>NC_091802.1:13056212-13359242 GCF_041296235.1 Equus asinus
CTTCTTCATCTTCTTTCCAGTACTGTATTTCCAACTGTCCATGGAATATTTCCACTTTAATGGTCCAATACAGTGTCAAATTGACCATTTGTAGTAACAAATCTTCCCCAAAAATTAGCTGCCCTTCCTGACCTGAATGTTTCTGTTAATGGCTCACTCCCTTATCAGTAACTGAATCTTATTGCTCCTTCCTTGTAGTACCTACTGTGTTCACCTCTCCCTTTGTATTACAACCTCCCTGGTTTAAACTCTTGTAGATGGTAAGCTAAATTTTGCAACAGCTTTTTTAAAAGTCTCTCTGCCCCACTCCATTCCCTAACCAATTGTCTTATCCTTCAGTTTGGACACCATCCCTGGCTTCCTACTACCCTATTCCTACAGACAAGACTCCAGCTTCCTTAACTAGGTGTTTAACTCCACCAAATTCTCCCTGGGAAGATACTTCTAGCTTTAGCATTTAATGCCGCCTACCTGAATCTTCCACCCTAGTCCCGAATGTCTCACCAGTGAACTTGGAATGACACTCGCATTTCTTGTTTTCATACTCTACTTCATGCTGCCCTTGTGACTAACATGGTTTTACCCTTCCTTGAAGCTTCATTTAATCCTGCATTAGATCTTTAAGTACCACATGACATCAGTCCTTCTCTGAAAATTCCCTGAACTTCTTCGGTCAGAATGCTCTCTGCTTCCTCTGGATCCTTACTGCCTGCGTAACAATAATGTGGTATGGCCAATTATCTTTTCAGGTGTACATATGTCTTTCCTCCACAACTGGGACATAAGATACCAGATCATCATGTCTAACCATCCCAATGGTGCCTTGTTCATATAAGATACAAAATAAATACTTTTTTGATTGACTAGACTTTGTGAAAACAAATCCAGTCTTACCTGAAGTGATTATCCAAGAATTCTGTGGAACTTACCCAAATAATATGAGGAAATGAAAGGTCAAAGCATACATACCAACTCTTTCTCCAAAATATGCAAGCCAAGTATTGAAAGGCTGCAACACTTCCACAAACTCAAAAACATGGATGCCAGGTCCAACTATGACAGTCTATACTGCAACCCAGCTGGGTTTTCATTTCGGGTGGGTTACCTCCTCAACTTACCTGTGTAACAGACTAACATATGTAAGGAAAGTCTCCCCATTCTCATATAAGATGTACAGTGGGTATGCCACTACTTCATCTTTGCCCTTTTGTCCAAATACATTCTTCGGGACTGCTGCCAATGGCCCAAAGTCAAATGCAACTGCTGTCTCTCCTAGAGATGCGGTATATGCCCTTCTGAAAAGAGATTTAAAAATTTGTTGAAAACAAAAACAAAATGTCCAATAACAGGAGGTAGGGATAAAATTTGTATTCAGTGGAGAAGATAAAAAACGAAAAATGTTAAACAACACTGTAAAATTCTTACAAAATTAAATGAAAGAAGGCCGTAAAATTATACAGTGCGACTTTAATTTTACATAGTTTAAGTATACAGATACACAAATAGTAAAATATACACATATAGACATGCATAAACACAAAAAAGAAACAGGAAGAAAACACCTGAAAACATCAATAGCTATCTCTGAGCAGTGGGATGCAGTCGTTCCACAAATATTTACTAATACCTACTCTGTGCCAGGCACTACCGCAGGGTCCTGGGAATGTATCGGTGAACTAAACAAAGGCCCTCCCTCTCGTGAGAGAGATGGACAAGAACAGAGAAGAAACAAACAGACAACACCAAGTCAGAAAACAACGTTATGAAGAAAATAAGGTGCGGTAAGAGGGTACTGATGGAGGCGCTACTTGAGACTAGGTGGTCTGGGAAGGGCTGCTAAGGCGACACTTGAGCAAAGATTTGAAGGAAGGGAGGGAGGGAGAGGTCTGTGGTTACCTGGGGAAGGAGCAACTGAGGCAGAGGGAAGCACGCAGGTGAAGACTCTAAGGTGGGAAGGTGGGTGATGCTGCCCGAGGCATGGCAAGGAGGCCAAGGCAGCTGGAGCTCAGAGAGCCAGGGCACAGAGGGAGGAACGCAGCTGGAGAGGGGCAGTCAGGGGCACACCTGTAGGCCCTCGCAGGCCACGGTAAAGACTCTGAGAGATCAGTGGGCTGTGGAGAGCAGGAAAGTAGAATGATCTGATTTATACTAAAAGTATCACTCTGGCTGCTATACTGAGGATACACTACAGGAGATTACAAAAGATTTCATTTTCTACTTAATATTTTTCTGTAGTTTTCCCAATTTTCTATAATAAATATACATTACCTTTATAATCAGGAAAGACAAATGATAAAACATGCTGTTTTTATATTTTAAAATTTAGTATCATTGGTAATCTCAAAAGATTCCAGTTTAACACAAAGTTAATGAATATGAGTATAGTAAAATCACAATTTCATATAGTTGAGAGTCAACATCATTCTGAAGTATTTTAAGTACCGTATCTTAGTTTCTTTATCACATGGAAAGGTATATGGTATCAGGAAGCAAAAAAAACGAGGAATCTCAAAACCCAGAATAAAAGAACTGCCTGAGTTAAACTCAAAAATCAAGACAATGAATGGGACAAAGAGACACAGAAGTTAAGTTAAAGAGACGTAAAAGACTTCAAAGCCATCAAAACTTAACAAATATAGTAATATTTCTAATAATGATATAGGTATCAATTAATGAGTACTTACTCTGCGCTGTGACCCATGCTAAGCACTTTTTAGGCATGATCTCATTTATTCTGTACAATAATCCTAATAAATGAACACTATTGCTACTTTTTAAAGTCATGGAACATACAGTCATGGAAATGAGGCTTAGTGCATTGAATAACTTGCCCAGATGCCACAGCTGACAAGTGGCAGGGCTGAGCTTAGAACACACGGGTGTGGATGCCACAGCCAACGCTCTTCACAACTGCATTTGCTCCACAGCCTCACATCCAGACGCGTCTGTCAAAAGGAGGCTGATAAGCTACGGAGACACACAGCAGGGAGAAAACGCCCCGACACCAGAACAGGGCCTATCAACTCCCACAGGCAAGTATTTCCCCACTGTGGAGATGGATGCACTGGAACTTAAGCAACTGGTACCATAAGACATTAAAATTATTTAACTCAAACTTTCAGTTCTGGGACTATCAAAGAGAATTAAAGTGGTCCCAGGTCAGTGGCAACCTCTGATTCCTGGCAGAAGCAGATGAGAAATCCTCTTTAAAGGAACAGACCCCCACTGCAGTTCTCAATATTCCCAAATATTAAGATCATGTAAACATAAGTTCATAGTTAGAGATCAGCAATCACAAGAGGAAGCCACTATGGTTGTGGGTCAGGAGGAAGAACAAATACAGATTTAGACCCCCACCCCCTACCCCCAGGACTTAGATACTGAAACTGTCAAATACAGAATAGCTATATATAAAATATTCCGAGGAATAAAGGTTAGAAAAACAAAAATAAACAAGACTATTAGATATGACCACCACAGAGACATGAAAAGAACTAAATGGAACTTCCAGAAATACTGCTGCTAAAAGCTTCACTCTATATGCACACGCTGTGGGTGATCGTGTGGTAATCACCAGAAAGACTGATCAGGAGGCCAGAGGAATGGGGTTTGTGAGTTCAAAGGGTGATTCTGTTAGTGGTCAAAGTAGCCAGGAACTTGTCCCTGTAGTGGGTAAGAAAACATAAAAGAAGCCAGGGTCACAGGAGAATGCGAAGGGCCATCTAAGTCCCACTGCAGGTTCTGGCATACTAGATGCTGTGCTGGTTCAGCAATCTACCTATCCACACTGAGCAAACAGCAGGTAGGCCTCCAGCCCCACACGCTCACCCTTTCCGTAATTTTGCAATGTTATAATTCATTCTGTCGTTCAAGATACAACAGGGAATAAGTTTCAACCACTCACATTTTAGAACTTTCTTGAAAAAAGATCAAGCTGGTAGTTATAGTGACATGCAGATTTGTAATTTCTTGTCACTTATTCACATTGCCTTCTCTTGTTTACTTCTCACAAAACCAAAAGCATGCTAAAGTCATCTCTGGAAAACCTTGCAACCGCTGTTAAAATTGCATTTATAATCCCAATAAACTAATTTTAAAAATTCATGAATAAAAACTTACCCTTTATTGAGTGTTAGACTTTCCTCTTCTGCTTCTGAAAGTACAATGACCTTAGTGGGTGTCTGGGGCTCACGTAGAGAGTAAATTCTAGCAATCAAAAGAGAAGAGAGCCAGCACTTAAAATTCTCTTTCTTTTCCCAAAATTGCCCTTTTGTCTCCAACTAGTCAGTTCTTGAGAATTTTCCTACCAGTTATCAAAAGCACTTCTTTGCCAAAGATCTTGCTGTTACTGACAAAGTAGCTTTTAACAGGAAGATTTCCTTGGGACCTGAAGAAATATTCTCTATCCTTACCAAAATTCTTTATCGGCCTACTCCATACGATTGCACCTTTGTCTCTCTCATCCCAAGTCCTTAGCCATAGGCACCTTATCTAGTCATCTCACCATTGCCCCGAAATCTTCCAGCTTTCCTCAGCTTCCCTTCTATTATACCCATCTGTCTCTGCCTATTAGACACCAGATCTCATCGGAGAAGGGACCACACCTCACTCTTCTTTATATACCAACTGGCTGGCAGAGTGAGTGACATTTAGCCTCAAATCTATATGTTTTTATTATATAAAGACACAATATCATGTCATCCCAATTTTCTCAAGGGGAAGTATAAAACTGGAAAAAAATTTTTACCAAAATCATTTTAACTTAAAATAACTTAAATTTTCAAAGTCTATACGGCTATCATTAAAAGGAGAAAGAAGTTTCCAAAAGGCAGCAGTATCATTATCATAAAGTCTTCATCAAATTAATCACTTATTTTGTCTGACCCCACTAAGAATTTTTAAACTTAGTTTGTTCCATTATCAATTAAATGCCATTTAATAAATGTTTTTAATGCAAATTTGACCCAATTGAACACACATTCATTGTGGTCTTCCTACATGCCTACAAGTGTTACTGACTTCAAAATACACATAAGTACTAGACAGTATATATTGTAATGAGGACTAGCAAAAGAAAAAACAAATGCATTGAGTGGGAATTTCTTGTTACCCCCAAATTGTCAACAGGGTCCAAAGTTTAGGAAAAGAGAATACCCCGTATTTTAAAAAGAACCTTCAATAACTAAGGCCAGATACGGCCTTTGGGGGCTAACATGAGGAAGATCTAGCCCTATGCTCTCTCCCCACCATCTCCTCTTCCAGCACATATAAAAGGAAGATGAAGAGGGAGAGTGTCAAGAGTCCTTGGGAGAACAGTACAATGTTTGTAATGGGAGGGTATTCCCTTCTTCTTTACCCCTAAATCCAAAGCCAAATGGGTAGGCAGGGAAGGCTCTAAGAGAAACTAAGCCAGATTAGGGGTATCTATAATAAGGGGAGATGGGTATCTCAATTCCTAGCTGAATGTTAGATGTGCTGCAGAAAACTACAGGCCACCAAGGTAAGGGAATCCTTGGGTGAACCTGATATGTCATATCCTAGGGCTCGGGGCATGTGAACACTATATGGTATCTACTTCTCATATGGAAATTTCTGAAGGAGGTAGGCTGGAGCAGCATAGGAAAGGACTATGGTATAGTACGCCCAGTTCTCTGTGGCCCTTGGAGGACAGGGAAAAGGACCTCAGCAGTTACCATGGGTCCGTCTGAAAGACCACAACACTTAGGGTGAGAAGGCAGGAGATACCAAGTTGAAGACATGGAGAGCTGACAGAACCAATGGGAGACAGAGCTCTGCAGTGATGGAGGGAGCTGGAGCCTAAACACTGCCCCCGAAGACACACACACCATGTGTGCAGAGACTACCACATCGGTGGGGGCCACTAGCAGCAGATGGAACTAGATCAAACCAGGATCAAGGACATGCTGCCCCGCGGCCCCCATCACTGACAGACAACCAGTCAGGTAAGATGTCTGCCTCAGCTATCCCATTCTCCCTGCTCGCACTCTAAAGGAGTTAGACCCAGAGGAAGGAGAAGGCAGCCTCCCTCCTTACACTTCTCCTCCTCCTCTAGGTACTGAGATGAAAAGAAGAGTCAAAGAGCAGATCATGCCCTCTCCACTCATTTCAGAGTCTGACCTGTGATGGGGTTGAGATTGAAATTGAGATCAGTTTTAAAGTGGACAGACTAAGTTTTAATAAGTAAAAGTAACCGGAAGCTATGAGATCTGCAGACGTTGCCATTAAGGGATCAAGCATTCAGCAGGGAAGGAAGACTTAGTAGAGCACAGTTAAAAGTAGTGATCAGGAAACATCAAACTGGAGGCAGGGCCGGCCTGCTGGCGCAGTGGTTAAGTTCCCACGCTCTGCTTTGCTGGCCGGGGGTTCACTGGTTTGGAGCCCAGGTGCGGACCTACACACCGCTTGTCAAGCCATGCCGTGGCAGGCGTCACACATATTAAAAAATAGAGGAAGTTGTGCATGGATGCTGCCTCAGGGCCAATCTTCCCCAGCAAAAAGAGGAGGATTGGTGGCAGATGTTAGCTCAGGGCTGATCTTCCTCAAGAAAAACAAAAAACAAACAAAAAACTGGAGGTATTTGTACCTCAGTCAGTCTAAATAAACTTTTTATATAAGGCAGATCCAGAAAGTGAACTAATAATAGAAATCTCTGTAGGATTAGAGTATTTAATCATACAGTGCAAAACCTGGAAGGAGCTTTAGAAATTATCAAAACAAACCTGCTCATTTTACAAACTGGAAACTGAGGCTTCCCTAAAAAGGAGTTAAAACCTCAAAGACAGATGTGGCACTGGGACAAGAATTCAAATCTCTCAATTCCCCATTATATTCTCTTTCCCCTATGCTAACCTGCCTCCAAAAGAGGGACATAATGAAAACAGTTTTAGCAAGATTATTTTAACAGTACTTAGAGGTCAGATTAGGAACGGAGAGCCTAGAGACGGGGGAGCAGTTGAGAGGGATAGCAGTAACTAAGACATGTAAGTTAGAGCACTTAGACGATTCTCCCATGACTGAGAATGGGTTACAAGAGCCATCAGACCAAGTATTCCAAATTCCAATGACCCATTTAGCGGTACCTTCAGCTGTGAACTAAGTAGAAACAGAACCTTCCCACTCACAAAGCTCCAAGAGGTAAAAATAAACTGCACCTGATGACATTGTCTGACGTCAGCAGCACCACGTGGGGATCCAGCATTTCACTCGGATACCAGGCAGCGTGCTTAAGAGTCAGAGAGGCAGAGCTGGTGAAGAACCTCTCAGCAATCGGAGTGGTGCTGAAACAAAGACGACAATTTCCCAAAACACTTTGTAGAGCTTGCATGAAAAACCTTCTAAAGGAAAGTCTATTTTAATACTCTTTGCTCTTCTTTCCTTCAAATTTCTTTCTCTTAAATCTTGCTGAGAGAGCATTCAAAGCATCTATTCAATCAGTATCAAAGAATCGAAATAAAAATGCTTTCTAAATTGTGGGGTATTTTATACTGTACTTCACAAGGGATTTTAGACGTAGCACCTTATGTGATCCTTTTAGTAATCTTGTAGGGAAACTCCAGGGCAGATATTATCATTCCTACTGTGGAAACGAGGAAACAGAGATTTCAAAAGGAAACATTTTCAGGGGACCTAACCTATAAGTTGTGGAGCTAAAGGTGGGTTTCTACCTTATATTCATTTCAGTAGATCTTTCAGACTTGCACTTTTCTGGATTTGTTGAAAAAGAAAATAATACAGAAAAAAACAACTTAGTTAAACTTATGTGCAAACTGTCTGGCTCATAGGTAATAACTGCTTTTAAAAAATCTTATTTCTAGGGGCTGGCCCAGTGGCATAGTGGTTAGGTCCGCATGCTCTGCTTCAGTGGCCCGGGGTTCACCAGCTCGGATCCCAGATGTGGACCTACGCACCACTTATCAAGCCATTCTGTGGCAGGCATCCCACATATAAAGTAGAGGAAGATGGGCACAGATGTTAGCTCAGGCCCAGTCTTCCTCAGCAAAAAAAAAAAAAAAGAGGAGGATTGGCAGCAGATGTTAGCTCAGGGTTAATCTTCCTCAAAAAAAAAATCTTATTTCTACCTACTTGAAAAAATAGCCTGACTTCCAATGAGACAGCAATGTGACAATTCAGGCAGAATAAAAGTACAATCACACATATGCTATAAACATTATCATCACAAGAAGCGAACATGCAGACCATCTGGAGTACCCTGATGTTTCAATAGTAGCACAGTAAACATACCTTTAAAACTACTGGTCTTGTACAATTTTCTACATGTATTACAAATTATACAGATAAACACTAAATGAAAATATGACTTACCTACAATTCACTGTTGATTTTCCACCTTCAAATTCAGAATTCTTCCCCCATCTTTTAGGTAATTCTAATACCATAATTCCTTTTATTCCTATAAGTGCTACGTGATGTTGCGTTGGACTTAACAAGACTTGATAGATTTCAAACAGAGGTGGATTTATGCAAAGCAATCTCTGGAAATTAAAGCAAACTGGTCAAAAGAGTTAATTTTAATGTAAATATATGTGGCAGTTACTTGGAAGCACAGTACTGCTTTAGTTTTCTCTAACTGTAGGATAATGAAGCATTCTGGATAAGTACTAACACTTGGGCCATTAACTGAAGAAATATTTTTAACCATTTTGATTGGAATGTTATATAAAATGTATCAAATTTCCCTACCTTGATAAATAAATACTACACATAGTTTCCCTTTTTATGATCAAGCTCCAGCCTACCACTTCAGTCTCAACTCTCCAACGTTCCCCACTTGTACTTCACACGCCAATCAGATTAACTTGTATTTCTGGAAAATCATCGGGCTTTGTTATGCCTCTGTGTCTCTGCACAACTGTTCCTCTCCTGCAATGCCGTCGTTTTCCATTTTTAGCTGCCTAACACATCCTTGGAGACTCAGCTTCTACGCACTTTCCTCCCAAGAAAATAGCCCTGATCTTCTGGCCAGGGATAAATGCATCTTTCTGTATTCCTATACTCTGGACAATTCTATGATAGTTCTTACCACTCTGTATTCTAATTATCCTTTTACTTGCTCATCCCACACAACTAACTATGAATTACTTGAGATCTCTTTCCTCTCTGTATCTTTAGCAAAGTATATGGCATATTGCTCACTGACTCTCAATATATGCTTTGGTGAAGAGAGAAATGAAGAACTCACAAGTGTTAATAAATGATAATTACTATTTTATATTAGAAATAGTACAATAAGACAAAGAATGGCTTGAAGAGCTCCTGCAGGAGGTAAAACGCTGCTTTGCCCACGCAGATTAAAATGGAATAGTGATATTTTCAGGGGGTTCTGATAAGCTGTTTGTCTCGGCATCATATGCTCTCAAAACAATTCCCTTCTTCTACTAGTACTTCCTATTTCTTCTCTCATGACCGTGTCAAATTCCCTTTTTTTCCCTTTCTACTTTCAGTAATAAACCATAAGATTCCCAATGTATTGCTTATCCTTATGTATGGAGAATCACCCTAAGCCAAAATCCTTTTAGACAAGACTGTTCTGAACATAAGAAGATCTCTATTAATTGTTATTGACGTTAAGTCTTGTTTTGTTTTTTTTCAGCCGCCCTTTGCTGATTCTAATCAAACTGTTTTTCCTCCTGTTGGCAGTTCTTTCCTATCTTCTCAACCCCCAAGTTCTTTCTACTTAATTTTGACAGTACATCTCAAATCAGAGGCCACCTTTCTTCCGCTATACATACAATCTAATCGCCTTAGATCACTCGTGATAATCACCGTATTTAGGGCTTTTTGTTGTTGTTTTCTTTTGTTTTTAAAGTCACTACTCATGCTTTTGCTAATGGTTACGATGCAACTCATGCTAAGCTGCTTTCTTGCCTCCTCCAAGTTTTGGAGATTCTGGAGGACTGAGGGTCATTCAGACAGTCACCACTATTTACTGAGAGCTTATACATTCCAGGTACTCTGTGAAGTACCAGAAACACAAAAATAAGCAAGGCAGACATGGCTCCTGCCTTGGTGCTTACAATCTTGAAAAGAAGACAGACAACAAACGAGCATGAATAATTCATCATGATGTGCCAGGTGCTGCACAGTGATGTCGTGTGCTATCAGAATACTGCGTGCTGAGCATCTGACACTTACTCCTGTAAACTGATATTTTACTGTAAGTAGACTGTAGACTTGTGACCTATTTTCAGAACTGCAGAAACACTGCTAGCACCTTTTAAAATTCAAATAATTTCTCATCAACACGAATCAGACAACGGCACACATTAGGATGGCTGCCAAGGTTTTCGATTTTTTAATCTCTCAAAGAAGAGTACTCATTTATTATAAGTAAACATTTCCACAAAGTACTGTCGGATTACAGCAAGTGGGGAATACTTTCTGATCACACCCACTTTCACACGCTGCTGGCTTATCAAAAACAAAAATCCCTTCCAACTTTGGGGATGGCCTAACTTTCTAAATGGAAAAAGAAAGAATTAAGAGGGAATTCCTCCTCCATGGCAGGCACCAAACTTGGCGCTCTCAAATCTATTACCCGACATGAGGCTCGCAATAAGCCCAAGAGAAAGCTTAGGATGATCCCTATTACTTTATGAGCGTCACGTCTAGAAATAGGTTTCTCAGGACCAACCTACTAAAAACAGCAAGCGCACCCAGACTCCCCATCCCCTTATCCTGCTGTGTTTTTCTCCAGAGCACCTGCCTCACTGATATTTTATTGATTATTCCATGGTCCTTCCCCTCCTCCCAGACCCGAGGGACTGAAGCACCTCGAGAGCACGAGTTCCTATAACAGCGTCGGGCACAGTGGCTGGAGTCAACAACCATTTGTCGAAGGAATGAGAGATACGGAAAGACAGGCTCTAACAGGTTATGCGGCCATGCGGGAGGAGAATGAAATAAGGAAGAGAGACCTTCCCACCCGAAGCCGGACGTCTGCCCACCCTTAAACAGCGCATCTACCGGAAGACGGAAAATAGCCGGGATGGCAAGGGAACCGAAAGACCAGCTCAGATCTCAGCGGCGGGTCATTTCCACCCTCAGCCCGGCCGTACCTGGTACTGGGAGAGGGAGGACTCCTCCCCGGCGCCGCTGAGGCCCCGGAGGCGCACGACCAAGAAGGAGCTGCCGTCTGCATCCCACAGGAAGAGCTCCCCGCCGAGGCCTAACACCAGGTTTCTCGTTAGCAACGGCGGCGGCGGCGGCGGCGACGAGGGCAGTGATGAAGAGGCCGGCTTCTCAGCCTCGGCTGGGCTCTGGTTTTTCAGTCCTTCCCGCAGCCGCGAGAACACGACGTGGTTAGGGAGCCAGCTCTGCCACAGCTCGCCGTCGCCGCCGGGACCCTCGGCGGCCGCCATCTTTGGCCCGACTGCTCCCCTCACTCCAGTTGCTCAACCCGCCGCTGAGCCCAGCCAATCCGCGGCCCGCTGTCCCTGCTGCGGCCAATTATCGGGCAGGCAGCCCGGAAGCACGAGGCTAGAGTTGGGGCGGGGCTAAGACGAGACCAGCCCATCAGCCAGGGGCTCCGCCAGAGGAAAGCCAATCACCAGTCACGTATTTATTCTGACGCCAAAGGGGGCGGGACGAGGTCAATAGGCCGCTAGCTGTTCAGAGCAAGCTTCGGTGCTGCGAGAAAAGTCACTACCTGGGAAAGTGCCTGAGACGTGTGTACTGGACACCCACACCTGGATAAACCTGGACATCCAAAACCTTCCTTCAAGATTTACCTCGCTCAATCCAGGTTGGGCTGACCTCACAAATGTCACTACTTCACTTACCCATCCTTGAGATGCCCAAATCTGTCTCCGTATGGGGCCGGCCGGTAAAACCACACTTCCCAGAATACCCTGCGGATCCAGCGTGATCAGCGCCCAGAAACTACAACTCCCAGGGTTCTGCGCACCCCTGTGGGGCGGGGCTTTCTGGCGGCGACTCCCGCGAAGAGCAGATGGCAGAGCCGCCAGGGTCCCGGCACCGCTCGCTGTACAAACTGGTGGGCTCGCCCCCTTGGAAAGAGGCTTTTCGGCAGGTGAGTGTGGGGTTTGAGAAGCCTTGGCTGCGCCGTCGTCACTCCCCTCATCCGTCTGGAGCCGCGCTGTCCGGGCCTTCGCCTGAGCCCAGCCGGGGGAGGCAAGTGCCGGGAGCGCCTGGCCGGTGGAGGTGGACCTGGACCCCGCCTCCCGCCTGTGGGTCTGGGCTTGGTCACCGCTCGGCCGCTTCCTGGAATTTTTGGACTCCTGGGTGTGGGATTAACCCGGGCCGGTCCAGTCCCAGGAAGCCTTAATTTTGGATTTGAGTTTGTTTTAAATTTGAAGTGAGGTCGTGACCGCACCTCTGCACTTCTGCGGTAACACCACCGCCACCTGCTGCTCTTGGGTAGGTGGGCACCGAGAGAGGCACTTTGTATATCTACCTCATGCGAGATAGAAATTGTTTCTATTCCAGAGAGGAATCGAATAATTAGAAATTATTTATAATTCCAGAAATTATTTCTATTCCAAATTGTTTCTTCTGAGCCTCAGTTACTAAGTCTTAGCAGAGTTGTACCCTAACTCAGTACTGACCTCTTCTGAATTCAGCGTGCTTCCTGTAAGTAATAGGGCCTGCCTTTCCAGGAATCTCTGAAGTAGTGGGTATATCCCAGGAGAATAATCTGATGATAGAAATGACTGTTGACAGCAGGGTTTCTCAACCTTGGCTATTGACATTTTGAGGAAGATAGCTCTTTGTCATGGGGGGCTGTTCTGTGCACTGTAGAATGTTTAGCGGCATCTCTGGCCCCTACCCACTAGATGCCAGAAGCCCTACAACTAGAGTTGTGACAACCAAAAATGTCTACAGGCATTGCCAGGTGTCCCCTGGGAGATAAAATCGCGTCAAGTCAAGAAACACTGTTGTACAGGGAGGCAGCTACCATAGCCTTATCTAGGATAGCAAGAATTTGGATGCAGTGGATGCTGTTAGCACCACCCAACCACTGAGGGAGCTGGCATTGAGGATAGAATATGAAATATGGTGATCTGGAAACACATGACCAAAGTATTGTAATTTCACCCGTCCACATGTGGATAAGGACTGGAGAGGAATATGGCAGAATAACAATAGTTAGAATTATAGTTGAAATTTTTTGTCTATAAATTTCCTTGAATGTTTTATCAACTAGTCTAAGAGGTTTTTTTTTCAAATGGAATTGCCTTTTTCCCCACCTATCTTTCTCCTTCTCCCAAGGGATGCCTGGAGAGAATGAGAAACAGCCGGGACAGGCTCCTGAACAAATACCGCCAGACTGGAGGCAATATGCCAGAGAGAGCTCAGAACACCCTTCTGGTACAAGAGGTGATGGAAGAAGAGTGGAATGCTTTGCAGTCAATGAAGAGCTGTCCAGAGGCGTTGGCTCAGGTCAGGCTGGGATGTGTGTTTTCAGGAAAGGTGCTACAGCACCAAGAATGCCTAGTGTCCTGTACCTGTTTCCCCAAGTCCTCTCAACTCATCCGTCCTCTAGCCCGCAGTCAGGATTCTAACTGCCTTTGACCCAGGTTCTTCTGTCCTTAATGTTAGACTCGTCTAGATTAATAGTTCGTACATGCCAGACTGTTAGTCTGCTGCATCATTGCAACATAACGTTTCGTAATTAGTTTCATCATCACTTATGAAACTCAAAAGAAAGAAATTTCACTCCTCGGCTCCATCGCTGGAAATTTTGATTGGGTAGACATGGGCTGGGAATGTCTCTTTTTAAAAAAAGATCCCCAGGGGCTTTCTGATTCTATTCTCAGTCGAGTTGGGATGTGGGTGTGGATAGGAAACCATTTACCGTGTATCAGGAGGAGCACTGGATTGGAAGTCAGTAGTTCTGGAATTTTGATCCTGGTTTTCCTGTTGCCTCTTTGAGCTTTAATTTTCACATTTATAAGATGAAGAAGATAATGTTGTCAGCCTTGTGAGGACAATATAAGAAAACATGTGGGAAGCTGCTTTGAAAACATCAAGGCTCTCTATAATAATGACACATTCTTTGGTGCCTCCTATGTATCCTACAGTAGTTCAGTGTTTGAGTTACATAATCACAATCAGTACTCACAAATAACCTCTCAGGCAGGTTTTATTCCCACTTTACAGAGCCCCCTGAGGTTTACAGAGGCTAGGCACTTTCCACCAGTCACATAGCTCTGGCAGGACCATATACTTAGTGCTGCCCTATTCTGTCTCCCCTAAATTTGGCGCCATTATTTTGTCCCTGGGTGGTTAATTTAATCATTTGTTGATGACTTCTCAGCATGACCACATTACCATGTTGCCAGCACATTCTACAGAAGGACTTGACTGACTTCTTCAGTTAAATCTGAGTTCCTCAAGCCGGCTTCCAACTGTGAATCATTGTGGGGCTTGTCAGCTGATTATAACCTCAAGCCTCTGATGCCTCCACTTTCTCTTGCAGTTGGAGGAGCTGATGGACCTGGCTGTGCTGGAGGAAATCCAGCAGGAGCTGATTGACCAAGGTGACCTCTGTGAGCAGCCCTTCCTGCCTATATCGAGCTACTCTAATGCTGACCTTTTTGCTAAACACTATTAGTTCTTAACTCCCCTTCCTCTACTTCCATCTCCAGTTGAGTGTCCAGAAGTCTTTGTTTTCACTCTGAAGTCTTGGCTATCTGTCTTCCCAATAATAAGAGTCTTCAGTGTGCTGAAGACTCATTGCATGGTACTGTTTTCTCCTTATGACTACCCTACGAGGTAGTATGAGACAGGAGGAAATGGTATCTTACACAGGTTGCACAGCTCGTGGTGGAGTTGGGAAGCAAATGGATTCTGTGCGTCCAGTTCCCATGTTTATTCTCCCCTATAGTACCTCTCTATTAATAGACTAGTAGTAGTCCTGTTACCTTACAGGATACAGTGCATGATCAGATCTCTTGTGCTGCCTAATTTAAGTGCCTTCTCACTCTGTCCGTTCTTTACTGACTCCCCAGGGCCTTGTGAGCATCCCCTCCCTGAGGTATCCATAGCACCATAGAGCGCATAATTTCTCACCTTATGTATTAAGTTGTTTATCACATAGTCCTACCTTGACTTGGCTCAGTTTTATCATCTGTAAAGTGGAGATAATAGGCCTACCCTATGAGTTTGTTTGTCAGCTTAAAGAGCGTGTGTAGAAGACGCAGCAGCGCCTGGCGTAGAGAAAGCTTTCCGTAGGCGATAGCTGTCCTCATGAAGACGCGGGACAGAGTGCTGAGAGCCACTCCTCGGCTTTCCCGTTTTCACTTGTGCGGCTCTGGGCAAAGCATTTCCTCCCCCTGTGCCTCAGTTTCTTCTTTTTTAAAATAAAGATAACAGCAGCGAAGAAGTTAGTATATGTAAAAGACTTAAAATAGCATTTGACACATAGGGCGTGCTAGGCGAGTGTTAGTTGTCGTTGTGATTGGTATTACTGGCTCTAGTTAGACTGTAGATTCCTTGGTTTTAGTTCTCTTTTCTCATTGATTCGCCCTTCACCCACCCCTACAAACCCTATCTTAGTGGTGAAACATAGGACTCACTAAATATTTCTTTTGGGGCACATTTAACTGAAAAATCTGAAGCAACAAGGATTTACTGTGTTCTGCCATACTCGGTCATAAGGAACACTCTAGAACACGGGTTGACAAACTTTCTGTGAAGGGCCGGATAGTAAATATTTTAGGCTTTGTGGTCCATACTGTCTCTGTTGCAGCTACTCATTGCTGTCGTAATGTGAAAACAGCCATTGACAATCCATAAACAAATGAGCATGGCTATGTTCCAATGTAACTTTATTAAAAAAAACAGAAGGTGGGCTGGATATGGCCTGTGGGCTGTGGTTTGCTGACCCCTGTTCTAAAGTCTAGACTGTGAGCTCATCAAGAGCAGGGACTGGTCTTTTTCATCTTTGTACCCCATACCTACCATGTACTAGATATTGTTGCATGTTTACTGAATGAATGAACACACAGATTCTGAACAATTCAGACTCTGAATATGTGGACATTGGGGAACAGGTCATTTAAACCCAGCAGGGTGGGCCCGGCATCAGAAGTAAGCGCCCTGTAAGTATCAGCTTTCTCCAGTTGCCCTGGGACCCTCTACATCTCTGCTCCTGTGGCCTCTGGAGATGTATGTGAAACTTATCTCCTTGTCCCTTAGCCTCACCACTTCTCCTCTTGTGGTCACAAGAAGGCAGACAGGAAAGGAGAGATCTAACACGATGAAGCCTCACAGAGCAGTAAATATCTAGTGATTGGTGGCATGATTTTGCCCAAATTTTTCTCTTGCGTGGATGAAGCCTTTGAAGGTGAAGCTTTGCATTAAAGACAGGGCAGTCTGGGTGAAACAAGGTAAAGCGCTCCAGCTGTCCTTTGCCTTGCAGAACAGTCCATCATCCGTGAATATGAGAAGAGCTTGCAGTTTGATGAAAAGTGTCTCAGCGTCATGCTGGCTGAGTGGGAAGCAAACTCCCTCATCTGTCCTGTGTGTACAAAGTAAGAGTTTTCAAAACCTTTTCGGCGTTATTGGTTCCCACCCCCCGACTGCAAGGTGAGGGGAATTTCCCCCTAAACTTGTTGTCTGGAAAGGTTTGGGGATCCAGGCCTGCTGGCTGTGATACTCTGGGATCCCACTTCTGCTTCTAGGTACAACCTGAGAATAACCAGCGGTGTGGTCCTGTGTCAGTGTGGCCTGTACGTCCCGTCTCATGTAAGTGTTCCACACGCAAATTTTGTGTCACCTCTTCCCACCTGTATCTCCTGTCTTCAGGAAGCTTCAGTGGTGTGCTGGAACCCATTATGCACCTCTCTTCCTAGCTTCATGTTCTGTTCACAGTGGTAGCTGGAATCAGCCCTGGTGAGAATATATACAGCATGGAAATTGGCAAGCTCTGCAAATCTCAGTGTTCCCTGCCCACCCCCAGCCATTTGTTAAACACTTACTAATGTATCACTTCGTGAGCCTTATAGAGGGCCCAGTTCAGAATTGGAAACACTTGTATCTGATCTTCCATAAAAATTTTCCAGGTGTGAAGACACACCCATATTCAGAATTTAAGCTTCAATGATCTTAAAATACAGAAGGAGCCCTCTTATCTGACATGATGGGGAACGAAAGTTTGTCGGTTGGTTAAAGTAGCAAATTACAAAAATGAAACATTTTATGGTAAGTTCCAAGCATAAAAATTTATTTGCCAGTCCTTGGGTAGGGCTCTGTTGATTGGAGAGCTGAGTCTTTTTTACATAAACCTCTCTTACCATGTGTAGTCTTGAGTTCCCAGTTTTGTTTTTGTAAAGTGCATCAAGAAGTTGAGTGCATAACTTGAGGATTTTTCCTCCCCTATCTTTCACCTAATTCAACAGCTCTTTAAAAAAAAATTTCTTTTAGCAACTTATCTTTTTGAGTGTTTCCTAAACATTCCACTTACTATCATAAAAGCATCATTCTCTTATTTCATTGGTTTACATAATATATAATTAAATGACTCAATTACAGTAGCCAGTTCAGTTAGCACAAACAGATCTGGGACCAAGCAGTGCTGGCTCTTAGTAAGGATGCGTTTGGCTGTGGGATGGGGGTGGGAGGGGGTTCAAAAGCGTAAAGGAGGCTAGAAAGCTGCTAGCTCTGAGTGCTCCTGGCAGTGGGTATGTTTGATAGCAGGAGTGGAGAGCATTGGGTCGTCTGGAGAGGCGATTACATGGAGATTGGTTAAGAGATCTTCATAGTACAATCGTGAGCCCAAGATCATTGTTAAAGGCCCAAGGGATCAAGCCATCACAGCGAGCCAGAGTTATGTGGGTTGGCATGAAGAATCCAGATTGTCAACCTGTTGACTATGAGGTAACGAAGATTAGGTTGTAGTTTGACTTTTTTTATATTTTAGTCTCCAGAGCTGACAGAGCAGAAGCTTCGTGCCTGTTTGGAGGACAGTGTGAATGAGCACAGTGCACACTGTCCCCACACACCCGAATTTTCAGTCACTGAAGAGACAGAAGAAAAGTCCAGCCTTCTCATGAGCTGTCTGGTAAGTCTCCCATGGGCCTCAGTGGTAAGAGTGGGTCAGTGGTTGGTTTTATTCCCACCCGGTAGAAATAATAGCTTAGAAAGAAAGAAGTGTTTAAAAATGCAGTTTGTTCTCTGAGGAATTTACCTTGAATGGAAAAGTGAAGGTAATGAGTCACTTCAACTAAAAGGCCCACCCTGCCCTGAAGGGGGACGGCACCGAGGCAGCGCAGGACCCTGGAAGGAGCGCTGGCCTGGAACCAGGAAGCCTGGCTTCACTGCCTGCTCTCCTTTGATTGGCAGCCGTGGGCTTAGATTCAGCTGATTGTTTCCTATTCATGAGACCCAAAGAGGCCATCCTGGTGCCAGTTTGGCAGAAGGGTACAGGACAGGAAGCAGAGCAGGGCAGCATCAGGCTTGTCTCTTCAGGGAGAATCTTCATGGAGCACCAAGGGCCGGTCCTTGGCCCCCTAAGTGACAGCTCAGGTGTGAGAGAACAGGACCCCTCGAGCGGATATAGAGCCACCCTGGCTTAGAAGCCTTAAGCTTGCTGTAGGAACCAGTATATCTTGCAGTGGTCTGCGGATAGAGCTTCCAGGTCCCAAGCAAGGGGAGCTTTCGGATTGTGAGCACACTGCACTTAGGGAAGTCCAAAGCTATGGCTTCCTACTGCGTGTTTATAGTTCATCCATGGCCCTCTCATTCCTTATGCAGTTTACCTATAGGAGTTGTTTTTATTATAAGCAGTATTGCCTAGTAACACAGCCAACATTTCACTTTTATCAAGTTGCTTCCGTAAGTTATTTAGTTCTACTCATTCATTAACAAAAAAATGTATTGAGGACTCATTTAAATTAAAAAATACACCTTCTCTTGGGGCTGGCCCCGTGGCCGAGTGGTTACGTCTGCGCGCTCCGCTGCCAGCGGCCCAGTGTTTCGTTGGTTCGAATCCTGGGTGCGGACATGGCACTGCTCATCAGACCACGCTGAGGCAGCGTCCCACATGCCACAACTAGAAGGACCCACAACGAAGAATATACAACTATGTACCAGGGGGCTTTGGGGAGAAAAAGGAAAAAAAAACTTTAAAAAAAAAATACACATTCTCTTCCAGAGCTCAAGGCTAGGGTTGGTGATAAGAGAATGCAGAAATCAGGTAGTGCTCACTTCAAGGGAGCTGCAGGGGGAGGGCTGCGGGAGTTCAGACGAGATGACTCATTTATGGATGAAGGCTTCCTGGAGGAGGCATTTAACCTTGGCCTTAAAGTGTGGGATGGTAGATATGGTGAGATCAGGGAAGAGCTTACTGGAAGATCCCCTAGTGAAGAACAAGGTGGAGAGGCAGAACACTTGTGGGGTGCATATGGAGAGCATTGGGTCCAGGAGGGAGAGGAGAGCCATGATCTGATAAGAAGGTCAGTACTGCGGCTGCAAAGGTGAGATGTTTTGAGTCAGAAACAACATTTAAGAGGCTGTCCCGGTACTCTGTGGGAGAAGCGGAGAGGCTGTCCCGGTACTCTGTGGGAGAAGTGGAGAGGGCTTGAACCTAGTGACAGTTGGGATGGTGCGGGTGGGATGGACATGAGAGGCTTAGAAAGTGAATTGATGAGATTGGGCAGCTGTGGATGTCAGGGTGGAGGAGTCAAAGAAGATGCGAGGTTTCAAGGCCAGGTAACCGGGCGTAGGTGGGGCCCTGTGTAGAAGACAAGGTTTGTGCAGAGAACTTTAGAGGTCAACCGTGGACATGCTGAAGCTGAGATTTCGGTCAGTCCTCCAGGTTTTGTGTGGTTAGGAGTGCAGGAGTGGAGCTGAGCGTGAGGGATAGGTTTAAAAGTCGGTTGCTTCTGAATGATTGCGGAAGGGAATAGGTGAGATAATTCTCCCAAAGGAGGACTTGTCGAAAAGGCCACTGATTCTTGGGCCTTGCCTGCATTTTGGGCGTGGGGGAACAAGTGGGGCCTTAGTGGCGATGGAAGAACGGAGGCCAGGGAACAGAAGTGTGGAAGCCATGGAAATGAGTGCGTAGCAGCACTCACCAGAGAGACTGAAGTAGACATTGGTGACCTCATGTAGATGGTTTCAGTGGAATTAAAGGGTCAGGTAGCCACTACCTGATTTTAATTTTAGGAATTTGAGTGAATAGGAAGCCAAGAAGTAGAAATAGTAACTGTGGAATAGATTTTCCAAGAAGTTTAGCAATAAAGAGGAGGAAAGATGTTAACTTGGCTTTTTAGAAGGAAGAATGTTTGAGTGCATTTGTAAACGGAGGATTCCCTGGAGGGCTGGGGGTGGGAGTTGAAGGGTAGATAACGAGGAAACAAGGCCCCAGAGCTGCCAGGAGGGATGGGACTGTGCTGGAGGGGGGCAGTGGGATTACATTTACTGAACTCTCAACTGTATACCAAGTGTTCTGCACACACCATCCATTTCATCGTGAGGTGGATACTGTCCCCGTTGTTAGGGAGGAAGCAGGGTCAGATAAGTGCAGTGATCTGGCCTAAGTTGCACTGCTGAGACAGAGCTGGTCTCGGAGCCCGGGTGGCAGCGGTTCCAGCACCCCTGCCATTTCCTGCTCCAGCCGTGGGGCTGGGTAGAGGGACGCTGTTTTCCTTTGGATTGTATGAGACGAGAGACAGAGGGTGAAAGTTGGAGTAACACCTGTCGCTACTTGCTAGTGACTGCAGGTGTGGGCACCCCTCCCCTAACCAGGCACAACTGCTTGCATTCTCGAATATGCAGCTATTTTCTGGCCTTCATGCTCTTGCTATTTTCGTCTGGAATGCCTTCAGCTCCTCCCACTCAGTTCAAGGATCATTTGTATGTTTATTGAGCACCACTGTATGCCAAATGATGTGTAAAGCCTGACTCCTCGCATAGAACGGGGCAGGCCCTCCTTGGGCTCCCACTGTGCCTGATGCTGCGTCCCTATAACACTACTGCCATTACCTGCTCCCGTCTTGTCCTTGAGGACAAGGACCATATCTTTATTTTTACTCCCATTCCTTGCAAGGCAAAGATGAGAGACAGGAGTGAGAGGGAAGGGCAAAATTGTATTCAGTACGCTATCCCAGAGTTCACCACTTTGAAAGGTAAATCATTTGGAATGCTCTGCAGCTCCAGTGTGTCATTAGCCCTCTGGCTTCTCTGAAGGGGAATCAAGGACATTGGGTTCAGTGAGGCCAGGCTGTCAGGTGATTCAGCATGGATGTTGAGGATGAGGCAGAGGAGGGTGTGGTTAGAGGTGGTAACATGCAGCCACAAGACTCGGAATGTTTGAGATGTGAGAGAACAGTGGTATAGGGTGGTCATGGGGACGGAATGTGACCAGAAAGCCAAATACATTACCTGTGGAAATGGAGTCAAGGGGAAGGACAGGATTCCTTAGCAGTGGTGGGGCTGAGCTGTCGAGGAGCCGGGAGCCAGTCTCATACTCGGGTGCTTACTAAGTTAGGGGAGACCACGGTGCTCTAGAATTAGTGGGCCTCCGGGCCTGATTCTGCCTGCAGTGAGCGTGCACATTGTTCCTGTGACACATGCCTGTTCCAATCTCTTCTCCTCCCTGCCAGGCTATAAAAGCTGCCAGCTATCCAAAGTCTGAAAAATCTTTCTGGTCCCCAGTTTCCTGAGGGTGAGGGTATTTAGTTAGTCCATCTCCAGGATTTAATCTTAGCTCGAAGGCCCCACTGCTGCTGATGCTTTCACAGGCTTTCACTGTGAAGCTGCAGGACAGAGGTCCAGTGAAGCCTGAAAGCAGGCTCATAAACGGCCTCTGACCACTACACCTGGAAACCCATCTCCTAACTGTAAGTGAACGTGGCATCATCTCCTCCGTAGGAACCCCAGTTGCAGCGCGAACATCATCACTGATTGCAACTTTTACCCAGATACTGAGATAACTCCCATCACTGGAATACAATTTGAGCTGACTTTTTTTCTGTTTAAATCCAGGCTTGTGATACGTGGTCTGTGATCCTCTAGAGCCAGCCTCCACTCACGTCATCCTGCTGGGCTGGAAACAACGAGTTCCATCTGAGAAGGGGCCCTGTAAATACAAACCTTTTATTTCTAATTTATTTTGTATTAAATCTTTTCAAACGTTTCTGCTCTTGGTGTTTTGTAATGCAGGTTGAAAGGGAAGAAACAGAAAAAGACAAATCATTTTAGAGGAGGATAAACCAATTTTACTGTCCATCATTGCATTATACAAAAATCTAGAAATAATAGATCTGTTGAGAAGAAATGAATGAATAGTAAATAAGAGGGCAACAGAAATAATTTAGATTTGAATAATTTTCCATGATATTAGGATGAAAACCATTTGAAAGCGCGTGTGTCTGCCTCCGGCGTGGGTCTGTTCACTGCCTGAAGCCCACCACATAAGTAAGGCGTTCAGCACCCTGCCTGCTCTACTGGCTCTTGACAAAACCTTTGAGGTCTTCGAGGAAAGTAATGTACTCCTGGTGCTCCAGGGCTGTGCTGAGCTCCACCAATTCATCCGCGAAAGTGTTGTCCACCCCTCGGTCCGCAAGGAAATCCATTAGGTGGTCATATAAGGCCTACAAGGAGAAACAACACTTACTAGCTAAAAAAGAAAACAAACAAAACTTCCTCTGTAACACTTATTAATTAAAATGCTCCTCTGTCCCTCCTTGGACTGGGACCCTCCCCTGCAAGGCCCGAGAGCACTCCCGTCTCATCGAGTACTCACCCAGTCCAAGGAGTCCGTGTTGAGTGTGTAATTTGTGTCCTTCCATTCAGACTCGCCTGTGGACTGAAAGCTCACTTCCCTGATGGAGAAAATGTCACTCTCGTCCTCCTCCTCTTGTCCAACCTGAGAAGAGACAGTATTTGGGGAAACTGAAGGGTTTTCCAGGACAAGCCAGACTCACACAAAGAAAAGGGACTATTTACAGCTTGAAACTCACCAGATTTTAACCTTTCTTCCTCATCACCCACCTCTCTTCCCCTGCTTTGTGCTGGTCTAAGCTAGAAAATGTTAACATCTGCTAAACGGGGCCAGGAAGGTCCCCGGAGGCCCTCTTTGTCCCCAGGGGTGCCAAGGGGCTAGCATCCATCCTACATACCTCATCTTCTGGATAGTGACAGTCCAGCACAAGGGCCTTCTTGCCGCCATTCTTTATAACTTCAACCACGAAATTGGGAGTGGATGTCAATTCAGGCTGGGGAAACAGGAACAAGTCAGCACGTGCCACTGTTGGAAGGGTCAGCTGCACGGACTAAAGGTCTCAGACAGATTGTGGGGGTGGGGGAGATGTCTTACGGCCACCACTACTAGGATATTGTTTAGACATTTTTAAAGTCTTATGCTACAGCCCTCCCAAATAAGGAGTCATTAGAATCTTGAGCACGTTATTAAAGCTACCATGGGCTGGCCCAGTGGTGCAGTGGCTAAGTTAGCGTGCTCCGTGGTCCATATCCTGGGTGAGGACCTACACACTGCTCATCAAGCCACGCTATGGCAGCGTCTCACATACAAAATAGAGGAAGACTGGCACCGATGTTAGCTCGGGGACAATCTTCCTCACCAAAATAAACAAACAAATAAAGCTACATGGCAGCTGGTTCAGGAGATTGGGCTGAACTCTTCCTGTAGATCCTTTCTAGACTATTCACTTATAGAGGACAGAGTATCATATTTAATACAGTGCGTATTTAGTACACATTTCACTGCTGTTAGCATCCTACTTGTTTAAAGAATATACTAGGTTTAGAATTAATAAATCTGAATTCCAGCCTCAGCTATGTGCCAGTTAATCTTCCGTGGCCTGTTTCTCCATCCATACACTGCAAAGCTGGCCTAAAGCTCCACGACCTCTTTCCAGCTGACTATTTACAGACCAGGACCAATGGCCAGGGCATCTGGCTAACTGGCCATCCTAAGGGCTGGATAATCACAGCAACTCTCCCTTTGCTGGTGAGCCATCCAATGTCAGTGAGATCTTAGTCAGGGGCGGGCGCCTGAGATAGAAGCACACCAGGGAGCTGTGCTCTCTGTGCTAGGTCATGAGACAATACTGATGCCTGCCTAGTCAGGAAGTCTGGGGACCCTGTGGCCCTCATCCTGGCTGGTTTCTAGGCCAAGCACACTGCTTCCTAAAATGTTTGAAGACTGGGTACCATCGAAGTCCAACTAAGAGGGCCAGTAACCTAAGGAAAGACCCTGCCAAAATCTCTGTGGAACTCTCTGATGCCCTGGCTTTGCTACCTTGGTTAAGTGGCTGGTGTTAATGCCAGCCTGGCCATGCCAGAACATTCTCACGAAGAAACAGTCCAAACGATCATCTCCGATATCAAGCACCTCCCTATCAGGGGAAGGCTTAGGGCCGTTTCACTTCCTTTCCACGAAGAGAACACAGGCCAAACCAGAAAGCCGAAGCCTGCAGACGGCAATTGACATGGTCCCCGGGAAAGAAAAGGGGCCACACAGTTCGGGTGCTAAAGCTGGCCAGAAACTACAGCTCTACAAGTCAAGTCCCAAGGATGGTTGTCCTTTGCCTTCTCTCCGACTAGCATTAGAGGAATTAAAAAAGATACAGAACACAACACAACAAAAATGATGCTCCTGCTCTAAGCCCCTGGAAGAGCCTGTGAGAATGCTGAGGTAAAGGCCGGTTACAGTGTTACAAGCTCACCTCCTGTTCTTCAACCTTCTGCCCTTGGGAGGGCTCCTCCTCCCCATCAAATGTTGGTGGGATGCTGTTGTTAATATTGAAAGTGACAGTGATCCTAGAAAGGAGAAGGAAAACACAACAGACTGTAGTTTTAACTGAGTAGTTAAACAGCCTGCTACAGTTACACATGCTTGTTAAGACAATGTCTCTGTCTCAGCCAGCTTCACATCTGCTTCATTTGCAGAACCTCCACAAATGCCTGGCTGGCTGCATCCCACCCTGAGATGGATTTAGCAGGTCTGAAGTGTGCTTACTATGTGCCAACTGCTGGAAGTCAAATGAATAGGCCCTAGTTTATCTCAGCCAAATACACTCATGTGTGGGCTGCTTCCATCAGGCCAGCATCCCAGGGCTCACTGCCAACATGTGTCCCTGTTATCTCGTGGCCACAGCTAGCTGACACTGCCTTCCCTAGTCTTCCCAGGACACCCTCAGGTGGTGGTGAGCAGCTGAGAAGCTGGTGGGATGGAATAGAAACCTCCTTTAAGAGCTTTTCTCCATTAGAAAATCTGCCTCTGGGAGGAGGAGCGCTGAGGGGGTGTTGCACTGGCTGAGGACCAAGAGCAGGAAGGCCCCAGGAAGGGGGGGGGGGGGGTGCCTCACAAAGGACAATAGCTGCAGTGCAGGTTCATTCTCCAGATTAGTTGTGGGAAGTTTTATCATCACAAAGCAGGCCAGAAACACCAACTAATGACAATTTTAAATAACGTTCCAAAGTCTGAGTCAAAATTTGGCGAGATTTGGAACTAGCACGGTCATGCTGCACAAGTCCAGCAGGCGCCCTGCAGACAACGCACACTGCAGCTGCTGCCTCTGGAGCTGTGCTGACCGGCTGCCTGGCCAGGAAGCTACCTTCCCACAGAACAATGGTGGTGTGAGGTTCCGCCACGAAAATTTATCTCATCTGCAACAGTGCTGACCAGGCTGAGCTCCAGGGCACAGAAATGCTGTTATGTTCATTAGAACATTATTTATAATGGCCCCAACCTGGCTATAACTTACCCTAGGAAAATGGTTTAGGTAAAGTTACAGAATACACAATTGATCAACGTATGGGAAAAAAACACATTGTACCACTGGGCAAAAAAGAATCAGAACCCTACTTCCCAACATATACAAAAGGTCACTCAAAATGGATCACAGACTTAAACATCTGAACTACGTCAAAAATTCCCCACCGTTCTAACGGCAGCTCTTATAGTGTAACCCCATTCTCTTACACAGGAGTTATACATCTTGCATTTTCACCTACTGTAAGTATCAGAGAGCAGGGCCTTGTTTGGCTGAGCCAGAGCCTGCAGTGTAATGAGTCAGCACTGTAGACCTGAGCTCAAACGGATTCTATGAGTGCAGTAAGAAGCCCTGAATTTGCATGCCTAGATTCAGGCAGGGGAGGGCCTCCCTCACCAGTAAGGGTTTACTGAATGACTGCCTCTGCTGCTCCCAGACTTCCAGCTACTTCCATGCTACTTCTCCTTATTAACCAGCCCACAGCCAATGTGTGCAGTGAGCGAACTACCTGGAGCTTCTACAGTTATCCCAGTGAACCCTTCTGTCTCCTGGAAACCATGTGTCAAAGTGCCTGCCTTGACTCGAGGTTGTTCCACGATGCCTCAGGGCAGGTCCCGCAGGGTTATGCATTTGCTCCCTCGAGTCCGCAGGCCCCCAGTACTTACTTTTCTCCAGCAACTTTCCGTACTAATTTGGCTTCTGTCCCATTCACTTCCAGCTCCCATCCTCCAGACATCTTGGGGAGGGATTTATGCTTCTGTATCTTCTTTTCCTCCTTAATTTCATCACTCAGGAATTCAACAAAAGCTTTGTCCCCTACAATGAAAACCCATAAGACATAGAAAAAGATCCAGTCTAAAACATAAAAATAACCTTAGTTACTGCAGCGAGAAATCTGGACTTGGACTGTTTCCAATACATCTGCTATTAACGGTAGCTCTGGGAACTTATTCCAAGTCACATCCATTAGGCATTTCCTCATCTGTAAAAATGCCCTAATGCCATCAGTAGGAAGCTGAGCTTCTTCTGGAAAAGTGACTGCCAATTTGAGCCATGCTGAGGCTTATAAGCCAGAAAGGCAGTTCCCACAAACGAAGAAGGTGTTCCAGAGAAGTATGGTTTTCAGTACAATCTTAAACCTTTTAGAACAAAGAGCATAGTTACACACGCCCAGGATACATACCAAAGTTTCAAAGAGGTATTCAGTTACAAATTAGCGGGTCAAGATAACCACGAAGTGGGGAAAGAGACTAATACCGTCATTACCCACAGGAGGTCGGAGGGGAAGGATGCATTCTTCTCCTAAGAGCGCATTCTTTAATGGTCAAGTCAGATTGTACAATGTATGTCTGATGGGCCATAAATCAAGCCGAATCCATTTTGAACTAGAATGGCCAGCCCACATACCTCAACATGTGAAAATTCCTTGTCTCCCTCTTTCGCTTGCCAACCGACATAACCACGCTACTTTTAACCACTACCTTGAACCTTCCCAAAGTTCCATTTTCGAAAGACTAAGGAGAAAGTCGGCCTCCAGATTTAACTGTCTCTCTCCCCGCAAAACGAAACACTTGGAGGACGGGGGAAAAGGGGAAATGTGATCACACGTGGGTTTAACCCTCTGGTTGTCAATCAGTGGGAAACCGTTCCGGACCTCGGGCGCGGCTCCGGGCGGTCCACTCGCGGTCTACACTTCCTTGCCCGGCCCCAGACCCCCACCGCATCCAGGACTCTGCCCCTCACAGCCCGGCCCACGTGCGCGAGACTCACCCTCGGTGTGCAGCGCGCCGCAGCCGCAGGCGCAGGGCCCGCGAGGCCGCAGGAGGCCGGGCCGCCGCTCCGACCCCGCGCGCACGCTGAGCAGCCCGAAGGGTCGGCCGCACGGGCGCGGCGCGGGCTGCAGCAGCTGCCGGAGCGGCGGGGAGGGCGCGGCGGCGCGGAGGCCGGCGACGGCGGAGCCGAGGGCGCGGGGCACGCAGCGCAGCAGCGGCAGCATCGCGCAGGCGGCGGCGGCGGACACGTGCGGATGCGAAGGACGCCGGGGCCCAGGCGGCCCCTTGACCCAGCGCGCCGCCGGAAGTCCCGCCCCACCCCGCCCGGGGAGCGCTTCCGCGCTGCCGCTTTGCTCAGCGCGGGCACCGTGGGCGGGACTGCGCCCTCTGCTGGGGGCCTTCGGTGCAGCCTCCCGGGGGCTCGAATCCGGTAACCGAACTTTCTGGAGCTGAGCAGGCCTGAGTATGGTGTCAAAGGCTTTCTGTTTAATTTGCCAGCCTCAGTTCTCTCCGGCGACTGCTCTCCACATTCCCATCTACTGTTCTCGCGGCACGCCAGGCTTTCTGTGACTTCAGTGCGCTCTTTCTGCCCCAAACTCGCCAACGACCAGCCTCCAAGGTCATCTCCCTCAGGAGGCCTTCCTGGAGACTCCCCCTCTCCTCCGCGAAACAAACAGGAACTCACGCCCGTGCGATCCGGCCTCTCTGCTTCATCCTTGTCTCAGCGGAAAGCTCACCTCGTGGCACTGCTGGTGGACCTGGCAGCCTCCCCTACTCCCCCAGAGGGGAGCTCCGGGAGGGCAGGATTCCTGGTTAATTCCTGCCGCCGCCCCTCCCTTTACCCTCCAAACTTGCACCCAACTTTTTTTGATTTTTTTTTTAATTTGAGGAAGATTAGCCCTGATCTAACATCTGCTGCCAATCCTCCTCTTTTTGCTGAGGAAGACCGGCCCTGAGCTAACATCCATGCCCATCTTCCTCTACTTTATACGTGGGATGCCTGCCACAGCATGGCTTGCCAAGCGGTGCCATGTCCACACCCGGGATCCGAACCGGCGAACCCCGGGCCAACGAAGCAGAATGTGCAGACTTAACCACTGTGCCACAGGGCTGGCCCTGCACCCAACTTCTGATGCAACATCATTCTTCTGGGAGCAAGAAGCCATGGCTTACATCAGATTTAGGTTAAGAACCGATGTTCCTACCTTACCAGGACATGTAGGATACATAAGGTACCAAGCAAGTAGGTCTTCCCAAATTAGTGGCCAAGATAAGACTAATACTTAAAATATTCTCCACAGCATTCTGTGAATAAGGGAAGGGAGACTGAAGAAAGAAGCCACGCATATCATGTACAAGATTCATTTTTAATAGATTTGATAGTCATGTGCAAATTTGAGCATTCTATTCAAGAACTGATGTTTCTATAGAGCTGTGTCTGTTTTGAACAAGACCAGACTCTCAAAATACAACATAAAGCTGAACCAACTTGATTTTTTCCTGCAAGTTTTAAGATTCTAATCAAATAAAATATAATAAAAATCCTTGCTTCTCCGCAGGTGCAGGGTTTCCTCTGATGCTCAAGGAATGGTATCTTAGGTGCCTGGCCACAGTCCCAAGCACTTCTTGACAGCTGGATTAAGCGGATTTATGTATCACAGCACATTATCAGTATTACCCACAGAGGACAAACTTATCTCCATTCTGGCATGTCCTTACGATCAGCAGAGATGCGGCATTAGGTCAGGGTTTTTACCAAGGACCGGCATTGGCAGTCCTCCCTCATAATGAGATCTGTGTTGCTCTGGGTGTCGCAGGCTCCGTGATGACTAGAAGTAGGAAGCAAATGCCTGAGGCATGCGATCTGCTTGGAGTCCATCCATTGACACGGAGCTGCTCGTGGGAGCTGGTGATCTGCCCAGATGTGGAATTCACAGGTTGGAAAACAGGTGTGTCACATCGTCAGATTGTACCAATTGAAAAAGAGCAGCTCAAGATTATATCACAACATCATTGTGAAACGTTTAACATTCTTAAGAAAGCTTAAGTTTAAAGTGTTCTACCCCCTGCAGCTCAATATAAATAACCATTTACTTCTTTGTAGTAATAAGTGGAGTCAGAATGGATTTTCCAATCTGATTTAATCCCTGAGCAGCTAGGTTAAAAATTAACTTTTTATTTTTTTAATTAAGTAATCTTCTTGGTGACGAAGATTGTCACTGAGCTAAAACCTGTGCCCACCTTCCTCTATTTTGTATGTGGGATGCCGCCACAGCACGGCTTGATGAGAGGTGTGTAGGTCCGTGCCTGGGGTCCAAACCTGTGAACCCTGGGCCGCTGAAGCAGAGCCCGTGAACTTAACCACTACACCACTGGGCCAGCCCCAAAATTAACTTTTTAAAAAGCCCAATAAAAAACTACTGTATTCAAACTCTACCAGAATGTTACAGTGATAAATTTGTTTCTGTACGGAAACATTAAAACTACTTAGAAGCTATTTACATTTACTTAGAAGCTATTTACCCTTTATCCTGCAGAAAAGAATATACATTTCCAGAGACCATTCAGGTAGGTAAGATGGACATAAATTATCCCAAGTTATGTTTTCCTTACCCCAGAGAGCACCTCTTGATAGAGAATTTGCTGAGGAACATAAGAAATCACCCCACTCCCAACTTTTTACCAGCACGATGAATGTTTTATTAAAAATATTTCTTTTACCAAGTCAGGCTAAACATCCTAGGCTTCTATTAAATAAATGAGAAAAATACACTTTAAAAAATTTCTGAAAAACTTTTCAGAAAGTCAGCAACAGTAAGAATAAGTCGATCTGAGGAAGAGCCAGCTAAAAGTCTAAGAATTCAGTAAGATGTATACAGGATCTGTCAAATCCTATTTGGCCTAAATGTAACTATTTCTAACAGAAATAAATCACCAGTACCCAGACAGCCAGACACTGGCTAAAAGCTTGCTGCTCCAGGCCAGGGCTACTGCCCGGGAGCCTGCGCCAGACCTCACACACAGGCACCGACAGAGGAGGCCCAGCAGGGGCGCTCCTGCAGGCGACGGGCTCGGAGAGGAGAGACCGTCCAGTGTGCTCAATGTGAAGAGTCTCAGGCAGGTTGGCCCCCGCTTATCAACTCATGATTCACTGTGTAAGTAAGGACCAAAATATTGCACGTATGTGTTTAAACGAATTAAGCACAAGTAAAGGGCTAAATCTGGGCTTCTTCTAGGGCCAAAATTTCTCTGGGGAAAGATTATTTGCTTTCGATAATTAAATAGCTAAGAACCTTTGGTGTCTTTTCTCTTCTCAAAATATGAGAACAGGAAGACACTGTGGAGACCCTCTAATTCCCTCTGACAAATGTGGAAACTGAGGCTAGACAGGGGTGACTGGCTACGAAACAGGAAAGCTAGGTTGTCCCTAAGAAGGAAAACAAGATCATGGAAAATAAATAAGCAGCAAGAATAGAGACACACCAGATGTGGTGGATGGTGGGCCAGCGATGTCTGGGTTCTCACTGCCATTCGCTTCTGTCCTCCACCCCACTCCCAGCGGCTCTCTGACCAGGGGCCCTGCCAGAAGGGAAATGGCTGAAGTGTAGCACGGAGTCATTCCTTATGCTCACATGTTTGTATGTGCCCAATTAGAGGGAAAAATGGCAACTGGGTATGCTGGAGGCATCATACAACAAGGTCAGTTTCCCATGTTTACACTTGAGATGATTCAGAAGATACAAATCCACCTTTACCCGGGGAACTTCCAAGTCTCCTGAAAGCACAGATAGGGATACGCACCAAAGAGGCACCGAGGACGGACGGAGGCAGCCCAGGGCCCTGCGAGCATCCGTTACTGCTCTCTGCTCGGAGACAGCAAGAGAGAGGTCCACACCCGGGCAGTGCTCAGGAGGGGCAGCGGCCCATGAATTAAGACACAGCAGCACCTCCCTCCTGAGACTTCCAGAGAAGTCAGTCTCTTATGTTTTCTATTTAAAAACTTCACACAGATAGACGTTAAAATAGATCCAAGGACAACATCCAACTCTGCGACGTCCTGTGGTCCCCTTCCAGAAAAGCCCTGTCACAAGAACTCAGGGGATTTTGCTGTACTCAGTTGACATGTAGAAAGCACTAACATCAGGCATAAGCATGGCTCACAATTCATCGAATGTTCCTCGTAAGCCAGGCATAGCTCTGGGTACTTTGCCTTCATTTTCTCTAAACCTCATGTCTCCAACCCTATAAGAACTATTATTATCCCCACTTGGCAGATGAGGAAACCGAGGCTCAGAAGTTAACTAAGGCACCCAAAGTCACCCAGCAAGAACTGATAGCTTGACTTTGAAGTTTCCAAAGTAAAAATGGCATGTCCACATTTACACAGTTCAGTCTTCGGAGTTTACACAAAGATGCTCTCAAGCTCCTGGAAGTCAGGCACATTCTGCTACATTAAAACCTGTCACCTCTCTAGGCGCCAGCCTGGAAGTCAGCTACGAGTCCAGCTGTGGCCCAGAGCCCAGGCACCCGTGGCTCTGGCGGCACCTGGGGCAGCTCAGTTTCTGGTGGTTCGCAGCCTCCTCCTGAAGTACTCGGGCGCGGCCTCGTACAGCCACTCGGCGTCCACCACGCACAGGTCCCGCATGTAGCACTTGTTGGTGTAGAGCAGCTCGGTGTACACCACGCAGGCTGGCTTGCAATGGAAGAGGACAGACGAGGGGTGGATGGCCACCGGCTGGTGGGTGTCTGTAGTGGCATAGGTCCCATCTGGCTGAAGCTCGGCGGTGCTCATGAAGAGGCTGTGTGCCAGGCAGCGGCGGACGCTCTCCATGTCTCCTCGGGACGACGTGATTGGCATTGACATCTGTTGCGGGAGGAAGTGAGAAATGGAAAAGAGTGCAAACATTACTGCCCAGCAGTGCACAGTATTTGGAGCAACCGCACCTAAAACACAGCCCATACCGCAGGCCTAACAAAGTGGCTGATGATGTAGGAAGCGCTCACCTCAGAGGCCTCAGGGAGCAGCATGGGTGGGGCAGAGGCAGAGGAGAAGGAGGGCGGACTGAAAACAAGGAAACTGCAGCCTGGGAGAGGAAGGACCAGGAGGGAGACGATGGTCTATGCCGCCACACCACAGACAGGTTGGGTGACCCAGCGCCCCAGCCCCTCACCGAAACGTCCACCAGGACGCCCCAGTGGGGAAGGCCTTTCCCGCTCCCTTTGACTACATCCTCATCTGCTCACTCCAGTTCGTCTCACACTCTGCCGCCTGTCCTAAAGCACGACTCAGTCGTTCCTCATCCACTCAAAACGCTTGGCATCTCCAATGCCCCGGAAAACAAGGCAAATTTCCAACTGTACGGCCACGAGGGAGCCATCCTGAGCATGCTGCGGCCCTCGGAATCGACTGCCTTCTCCTCCTGGTCCCGCTCCGTGACTCTGCCTTCACATGTGGCTCCCAGGAGACAGAAAGCCCCTCAGCTCTGTAGTGGAAATGTCAGTCATTGATCACTCTCCTTGCTCCACAGGCCTTGCTGAGTGGGTCATGTGACCTCACCTGCTGGCCACAGCTGAAGAGACCAGTGGTGGACACTGGGTGACCCATGCTGGGCCAGCTTCTCTCTTCTAGGCATTTGGAATCTAAACATGGGAAATCTTGCCAATCTCTGTTAGTCTCTCTCTCTTTTTTTTTTTGGCTGGGGAAAATCTGCCCTGAGCTAACATCTGTTGCCAATCTTCCTTTTTTTTTTTTTTAATGTGAGCCACCACCACAGCATGGCCACTGACCGATGAGTGGTGTGGTTCCGCACTCAGGAACCGAACCCAGGCACCTGAAGCAGAGCGTACCAAACTTTAACCACTAGGTCACGGGGCCAGCCCTCTGTTAGTTTCTTGAGAGGACAGGTGAGGCAAGGCGAGGGAAAGCAATCTCTTGCTGAGGCAGAAGGCGAGGAGAGGGAAGGAAGCATGCAGAGAGCAGCCACAACAAGAGGACAAGCAGCCCAGAGAAAGCTGCCCTGGCTCCTGATGGCCTTTTCTGGTTCTGTATCCCCATCCCTCTGGGGCTGGACTATTTCCTGCCTGAAGGTTCCCAGAGTTACCTCTTGATCCCCCTTTTCCCTTTCAGATGCTCAAGGGTTTTATCTTTTGCAATCAGTCAAACCTGGTCAGATGAAGACCCTCTTTATCTCCTTATCTGTCAAGAGATAGCTCCAGTGTCACCACCTCCAGGAAGTCCCAGAGTCCTACAGCTAACGTGGTCTCTCCTTCCAGGCTGCCAGCTCCACCATTCACTGGCTGTGTGATTTGGAGCAAACTACTTAACTTCCTTGGGCTCTGGTTTCATCATGTGCAAAATGGGAATAATAACAGAATCAATGTTATGGGGTGAAAAGAAGATTTCAAATAAAGCAATCACATAACAGTGCTTCATCAACAATGATGACTATCATTATTACTGGCTCCTCACACCAGTTATTCATATATATATATATATATATATATATATATATATATATATATATGTCAGATCTCCTCTCTAGTTGTTCCTTAAGATACTGAGTCTTAGGCATATCTCTAAAACCCCAGGACCGTGCCCAGTGCCTGGCATATAAAGAGAGGCATCATTGACCCTGAAGTTTCCTAAGTTCAGAAGTAACAGAGGAACACCATTTGTACTGTCAATAATAGGCTGAGAAAACTCATGAAGCCAAGGGATGGTCTGGCAGGAAAACTGATCAAGTACAAGAGGGGTTTGGAAAAATGTGTGTAATACAGAGCACAACAGGCTACTATGAAAAGAAATCACTTTAGTGCTAACAATAGGCTGTTGGCATCAGACAAAGGCCGGGTACCCGCGACAACTGTCTCCCAGGAACGTGCAGAGGCTCCCAGGACGGTGGAGGGGCTGTCTTAGCCGAGGCCTTCCACACCAAGAATCACCACAGACCTGTTTATGCGAGCAAACAGTGGGCACCATCCAGTGCCCAACAACAGGAGAACGCTTACAAAACTACCCCCACTTCTGAGGTAAGATGTGGAGCGTCACACAGCTGTTACATACACACGACAGGACTTCACCTGTCCGTGCTAACAGCACTCTCGCAAACACCGTGAACGTTCCTAAAATCCACTGGACTTTCAGTAAGAAGTGTGGCAAGCACCAACCCCACAAAATGACACAGTCCAAGAAGGGCAGGGATTCCCGGGATGCCCAGGGAAAGCGGCATTATGACAAGAGGCAGAGTGGCTATGGTGGTCAGACCAAGCCGATTTTCCAAAAAAGGCTAAAACTACAAAGAAGATTGTGCTGAAGCTTGCATGTGTCGAGCCCAACCGCAGATTTGAGAGAATGCTGGCTATCAAGAGATGCAAGCATTTTGAACTGGGAGGAGACAGGAGGAGAAAGGGCCAAGTGATCCAGTTCTAAGCTTCATCTTTGTTTTATTAGGAAGACAATAAAATTCTGAAGTTAACGTTTGCTTCAAAAAAGCAAAACAGACAAACAAAAATATACACATGACAGGACTTTACAACATCATGTACTCTAAGAGAGAATATAAGCTCATAGAAAACTTTTTGGTGGATAATTTGGCAGTATCTATCAAAATCTAAATTCCCCATCTAGAAATTCATTTTATGTGCACCAGAGCACAGATACATATGTAGGAGGAAGGTCAGTACAGCATAACCTAAATGATCACCACTAGGGGCTTGGTTAAATAAAACATAATGAATACAGCAAAATGATACGAAGTCACCAAAAAGAACGAGACAGACCCATTCAAACATTGAAAGACAGCCCAGGCATACTAAATACTCAAGAAGTCTACCAAGTGGAAAAAAGCAAGTTGCAAAACAAAATGTATATCAGGTTTGTTTTAGGAAAACTTTATATATGTATCCAGGTGTATGTGTATACACACAGACATAAACCTAAAAACAAACATACACAGAAAAAACTTCTGAAAAGATCTACAGCAGCCTGTTAACAGTGGAGGGGCAGGACTACGGGAGACTTTTCAACTTCCTGCATTACATATCATCATTTTCTGCATTGTGTCAATTTATAACAATTACACACTGCTTTTGTAATCTGAAAAAAGTAACAAAGATATTCCTAGTAAAAAAAATCTTAAGAATTCTAAAAATACTGGAAAATGCTTTTACAGTTTATAAAAGCTGAATATAAACTATATATACAATGTAACTAAGCAAAAAATGCATTTTGGGGCCAGCCCAGTGGTGAAGTAGTTAAGCTGGTGCGCTCCGCTTCAGTGGCCCCGGGTTCGCTGATTTGGATGCTGGGTGCAGACACAGCACCGCTCATCAGGCCATGCTGAGGCGGCATCCCACATAGAAGAAGTGGAAAGACCTACAACTGGGATATATAACAACGTATTGGGGCTTTGGGGAGGGAAAAAATGCATTTAAAGACAGGGTTATGAGAAAATAGATCAAAATGGTGGGAGGTGGAATTGTGGGTAACTTTTACTTTCTTCCTTATTTTAAAATTTTCCCACAATGAGAGTTTCTTTTGTAATCAACAGTAACAAGCAATTAAAAATTTTTCACCTAGAAAATAGTGACAGCTTAGTCCCTACAGGAACACCGGGAAGAAACAGTACCTTTAAGCAGATATCCCTGAGCTGTGCTCTGACTTCAGCTACCAGCATCATGTTCTTGCTGTTGACAAAATTCTCTTTGCACCAATCCTGAATAGGAGAAAAAGAGATATCACAATCCTCTCATTTCTATAAGAGAAAAAAAATAATAATTGACTTCACAGGGAAAACTTCAGTTGCCAAAAATAAATATAAGAAAATATCTTTGTCAAAATCATGAACCATAGGGAAAATATTAATAATTTAAACTAAAGTAAAGCCAACGTTTCCCTATGTCAAGTCACCAAGAAAAAAGCTACAGACTGGAATACCCGTATCACTACACCCAATAACGGATGAGAACCTCCAGAATACATACAGAACTCCTACAAATCAGTAAGAAAAAGGCCAACAATCCAGCAGAAAAACAGACAAAGGATACGAACAGATGACTCGCAGAAGAGGAACTGCAAATGACCAAGAGCTTATGTGAGAATTCTCTGTCTCGTGAGGAATCATGGAAATGTCGTTTAAAATTTAACAGAGATACTATTTCACATCCATCAACTTGGCAAAAATTAAAGTCACTTCAACTAAGAGCTGGAGAGGATGGTGGAAATGGGAGCTCTCAGACACAACTATGGGGAGTACAGAGGTGGTGACAACTTTGGGGAGCCACAAGCCTGATGCACCTATCCCAAGACCAGCAGGTCCACTCTGGGTGTCGGCCCCAGAGAAACTCTCCCCTTTGTGCAGAGGAGACCTACCCAGCATGCTCGCTGCGGCGCTGGAAGTGGACACAAGCTGCCAAAGCCGGGGGTGAGGCAACATCTACAGTACATTCTGTGCACGGACGTGAAGTGAAAGCATGGTTGCCCCTGGGAACTTCGACCGACTTCAGGACAGTGGCTACGAGAGGGAGGAAGGACTAGGAAAGGAGCAGATCAGGGCTTTTGCTGTACACAGCATTTTATTTCCTTAAAAATAAACTGAGGCAAACTGAGGCAAATTGTTTACAATTGCTAAAAGTGGGTGGTGGGTTTTTTTTAAAGAATTGACTGCATTAAAATGCAGGCTAAGCATGCACACTACAGAACAATTACTGATTTTATTGATAAATGAACCAATATATTGCTGTTTTCTATCTTGGTCCAAGGAACTGAAATATCATACAAGCAAAAACTACTATGAGGAAAGTTAGGGGCAGGTAGGGGGGAAAATCATTCTGTAGCTAAGAAATCGGGTCACCAAATACTTAATGAACTTGCCCAGGTTAAGCATGAGTTAAACACAAGCAGAGTGCAAGGCTGGAATTACACGTCTTCGCTGGTTATCTCCCTGTGGGCAGACATTTCTGAAATGACATCTGGCGTCCTTTTGGTGGCTCTTTAGATGCTTCACTGAAAAAGGGAAGGGTCTCTTAAATCCCATGCCCGAAAGGAGGCACCTTCTGTACAAAGGAAGCTGACCTTATTTCCGCCTATGTTTTTGAAGGTCCGGTAGATGTTGAGCAGGGTAACGTGATCGCCCTCGCTGGATATGAACTTCTTCCGGACACTCTGCACCTCGTCCCGCCGGGCGGGGGGGTTGTGGAGAACGCTGTCCACGGACAGCAGGGAGACGATGGTCAGGATCTCCTCCGTACAGTGGAATTTGGGGGACAGCAGGATGGTCTGCAAATCAAAATCAAAAACTGTGTAAAAAAGTTTCTTCCCAGTGTCTGAATACAGTATTTCTGTATCTTGCTTTTTCAGCTCCCCTTCTTAGGAGGTAAAGGGCAGGTGTTTCTAAAACCATGACTGTATATCAGTGTTAGTGTGCAAAACAGATGACTGCCTTCTCCGCAGGATTCCAAATTCCACACGGAGAGCTCACGACTTAATATGAGTTTGAATCCTACACTCATTCAATATGAGTTGAATCCCACACAGAACATAAGTCAGTGACAGACACAACGGAGGGGTTGATAATTATTTAAGAGAAAAAGTGAAGGCTGCTCTAGAAGCACTGGATTTAGGAGTCTACTTTGGGATGGCTAACCTATAATGTACAGAAAGGGGACTGAGGAAAGGGTATCATTTACTTTGGCAAATTTGGGTTCTAGAGGAAATGCTGCCATCTTTCTTCCAATTGGAGTCAGGGTCAGCTGGTCGTCCTTATGTTCAAGAGCACCTAACAGGTCCAGTTGGGCAATAGCTGCCTGAATGTGATCTAAAGAAACAGAGACATACAAAGGAGCCAGAAATTCGAAAACAGAAGAAACTCCAGTTAGTTCAGTAGTTGGGGAAGCTTCTGATAACTCTACATCAAACCACAGCAAAGACCCCAATCCCCACGGCCCCCACGACATACTTTCCAAAGCTGTGAATGACATCACTGTCTTCAGTCTTTAATTTGGCAGTATGTATGTGAATTTTACACCCTGCCATGTGACACATGAATTTCACCCACAGATATACTCATACATGTACTGGGACCTGCATCTCCAGCCGCACACGCATAACAATGGGGACAGCGGGTACTCAGAGGCCCCTGGTGAGAAGGACACTATTTACTCTCTTACTCTTTTTGAATTTTGAACCATGTAAATGCATCACCTTTTAAAGAATAAAGAAGCATTTCTAAGGATGTAATAAATATACATACTGAGATGCAATGAAACATATTAAGGGAAAAAAGCAGTGTGCAAATGTCTCAGTCAACAGGAGAATGGATAAATGTATTTTAGTTTATTCACAGAATGGAATAGCATTTAGTAATGAAAATGCATCAACACAAATAAACCTTACAAAACACACAGAATGAAAAGGGAAGTTTATCGAAGAATCTAAACATAAACATTAGAAGCGAAACAACACATTGTCTAGGGACACAGGCACCGAACAAAACACGAAAGAGAAACAAGGGAATTACAAACAAAATATGGGAGGCAGTGACCCCGAGGGGAGGGAAGGAAGCGAGTGGCTGGGGGTCGGGGGCTCTGAGGCACTGGGAATGGGGGCACGGGTGTGGTTTTACTATGCCTTCTACCTTCCACGTATGTCCTTCCTTTATACACAGGAGTTTAGCAATTAACAGAAAATAGAATGTGTAGAGCGGTGCACAATGTGTGCTGCTGTTTGTGTTTTACGAGACTATATATACTTGCACGTGCATAGATCTTCTCTAGAAGACAACCAGAAAACGGCCACAGTGGTTGCTTTAGGGGCAGGAAACTAGGAACCTGAAGATCAGGGGTGGGACCCTTCTACACCCATCAACTGTTTACTCTTTTTTTAAGCAATTGCATTTCTTCACTTAAAAAAGAGACAGAGGCCGGCCCCGTGGCCGAGTGGTTAAGTTCGTGCACTCCACTTTGGCGGCCCAGGGTTTTGCCAGTTCAGATCCTGAGTGCAGACATGGCACTGCTCATCAATCCATGCTGAGGTGACGTCCCAATGCCATAACTGGAAGGACCCACAACTAAAAATACACAACTATGCACCAGGGGGTTTTGGGGAGAAAAAGGAAAAATAAAATCTTTACAAACAAAAAAGAGACAGAGACCAAAAAAAGGGAATATGGTGTATTGAACAGATACCATCATTAAGAATTCTAATTATTTTTGTTTTCTCCATGGAGGGATTATTAATGAAGGACAGGATCTGATCAGATTTCAGTCAAAAGCAAAGAAACTTCATCTTTTCAGTCCTTTCTCTAGCAGAAGTACAATTCCGTTAGGTTTCTGCCATATCCCTTGGACCCCATCGACTACCCTCATTGGTTCCTGGGGTCCAGGAACCCAACCGGAGCCCCTACATGAAGCCGTTGCTTCTGTGCCGGGATGCTGCTGAGAGCACAGAAGCTATCCTTTCACGATTCTGAGCTTCCTCTCTGACAGTTAATGCCATCCACCCAATTAAACTAAACACAAGGAGACCACCAAAACTCTTTCTTGGAGAATCCATTTGCTGTTGTTTGTCTCCTCGTATACCTTCTGTTCCACTGCAGATGTCACTCACCTGGGGAGGGTTTGGACATGAAGTCAAAGGTGAGCACGTTGGGGACTTTCATGGCAAGGAGCTGCAGCATCACACTCGCCAGGTTACACCTGTGAAGAGTGAGAGGCGGGGCTCGTTCATCTGTCCCTGCTCCTCCAGGTGGTGAGTCAGAGCCGTCCACTGAGGAGCATTAGTGAAATCGCCACTCCCGGAAGACACAGCAAGCAGGAAAGCGAGACCAGGGGACAGTGGCAGGAGTGAGGAGGACCTCGGGCCTACCTCTGGATCTCTGGCACGGTCATCTTCTCAAACTTCTCAAACTCATCCTCCGTGTATAGCCGGTAACAGATGCCACTGTCCTCTCTGCCAGCCCGCCCTGTGCGTTGCCAGGCCTGGGTCTTAGACACCCGCTGCACGGCTAACACCTCCAGGCCGCTGTCTGGAGGGAGAATGGCCCACATCAGCGCCTTGCTCAGCACATAAACCAACTTCTACAGTGTGGACAAAAAGAAGCGTTCCTCAGAACACCAGTGATCCTTTCTGCTATATGCGAGTCCAGAAAAACTCAAGGCTACGTTGGAAAGCATAAAACCAGATGGCTCTGCAGTGAAACGAGGCCTTGCAATGAACACTGTGAAATCTGTTACTAAAACATCTGACAAACCTCACGCTCATAGCTGGGGCCCAAGAGAGTAGATTCCAGAGGTTTGGGCTTAGATCCCAAGGTGATAACCACTCCAGTTTGCCCAGGACTGAGGGGTTCCCCAGGACTCAGGACTCCCAGTGCTAAAACCACCACAGTCTCCGGCAAACTAGGATGGCTGGTCACCATATCAATCAGTGACTCGGAAATGGAATGCCTCCAGTCCCTGTGCCCTATATCCTCCCTCCCAGCTCCATTACAACAGAGACACAACGTGACGTTGTTACTCCTAGGAGTAAGTGAGACTAATTTTCCCAATAAAGGTGTACTCTGTGCCAGGCACTGGAGAACCGAGCCCTTTCACACGTATTATCTCCAAGAGATATACGTGCGAAAGTCAGCACTCTCGAACGCTTAGTAATGCATTTCAATTAAACATTTAGGAGCGGTAACTTCAGCTGCCTCAAATCCTCTGTAGAATAAGGCAAGGTATAAAGCAGACATGAAGAAAAATGACTTCAAGCAAGCTTCCCACTGCATATTCTCAGGAAATAGCTAGGGCCTCACCCAGCCTAGGGGTCTGTTTCCTTCCCGGGAGACCTGGAGCTCAGACCAACCCTCCTCAACTCTTATTTCTGACGAGAGCTTCTGATGTGGTGTCACGCTGTCCCTGGCCTTCAGCCATCATTCTCACCCAAGTTCTGACAGGTCTCGGACCCGGTGCCCAGGTCCCTGATCCTCTGTTCCCAAGTTTGCTAAAGCTGCCCTGCCTCGGGTCTCCTTTCTGGGCCTGACCCTGGATTGTCTCACTCGTGGTGCCTGCCACCCAAGTCTGTTAGTTACAAACATGAAATGCTCATTTGGGGGAAACTGAGAGACTACAGGAAACTCAACGATGCTCACTACACACAGAAGAGACATTCATGAGCTACAAATTCTCACCAGGGTTATACTTCTTTGCTTTAACCATGCCCGTGTCAACTACATATTTTATTCCTGAAATGGTTATGGAGGTTTCAGCGATGTTGGTTGAAATGATCACTTTGCGATAGCCCTAAAAGGAGGAAGAAAACCAAAAAGCCAAATGACACACATATGATTCAGAGGTTCAAAAGTTTTTAAACATATTCCTCACCATTAATTTCCACAGTTCACTCCAGATCAAGAAAAGATGACTTCGTTATTAATGAGAATTATTAATATTGATGGTCGGTCATTAAATTGGGTGGGGGGAAGGGAGATGTTCCAGTCTTAAAAGCTTGTTTTGGGGCAATGAGATGTAGTGGAACGGGCACAAGGTTCAGAAGCAGGCAGACGGGGCTGGACGGCTGGTCCTGCCAATTACTTAGGATATGGCCCTGGAGCAACTGTTACTTCACCTCTCAGCGCCTCAGTGTTTATCATGGGATCATAACCGACCTTGCCGGTTCTCAAGAGGATGAGAGACATTGTATGTAAAGTGTCACTTAGCACAGTGCCTGGCACAGCACAGGCACCCAATAAATGGTACCATGGACAAATAGGGCTTGTTTATGTTGGACCTGAGAAGAGTCACTCATTTACCTTCCAACTGTTGCCTCTGCACTCTCCCTCGTCCCCGGACAACCGCTTCCCTGTTCCTACTGCGGAAGAGCTGGACCTGTGGCTACATTCTATTCCTGCAGCTTTTCAGCCAGCATACCTGGCACCTGTGCATCCTGTCCCTTACACCTTATCCGGAGTCTGCTGACAGCACACAGGCCGCATGGGACAGGGCTGCGACGCGGCAGGTGGTGCACTCACCTTTGGGGCTCCCTGGAAGACGCGGAGCTGCTGGGCGTAGGGCAGGGAGGCGTACAGCGGAAGGACCAGCATGGAGGGGCAGCCATCCGGGAGGTGCTTCGCGATGTCTCGACAGGTCTTGCTCATTGCTTCGATCTCCTCCTGACCAGTGAGGAACACCAGGATGTCCTGAGAAGAAGGGGCTTCCTATAAAAAAGGTAGAGTGGAATTACCAGGCCTCAATAGAAGTGTGGGCGCACAGGAAAAAGACAAGGGTCATCGATGAAGTTTCCAGAGTTATTTTTCTTAACCACGGAGATGTACATGAGCCTAAACATTGGCGTCTCCCCTGGGGGAAAACCCTTACCGATAAGGCAGAAAGCCGTAACTTGCACAAGTTAGCCAGCTATGTTTAAAAACCAGTTAAGGAAATTCTGAAGGAAAATCACCAAATTGCTTTCGCAGGAAGAACAATACCATGAAAATCACACTCAGCCAAGCAAATAACGTCTGCATAAAGCTTCCTTCCCTCCGTAATCATCTTGAAAGGTGAAGCTGACAAAACAGAAGACAACTTGGGGAAATCCTGATCTATGGAGATGACGGTCATGCTGGAAAAGGAACCCTTACGCAACGACACCATCAAAAGCACTTCCAGGGGCCAGCCTGGCTGCATAATGGTTAAGTTCGCGCACTCCGCTTCAGGGACCTAGGGGTTCGTGGGTTTGGATCGAGGGCACAGACCTACACACTGCTCATCAAGCCATGCTGCGGCAGCATCCTACACACAAAATAGAGGAAGACTGACATAGATGTTATCTAGGGACAATCTTCCTTACCAAAAAAAAAAAAAAAAAGCCCTTCCATACACCCAAGGGCACACTGCTTGAGCCACCGAGGTTAAATGGGTTCTTCTCCTTGCAAAGGGAAGAACATTCAAGTGTTCACAACATTCCCATTCACCTGAGCTTTCTTTGAAGTCTGTTCAGATACATTAATTTGTAAAGTGTTTGAGTGGCAAAATAACTTTTTAAATGTTTAATAATAATAATTGTATGTGTGTGTGCATGTGTATACATGTATATATATATCATATGTATATATGGTAAATATATATATTTATGTGTGTGTGCATGTACGTTTTTTAGCCCAGTATTACCAGGACAAATGTTCAGAGGAACACACAGACAGGATAAAATCTAAAATAGTTAAAGCTGCATCAAGGGGAGGATTCATCAAAGCCACCATATCACCTGAAAGCACCTGCTGGCATCATTCATGAGAAATTCTCACCTCAAGTTTGCTTTTTACCAGTTAAACAATGCAGATCGACCCCCTCCAAACACGATCAAAATTGTTGACAACGAAGGTGTAAGTCCAGAAAGACATGGCCAACAGGAGAAGAGAAGAGATCAGACGTTTCAACCCCTTTTTGAAAGATGGAAGAGATAGGGGAGGAGGTGGATGACTTGGCTAGGCACAGGAAGTTCCCACCTGGGTGTCTGCTAAGGGGAACAGTGACAAGAGATGAGCCAACTTCCCTGCAGAAGCCAGAAAGGCTCAGAACTCAGGAGCAGGCGGAGGCAGGCTGTGCGAGGGTGAAAACCCAGGACTGGCTCAGTCAGAGTACAGTGCTGTTAACCCCAAGGGCCCTCCTCCACCCGATGCAGCCAGGAGGCTGAGAAGACACAACTGTCATAAGGGGGTTTAACACAGAGGACAGTGAAGGCAAGAGTCAAGACAACAGCTGTGCAGAGGCCAAGAAGAGCAACCTGTTCTGAGCAGAAAAGCAGCATAAAGGACTCTGGGAAAAAGTGGACTGTGTTTAAACACATAAAAAAGAATCATGATTGGCATATGATAGATGCTGGAACACGTGGGAAAAAATTAGCCGTAGGTACACAGAAAACTTGTACAACTGTGTTGGGCAAGGAAGGAGGCATTGAGATGGTGCAGTGTTGGCAATGCAGGATCATAATATTGTACGTGCTGAGATTGATCTAAGAAGCATTGTGATGTAACTCTGTTGAGGGGATGGAGGGAAGCGAGAGGAGGGGAGGGGTATTTCTAAATCATCACCTACCATGGTAAGAAATTAACATGTAACACCTAACATCAGTAAGTCAAAAAATAGCAATATAAGCAGGTTGTTTTTAGAACTATGACAGTAATATCCAGGGGAATAGCTAAGAAATTGAAAGTGGTTACCCTAAAGAGCAGGATCTGGGATGGGGAAGGAAAAGCGACTGCTGCTTTTTTACGAGCCTTTTAGAATTAACTGCTTGACTTTGTAAACTTTAAATTATGTGTGCATTATTTAGCTTAAAATAAAAATTAATTTAAAAAGTATGCCTCTAAATTTTTTCAGAAAGTTAATAGGAAGGTAAAAAGTCAGTCTTATACAAATTAAACAAAAATGAGGTGACAATCACTTAAATTTTTAAATGTTTAATAAAATGGGAAGAGATTTTTGAAATGTTTCTCTAAAACAGCTTTTTTCGAAAAGAAAACTAAATTTGAACCCACCATTGGGTCAATACCAACTTTTTTTTAAAAGGAGATAGAAAATATCAGAGGATACCACACGTGGTAAAGAAGGCAGTATTTCATAAGACTTATTTCAGTTATATATATTATGAACTACGTTGCAACATAGAATGTGCTTCTGACTAGGGGTTATGATCAAAAAAAGTTTGCAAGCCACCGCTCTAATATATAGAAGTTTTCTGGCTCAACTGGGAAAGATGCTGGTCAGAAGTGAATTATTTTTCTTTTTCACAGGAAATAAGAGAAACCAGAAAAAAGGATAAAAATATCCATCCTAACGATTCAGCTCACAAACTTGCTTCATTCAGTAGCTTTGCTTTTTAAGACTGAAAGCTCTATTAGCTCCAAGGTGAGGCAGACCTTTCCAGGAATTTACACCCCATTCCTACCTGGTGGATCTGGAAGACTGAGACTAGTGCGGCGTGCAGGTAATCATGCTGAGGCTGTTTGGTGTAAAAAATCTGGATTGGATGCTGCCGACCCTCCAGGTAGAGCACGGGGGCTCCATTGAAATACTGAGAGAACAGGTCCACATCCATCGTGGCTGACATGACAACCACCTGTGGATGAGAGGGAAGGGGAGGATGGGACACAACACCAGGACAGCCTTCTCGCTGGTTCTGAAGCAGATGGGTGAAGGGAAGAGGCTGAGGAAGAAACACGGGCCTCCTTCCTAAGCCTGCTGTGCCTACCTTGAGAGGCAGCTTCCCCAGTTCCTTTCGCCTCCTCTGTGCAGCTTTCACCACTCCAAAGAGCACATCTGTGTGGATAGTTCGTTCGTGGGCTTCATCTAAAATGACACAGCTGTACTTCCGAAGCAGGGAGTCTGAAATTGCTTCACGCAGAAGCATGCCATCTGTCAGGAACTTGATCCTGGTGTCTTCTGAGGTGACATCATCGAAGCGCACTGTATAGCCAACCTGTGTAGAGAAATTATTCATTCATCAAACACTTGTTGAACAGCCACTATGTAACTAGCATTGTGCCAGGCACTTGCACTATCACAGTGAACAAGACCAACACCGATCTTCCCTGCTCCCTTGGGAGCATGCAGGCTGGTGGCGGACACAGACAACAGGTATGTTCCCTTAACTGCAATTATGATGAGCATTACAAAGAATTTAAAACTAGCCTCCTATCCCTAGTTACTTAATAGTTTCAAGTGAAGCTATGTACAAATATGAAAACACGTCCAAGACGTTTTTAAGTGAAATGCATAAACACAAACAAATGCAAATAAATCTGACTTATATACAGTTCTGGGACTCATTCTCAATACCCACATATATACTAGAAAAATGCTTACAATTTTTTTGTGTGTGTGCATGAGGAAGAAAAGCCCTGAGCTACCATCTGTGCCAGTCTTCCTCTATTTTGTATGTAGGATGTCTCTACAGCATGGCTGATGAGTAGAGTAGGTCCACATCCAGGACGTGAACCCACGAACTCGGGCTGCCAAAGCAGAGTGCACGGAACTTTAACCACTCAGCCACGGGGCCAGCCCTCTTACAATTTTTTAGAAAGATATATAGATCAGAGATTTAACAGAATTTACTGAAGCTTTAAAAATGCTCAAGGGAAACAACCAATTTGTCCAACTTGCCAACAGATTTCAAAACCAAAGCAAATGGCAATGATAGTCTGTCAGACCCTCTGATCTCTTAGGAACTGATTAAAAAAACCCCACAAAAACTCTGAGATAGGCCTAAACAATTGTGGCAAGAAAGAAGCTGGCTATGTGTAAGAAGTCTTGTTCAGAAAAATAAAAGGCAGGGGCACGGGGTGTGGGGACAAGAACTGTTAGTAAAGAAATCTGGTACCAGCTTCCCAAGTTCAGTTCTTTTCTCATCTGAGACTCGAGTAGCAAGAGAGATGGCAGCCACGCGGCGAGGCTGGGTCACAGCAATGACGCCCTGGCGGCTAATGCCCGCTTCGTACAGGTACTGAGGGATCTGAGTCGTCTTCCCAGAGCCAGTTTCCCCTAAGAAAAAATAAAAGTCATTTAAATGCAAATTGAAACGATATCAGCAAACCAAGTCAGAAGGAAAAGACAAAACAGAAAACTCTAAGTTGATAAAGCCCCAGGAAAATGGGCACTCAGGTATGTTGCTGGTGGAGTGTTCATTGGAATTGTTTCTAGGAAGGCCAAATTATATTAGAAAAATCCTTAAAAAGTTTATACTCTTTGACCCACAATTCCACTTGCAGGAATTGATTCTAAAGAAATAACTAAAGACGTGTTATTCAACACTCATGACAACAAAAAATTGGAAATAATATAAATGTTCAACAATAGGTAACTGGTATAGTAAAAACATAAAATGAAATACAACTGTTATGTAAAAAGGATGTCGTGCCTTTCAAAAGAATAAATGAGATTTATGAATTCTGACACGAAGACACATCCACTCATACACGGCAGCCATAACAAACTCCTCCCCATTCCCTAGCCTGCTTTCTTTCAAACCCTCTGCCTCTGCCCACACTATTGTGAAAGACCTGCTCTCATGTCATCATCTGCCTGACAAACTCTACAGGATGAGTTAAACCTCAAACTCTCTCCCCTGGGCTGCACTGGTGGTCTCCACTGTGCTCCTCAGTGCCTTGTTCCTCTCTCTTCCAGCACTGACCACCCTACATTATGCAGAAGTGTTTTAACGTTTCTGTCCTCCTGCAATACCGGAAGCTCTTGGAAGGCAGAGAAGGTCTGTCTGTCGCTTCCATGTACTTGAACGTCCTGCATACAGCAAGCACCTAGTGTTATTTCCTGCCCTCTGTGGGTTGCTTTAACAATGCCTAATTAGAACAAAGAACTCAGTAAACCTGCGCATCCTTCCCCCTCCCTGGCTACCACTACACCTCTCTGACCTCAGAGTCTTATAGTCCTGTATCATTCCTGTATTTCCTCCTCTCTGACTGCTCATCCTTCCTGACCTGGCCAAGAATCATGGACTAAAAATTTGATTCTTCTGCATTCCTCCCACTGAATCCACCGGGCAAAACCCCTAACTTGAATCAATGTCTCCCTGTCCATCTTTTCTGCTCCTACACCAGGTAACTGAGCATCACTAAAGTAAAATAACCCAACTGCACAGACAAAGACCTGAGTTTGTAGTGGGGCCAAATGCACCCGGGTACCAGCACTACTATTGATCCTTTTCTTGCTTTTGCAGCCTGTCTTCTGTCCCCATCCTCCCCGAGGGCCCACATGAGGCCCTATGACTCCCATTCTCAGCAGAGCTCCTGTGCCTATTTCATAGAAAAAGTGAGTCCTCAAATGTGATCTCCCTCTGCATCTCCCTACATTCTGCAGTCACACCCATTCTTACCTCCTTTCTGCAGCCCCCCAGCCTCTTGGGTATCTTCTCCATATTTCAGGCCACTATGCCTGTAGCCCTTGTTGTAGTGTCCCCCTTCCTCATGCCCCTTGGGCTCTGCTCTGTTAGTGCCTGCTTCCCATCTTCAGCCTCCCTCTCTACTGAGTTCTTCCCCTCAATCTAGGAATACTTGCAAGTTCTCAGCTCCCTTCCCATCTTTTTCTCAAAACAGAAGCCTGCTCCCACTGCCTTCATTCCCTCACCTCCTACTTACTCCTCAGCCCAGTGACAACGCATACCACACAGCTCTGCTGAAATGGTGCTCCATGGGATCCACAATCAATACTTCACATCCAAATCCAGTGGGCATTTTCTGGTTTATATATTACTGGCCCTCATTGGTGCTATCTGTCCACTCCCTTCTTACAACTCCATTCCTACGACTATGGCTCTCCTGGGTCATCCTCTCTGTCCTCCAGGAACTCCCCTTACTTAAACGTTAGGAATTAAAGCCCCTTGCAATCAGTCCTCGACCCACAATTCTGCCTCTTAGTTCATGCACCAGAAACTACTACTCCCAGACAGAACGGACTGTTCCTCGCCTCCACTACGTCTCCTACGCTGCAGGCTCTCCCTTTTGGGCAGACTGCCCTCCTTCGGGGACCACCTCCCCCGCCGCCTCCTCCCAGACTGGCTCAGACCCACTCCTCTAGGCTCCCAAAGCCCCCGGTACACCACTCTACCCTTTCACACGGAAGGTGAGTCTTTGCCTAACACTTTGGGCACGCCCACTGGGCTGTAAGCACCTCCAGGACTGGGCTGCCTGACTCTCCCCGAGGCCCCTCTCCGAGTTTGGAACAGAAAAAACGGTCAGTTTTGTTGTAGAAACGAATGAAAGAGGTCGAAAGGCACCTAAGACGACCCGGTCTCGCAGAGCCACGAGCGGGGAGACTGGAAGGAGGCGCCCGCGGGCCACTCACCGATGAGGACGGCGCTGTCCAGGTTCCGGAGCTGGGCCAACAGCTGCCCCCGCGCCTGGAAGATGGGCAGACTCCGGCGCTGCAGCTCTACAGCCTCTGGGTAGGGGCTGGCCGCGGGCTGGGCCAGGGGCGGCTGCGGCCTCCGGCCTCCTCCCCCGCCGCCGCCGCCGCCCGCAGTCAGCAGCATTACCACGCGCCTCCCGGGAGGGCAGGACCCGGCGCGGCTCGGAGGCCCAGAGGCCGGCCGGAACCTCTTGGCCGGCGGGAAGCCCGCCTCCTCGGGCATGTCGGGAGGGCACCGCAACACGAGGCGCGAGGACGGGCAGCGGCTGCCGCTCCCGGGACCAGACAGCTAGCGCGCCGCCCCTTCCCGCCACGTGCTGGCGGCTCCCGCAGCCATCCAGGTCCTCACGGCCACCCCCAGCCTTTAGGAAAGGGACCGCAACTCCCAGCATGCACTGGGAGCTTGGGAAGGCTTTCACTTCCTGAGGCCGGGGTGAGCAGCGTCTAAGGTACAACGGAAGAAAGGTCCGGAGAGACAACAGCGAAAGACCGGGCGTACCGTTCCGCGGGACCTTAACCTTGGATAATGACAGTCTTCTCTTTGACTGTTTTATTGTCCTGGTAACACTTTCCGGTAAACATGCGTTTTCCCTTCTCTGTTCACAATAATACTCGCTCTTCCAGGAAAGTACTTAATTTTGTGAGGAAGAAAACACAAACAGTTGCATTATTTGATCCTCTAAATAACTTATTTGATATGGTAGATATTGATAGTATCGCCAATTTACAGATGAAGAAACTGGGCCTCTGAGATTACTTAAAGTCATTCAGATGGCACAAAATCTGAATGTTGAAAAGGAAACTGGTGATCACCTTGTGTTACAGAAGAGGAAGGAGGTATATGATATATTCTATGACAATCATCTGTTCTCCTCAGAAAGTGACTGTCTTACTGGACATAGTCTGCAGGAAAAGAGGGAGTTCAATGGAACTAAAATTTACCCTTCCTTTCTCCAACTATTCCTGTCAGACTCTCAAGCTCTCCACAAGGCTCCCCAGCCCCATCATTCACACACCAATCAAGGAAAGATTCAGAACTCCAGGGGGAAAATAGGATATAACTAGTTCCTCCTTCCCCTTCTAAATTCAAAGCTCAGATAATTTGCTAGTTCGCCACAGAAGGACTGGCAAGCAGCAATTTCCTCTGCATACAGGAAATGTGATTTCCAGAGAATTCATCATAAGCTTTAACCCATGTGAAGGACTTTGGCCATCTTCTGAAGTTCATTTCCATGAAACTCACCCGGTTTGTGAACCTGTTAAAAACCCTCCTGGGGCTGGCCAGGTGACCAAGTGGTTAAGTTCCCACGGTCAGCTTCCACGGCCCAGGGTTTCACTGGTTCGTATCCTGGGCATGGACATGGCACCGCTCATCAGGCCACGCTGAGGCGGTGTCCCCCATAGCACAACCAGAGGTGCTCACAACTAGAATATACAACTATGTGCTGGGGGGCTTTGGGGAGAAGAAGAAGAAAAAAAACCAATAACCCACCTTTCCCTTTCCTCCAGCTCAGAGGTAATTTTCCTCTAGTTGCTGACAGTATAGTGACTAGGGGTTATGGAAATGTGCTTGTTGAACTAATAGCAGATATGTGTTTAAGAATAAAATGACAAAATCTCACTTTTTACCCCTAAATATTAACTTAGAAAGGCAACCCAAAACCAAAAGGGAAAATAACTGTCTTAGTCTGTTCAGGCTGCTATAACAAAATACTGCAGATCAGGTGGCTTATAAACAACAGTAATTTATTGCTCACAGTCTGGAGGTTGGGAAGTCCAAGATCAAGGCACTAGCATGGTCCCTTTCTGGTGAGGGCCCTATTCCTGGTTCAACGCTGCCGCCTTCTTTCTGTATCCTCACATGATGGAAGGGGCTATGGATCTCCCTGGAGCTTTTTTATAAGGCATTAATCCCATTCATGAAGGTTCCACCATGTGATTTAAGCACCTCCCAAAGTCCCCACTTCCTAATACCGTCACATCAGGCATTAGGATTTCAACATATGAATTTGGGGGGGCACAAACATCCAAACCATAGCAATAACTAAATGTTAACTCTCAAATTATGGACCTTGAGTATGTAAAAGACAGATGTCAGCCCTCTTTCCCAGTGTGCCTTCCAGAGTAACCTAATGCAGGAGACATATGCTCCAAATGATTTCAAGAGTCCAGGTAGGTAACATAAATGGGTGAAATAATCTCTTGATAGAGCACATGCCCTATCTCTAGAAGCAGTCACTAGTTACCTCTAGGCAATAGCTGCCATGCAGGCCTGGTATTGCCAGATCTTCCAGTTTTTTCTGGAAAAGCCAAAAATGAAGATTTTCATGTGAAATCTGTCAATTTTAAATGTTGGCTCTAAAAAATTTTCTTAAATGGTACAGGCAAAATAAACCACATGTGTGGGTAACTCACCCATAATTTCTGGCCTAATGACCCAGCTATCCCTCCAAAAGAAAAGTCTCTTGTGGTTAAGTGGCTTTCACATGCAGATGATCACAAGCTAGTAACTAGTCAAAGATTATCTGGGCTCTTCTTCCAAAAAGTGAATTGTCAGACACATTTTTCTTAACTCATCTGAGATGGTCTGTGGACTTAACTATCTGTTCTTACCATGACCAGACCAGCTGGTGGGCACTGCTATTGGCTGGCTTGTCTGACCACCAAACCACTGCCCTCAATTGTGTTTTATTCCCGCTTTGAGACAATCATAAAGCCTTGGTAACTAAGTACAAGCTTGCAAGCACACACATTAATCTCTCTGTAATTAAAAATACCAGATAATAGTTTGCTGATCGATAAAGTATTTATTCAGCACCCATGTGCCAAGCACTGTGCTAGGCACTGTGGTGGATACAAAAATTTAAGACATGGTCCCTGCCCTTAAGGAGCTTACATTCTCATGAGGGAGACAAGACTAATATACATGTACCAGCTAGGAAGAGTACAAGACAATATATAATTTGGTGTAAGAGTATGTTGTACAGACTTGAAGCTTTATAGGGACTCAAAGAAAGACAATGAAATAGGCCCTAGTGTCAAGACCTTTTGAGAAGCCAGGAACGGGGCCAGGCCTTGAAGGACTGAAGAGACTTAAATTGAGATTCCTGTTCAGTAGAAGTGGGAGTAAGGTTCAGAGGAAGACAGAAAGTATGAATTTGACATGGGGGCTTCCTAAGGAGTCACTGTGAATTTCTGAGCAGAGAAGTACGCATACACTTGAACTTGATCATACAAAGTTCAACAAGTTTAATGCAAACTCATAAAATATGCAAGGAGTTTAGGGGACATCCTACAGAACACTGAAAACAATGGCAATATTGTGACTAGCAACACGGATGGCATTCACCTGTCAAAGGAAAATAGAGCCACAACATCAAATGCTATCAAGGTTAAATGACAATTCTAGGAAGCCCCTTACCCAACATGCCAATAGCTCCAATAGTTCCTAATTTTCATAGGCCCCCGAGACAGAGTGAGGGTTTCATTTCCAAGATCCAGGACTTGGGTGCTCTCTGCTTAGAGAGACTACACAAGCTGTATGAAAGCTATTAGGAAATACAAGAGTGACATGGAAAAAGAACAAGTGGAAGAGAGAAACAAATAGAAATCCATAGTGAAAAAACACACCAAAATGTATATAAAATTAATCTCCTAGGGAGATGCAATTTGCACGTCCATTTTTTCAAATGAACATATACTGTATTTCTACAACAAAAAACCCTACGCCTTAGTCAGGTGTGCTTTTCAGTATTACTGGGAGAATCCAGGAATCCCTTAAATTCTATGTATGTCAGGTAAGCGGTCACAAGCCATATATCAAATCTCACTTTTCAGTTGACTTGCATTATGAAAAAGAAGTGTGTTCTGGGAGAAGTAAGACTGAGAGGTAAACTGGGAAGAATGAGGACTTTCCTGCTGTCCACGTAAGCCTAGGTGTCCTGTCAAGCCACACGGGCTAGGGACGGTGGGAGTGGGACTGGCCAAACTGCTAAGAGGTCAGTGATTCAAAGTCCCACCGAGCAGGACACAGTGTAGTAGCACAGTAGGACATCCTGCCGCAGCAATTCTCACCCAAAATCAGAGAAATCAAAATCCCATGACTGACTGTGTTTAGGCCATAAATTCAAAACTTGTTTCCTGTTTTTACCCAGTCATCAATATGTACAGACATCCCTTACTTAAATGAACAGTGAACAGATTTTAGGATTAAAATTTTACCACAAAAGTTCCATGAATTGGATAACTCAAAGTTAACTACGGGAGAACAAATAAAACTAGAGAAACCTATTTCTAGCCCCAAATAAACAATTAAGAAAAACCCGTCTAATTAAATTCAAGCTTTCTTGAACAAAGACAAGATATGACAAAATTTAAGAATCCCATAAGGATTATACATTCTAAGATTGGCATTTAAACTTGAAAGATATTTTTTAAACCACTTAGGACAAAAAAGCAGTCCCATTAACCCAAGTTCCATAAAATTGCAACAAACATATTCAAAGTTACTGACTAGCAACATGTAAAATATCCATATTAAATTCTATTACTTATGCATATTCCATTTAGATATTAAAAGACTTTTCACTTCACAAACAATCCAAAAATTCCTATTTAATATGTTTATTATGTTTAATCTAAACCTCACACCCATCTTTCTCAGGAAAATCTCACACTCTAGGAAGCTATCACTTAGTTGGGCTGGAACTACTTGGAAAATGTAGGTCCTGTACCTACATGCTGTTTATGAAAGCTGTTTGAAATAATCTCTTCTGTGGGGGTGTCCATTTTATTCCTCTGGGTCCTCTGAATTACTTAAGCAGTGTGAATGCAAACCTGCTGAAACTGAGAAAAGTTAATATTTTAGGTATTTACTGAACCACAGGTATTAACTACCTACTTCTGCGACCCTGTCTAATTTCTACCTGATTGGGAAGGTATACCATGTAAAGCTTTTTGGCTTTTGATGAAGCAAATGACAAAGGTCAACCAGCCAAAGACCCAGGAGAAACGGATCCCGGCCTAACTAGTACCTGTTCTTCTGGCTCCAAAGTCAACATTCTAACTTGCTTTCCAGGTCTAAAGAAGATCTTCCTGTTGTTTTCCAAGATGTGGCCATTACCTGTCTTTCCTTGGATATTTCTTAGTGGAGAAATGCAAGCAGAGTAAATAAGATGCCATATTTGCTTTCCACTTATAGGAGACTCTCCCATAGCTGAATTCCTGCTGCTACAAGAACCACCCTCCCCCTTTTTTCCACATTGTCTGACAACTTCAAGTTCTGCAAAATCCAGATGGAGAACAAACTATCTGGACAACAGAACTAAATCTTCTTCCTAGTGGAGCTGGCATTCTGCATTAGTAAGATGTGTATACAGCCACAGTATAACAGCCACATACTTCCAATCTTGAAATGAAATCCAGTCAAAAGCCGTGAAGACACAGGAAGAGTGAGCATGTCAATTGCTCTGAGCTCAGACCTATGCAGGAGAGCTAGAATACAGGATCATAATTTAAAAGATCACACACAAAAGCTTTAATTCAGTGAGAGAGAGATGGAATTCAGTTTTATTTTGTCCTCTCTGAAACTTCCATTTACACCATGACCTCATCTATCAAAGAAGAAGAGGAGGAAAAAGCTCTGCCTTACACCATAGAACCCAAGTACTCATGTACTTGTTCGTTAGAGGCGGCAGGGTGTTTGTTTCTCCAGTTTTTTGGCTCCGAGAGATTACACTTTCAGTACCAGTGTATTGAGGAACCACTGGCAAACTGCTGGAAATGTCTTCTGGATTAATCAGTGTACCATTTCATAAAGTGCTTCTGGAGTTAAAATCTGTCAAGCTGTCGAAAGTGTCCACGCGTCTCCAATACAAAGGATAAAAGAATCCCAATGGGCATGTCAGTGAGTCCTCCCCAGCTGGGTCTCATTATTGGCACTGCCACTTTATCCGCCGAGGCGCTGGCCCTCACCCCAGGCGAAGCCTCCTGGCTGCTCTTCAGGTAGTGGATTGTAATTTGGATCCTCATCCGGTGTATCAAAAATAGCCTTCCTAAAAGACAGGCAATGGATATAATTTAGTCCCAGAGTCATCTTAGTCTGAAATACCGCAAGATCAGTAAAGATCCACAGGGTTTCCACCAATGGACAAGCATTGCATCTGCCTGCCAATCAAATAGTTATATTTTGAAGGTATCCATAATTGTTTAACATTTACATTAACTTTTACCTCCTTTACTAATTTTAACTACACAAGCAATACATGTATGTTGCAGAGAAAACAGGCAAACAGGCAATATAGATGAGCAAAACATCCTAAATCCCCAGAGATAATCCTTACTGAAGTTAGTCATTATTCTTCCAGAATTTTTATGTAAGTAATTTTACAAAAGTTAGATCATATTACTTCTGTTTTGTAACCTGATTTTCACTTAATTTATCATGAATGTCTCTCCTCAACCAAGGTATTACCCAGTATCCTTGGATAGATGAATGCATAAACAAACTGGTCTATACATACAATGGAATATTATTCCGTCTTAAAAAGAAATTCTGGTACATGTTACAACATGGATGAACCTGGAAAACAGTATGCGAAGTGAAATAAGCTGGTCACAAAAGGACAAATACTGTATGATTCCACTTACATGAGGAACCTAGAGTACAGAGTAGTCAAACTCAGAGACAGAAAGTCGAATAGTAGTTGTCAAGGGCTGGGGAGAGAGGGGAATGGGAAGTTATTGTTTAATGGGGACAGAGTTGCAGTTTTGCAATATGAAAACAGTGCTATGGATGGATGGTGGTGACAGAAGTACAATGTGAATGCACTTAACGCCACTGAACTGTACACTTACAATGTACAAGATGATAAATTTTATGTGTATTTTATCACAATTAAAATCTTTAAAAAATTAACAAGTTATTCCAAGAAAAATTACTGCAGAGCATAGGAAGGGATAGTAAATGTCCAAAAGATTTTTTTATGTAATATTTATTATATAGTCATTCAAAGTCTCCTTAAAGAATTAACCATTAAAAAGCAGCATCCCCTGTTTGCACTCATATTTCTAATTGTACTTGCCTACAGCTGATAAAATTAGAAATGTATCTGAAAACTTCTATTTCACCCTGGGGTCAGAAAAAGCATTTATCTTTCAAAATGAGCTCCTTTAATTCTTACAAATTAACAGTAAAAACAAACACACACACCAATGGAAAAATATAGGATTGAATAGGCAATTCAAAAAGGAAATCCAGGGCCCGCCCTGTGACACAGTGGTTAAGTCTGGCATGCTCCACTTCGGCAGTCCAGGTTCGCAGGTTCCGATCCCAGGCACAGACCAACACCACTTGTCAAGAGGACCTACACCACTCGACCCACACACAAAAGAGAGGAAGACAGGCACGGATGTTAGCTCAGGGCTAATCTTTCTCAAGTCAAAAAAAAGGGAAGATTGGCAACAGATGTTAGCTCAGAGTGAATCTTCTTCACCAAAAAAAAAAAAAAAAAAAGGAAGAAAGAAATCCAAATGGTCAATAAAGATAAAAATGTTTGCTCTCACAATAGTTAAAGGAAAGCATATTAAAAACTGAGACCCCTTCCACTTCCCAAACATTAGGTGGAGCAGAACAAAGTAGGTGTCCCTGGAGGGCAGAGGAGGATGGGGGTGGGGAGAACAGCTGGCACAGGGAGTCAAGAGCCCACCCGGGCACGCTCACATGGAGGTGGTCAGGTTCAACATGTCAGAGCCTGAGTTAGGGTAAGGAAGGCATCCCCAGGAGACGGCAGCCCAACATGGAGAATCCGAGGTGGAGCAGGAGAAGCAAGGCATCCACACAGGCAGGGGAGACAGCGATGAGGATGGTTATATATGGGGCATTAATTAAATAAGTAAATATATTAATGATAATAGGAATCAGGTCTCTCACTGTCAGTGAGAATAAGGAAATACGGAAAAGGGTGGTATATTTATACAATGGAATACTACTCAGCAAAAAAAAAGAACAAATTACTGATATGTGCAACAATGTAGATACATTTCAAAAACATTATGTTGAACGAAAGAGGCCTTATACCAAGGAGTATATCATACTGTATGATTCCACTCATGAAGTGCAGAACATGCAAAGCTAATCTACGGGGGCACAAAATCAGTATAGCAGTTGCTCTCAGGGGTTGGGGGCAAGGACTGACAGGGAACCTTGTGGGTAATGGTTAATTTTCTTATCTTGATAGGGATTTGGGTTACACAGATGTGTGCATTTATGGAAACCCGTTAGTTGACACACTGAGATTTGTGTATTTTGCTGCATATAAAGAACTCAAGTTAGTGATATATATACTATTTAGACAATTAAGTATATTGGAATGGAAAGACAGAAGGATAGATGTACAAAAAGCAAAAACAGTAATAAAATATTAATTTTAGAATCTATGTGGTAGGTAAATGATGTTCACTGTATAATTTTTTTCCACTTTTCTGTAAGTTTGGAAATTTTCATGATGAAACATTGGAGGAAAAATATAGAAAGGAAAAAAACTAGAACGAATCATGTGGATTTGTACTAGAACTGGGAGTATCAGTAGAAACCCATGTTTTAAAAAATAAATACAGTCACGTGTCGCTTAACAATGGGGATATGTTCTGAGAAGTGCGTCATGCGGTGATTTTGTCGTGTGAACATCAGAGAGTACTTAACGCAAACCTAGATGGAACAGCCTCCTACACACCTAGCTATATGGTACTAATCTCACGGGGCTGTAGTTAACTGAAGCGTCGTTAGGTGGCGCATGACTGTAGACATAAAAATACAGATGTGCATACACTCATATGCATACATATAATTCCCCTGCTCTGTTCATCGAGAGGACTTGGGAACAGTAACACTCCAAAGGCCATGAGCACATCTAGCACCCAGATCTTGGCCTCTAACTACCATTCTTCACTGGAAAGGAACTAGGGTTCCTAGAAGAAATAGCTGATTCTAGGAAAGCAAAAGATAAGCCTGGGATATCTTTTTGGACCAGAAAGTAAAAAATTGCTAAAAAAATAAGATGGGAACATACTGAAAAGTACTTAGAAGCCACTTTGAAGGGGTTCCTCTTAGCCAAATCTGGGACAGTATGAGGATCAAAATAAATAATTATAATAAGGGTTTATAATCCATGAATAAAACATGAAACCATGAATTCATGCAGATATAAATTAATTGAAATTTGGTAAGGAATGGGATACTTACATAATCTCAAAGAACCTTTCCACAAAACACTTAAATTATGAAAGAAAAAAAGTAACTTTACAGTGGAGAAGCCTCAGACACCCTAATCAAGTAATCAGAGTGACTACTACCACTTTGACCGAGTCAACAAATTAAAATTCTGTGCTAACAGGCTACAGCTGGAACACAGCATCACTTCTCTGTATTCCTGCCAAAGATGCAGAACCTGAACCTAAATGTGAGGGAACATTAGACAAATCCAAATTGAGAGGCATTCTACAAAACGGGCCTATATCTTCAAAAATGTCAATTTCATGAAAGTCAAGGTAAGACTGAGGAGCTGTTCCAGACTGAAGGAGACTAAAGAGACGTGATAACCAAATGCGGCACCAGAATCTGAACTGGATTCTTTTGCTATAAAGAACACTATTAGGATGCTGCCCAAAGTGGAATTGGGTCTGAGGATTAATGTTTATTTCCTGATTTTGAATACATAGAAAAATGTCCTTGTTTATAGAAAATACATATTAATGGGGGTCTTGGGACATTAGAGCGACAATTTAATTTTAAATACCTAAGGGGAAAAAAGTCCTTTATACTGTGTATAATTTTCTGTAAGTCTGAAACTTTCAAATTTTTAGGAAAAACAATTGTAAAAAATGAGACACCATCTTATAGCTATCAAACTAGAAAAGGGTAAATATAATACCTCCCACATTTGACAAGGATGTGGGGAAATGGACACATACATTGCTGGTAGAAATGTAAACTTGAACATCCATTTTCAAGGACAATTTGGCAATAAGCAAAATAGCAATTCCACTTCTAGGAATTTATCCTTTGAAAATAATCATGGATGTGTGCAAAGATTTAGCTGTTAGGATGTTCACCACTCCAATTACAGAAGGGAAAAGCAAGAACTAACATCAATGTCCACCAGTAAGGGATTAGTAAAATCATGCTATGTTCATACAATGAGGTATCATGTAGCGGTTACAACTTTGTAGGACATTTATGATGGAAAAATGATTATGACATATTACGTTAAAAAGAAGGTTGTGAAATAGCATTTTTAAAAAGTACACAGACAGTAAAAGACTGAAGAATACACAGCAAAAAGCTAACAATGGAGGGCCAGCCCTGTGGCATAGTAGTTAAGTTTGGCGCACTCTGCTCCAGTAGCCTGGGTTCATGGGTTCATATCCGGGGCGCAGACCTACACCACTTGTCAGCCCGGCTGTGGCGATGACCTACTAACAAAATAAAGGAAGACTGGCACAGATGATAGCTCAGGGCTAATCTTCCTCAAACAAAAAAGGGGAAAGATTGGCAACAGAAGTTAGCTCAGGGCAAATCTTCCTCAGCAAAAAAAAGAAAGAAAGAAAAAGCTAAGAATGGTAGCCACAGTTCTATCTAAGTGGTGGCATTATGGAGGATTTTACTTTCTTCTTTTTGCTTAACTATTGCACAACCAACACTTTATAATAAAAACTCAAATTTTCCTACTCAAGTGAGCCCTTTTTAATGCAGTATATCTCAAGCACACAAAATTCTGGAGTACAAAGAGGTCCTATAAATCAAAGATCTACCCTCAGGAAACTGAAGTGCAAAAAAGGAGAAGGGACTCGCTTAAAACTACGTAGCTGGTCCGTGGAACAGCTACAACTGGTTTCTAGCCCAAAGCTATCTTCACTCTGAGTCACTGCTTCTCTCTCCCACCTCCTTGGAAGGCCAGAAATTCCACCATTAGACGCTTGCCTTCAATCAGTTTCGCCCATTTTGCTACCTCACCTCTCTAACCTCAGACAGCAGCTTTCCTGGTACCTGCAGCCTCCTCCCTGGGATGGGAGGTGCCAGGGGTCATCCAGGACAGCAATTATCAAGCCACCCTCAGGACATCCTGAGCCGGTTAACCTTGCTCCTGCCACCACTCCAGCACTGTCTGCTCCTACCCAATCCAAGTGCTCCTCAACTGCAGCCAGACTGCTCAATCTGCAAATATTTACTGACCCGAACTGTGTGTGCCAGGAGCTATGGGAGGCCCAAGATGACACAGACCATGGACCCTGTCCTGGTTTGTCTGCAAGGAACACATGACCTGGTGTTAATACTCACAAAATAGACGGTGTTTTCAGAATTCTTATTCCACCAGGCTGATTGGGAAATACATCTTCCAAGAAAAAATATATGTGTCCAACTGCAATACCTAGAATCAACCAGAAATAAAGGATGAGGGAGAGGATTAAACGCAACTGCAGGTGGATCTACCAATACATATTCCTTATATTTAGGACGAAATGTCAACATAATTACTAAAAATTAAAAAAACAGGATTATAGTCTTTGAGCATATAATTATCAAATAATCCTATAATAGCTATATGTGAAGGCCAGGCAGAATAAACATGAAAATAGTGACAAAACAAGCTTACAAGTAAAATAATGGAAAAAGTAGTGATAAGACTCTTACCCAAGAGGTCCACAATGATTGAGTTCCCCAACAACAAGGAAAAGCCCATGAGCACCCAGGGTAGAAAGGGGGCCTGGAAATTGAGAAGGCCAAAGAAGTTCATGCGGACATATGGGTTTCTTCGGCTCCACACGTAGACAAGCATTATTGTAAAGGCTTGGCCCAAGAAAACTAAGCTCACAAACAAACCAAAAAGCTAGCAGATGGCATTAAGGAAAATACCAACATTAAACGTGTAATCGGGAAGACTTGGCAAGATTGTGTTCTAATGAAGTGTGAATTAGGAAGGTCAAGCAATAATTACATCTTTAGAAGAAAAAAAAGCCTGAAAATAATTACCTAGAGCAATCAGGCAAAAACCTACTTAGGCCAAATCATCATTACAATCCAAGTCTGGATTGTAGCTACTTCAAATTAATATTCTGCTTTCATGAAGTTCTTGCCTCTTTGGAAAATGTGTTAATTCCTTGGTCTATAATTACAGGAAAGCTCACTCACCATTAGCACCTGTACAGAGGTGAATAAAGCCAGCTGGAGCAAAACCATCTTGTCAGACAGGACTATATTCAAGTCTGTTATTTAGATGAAAATTCTTTTCTAAAAAAATAATTTATCAGTTTTGATATGACCAAATAAATGTCTCACCAACTTAGTTTAAGAGCGAAGTACACCATCAACAATAATATATCTAAGACACTTAATTGTAACCCACCTCGGTTAAAAGTTCCTCTGACTTGCTCACAGTAGAAAAGCATCCTGTCCGACCGCTAGGCTTAGAAAGCTGCCACATAAAGTATGCTGGAAATTAAACAGTAGCATCCTGAAGCTAAAACCTAGAGGTCTACTTTTATCTGTTTGTTCAGAAGACCTAGTGGGTTGTGGGAGACAGATGAAAAGCTTTAGGAAGAGAGAGGGTGTTCTTTCACATTTTCCTGTAGTTGTTCTATTTGTTGAAGGATACAGTCATTAAGAATCCACCAAAAAGGAACATAAATACAAAGTCTGCTGTCCGACCTCGGAAAGAGCCTTCTTCTAGCATTCGACAGTAACGATATCTTAAGTTCCAAGTTAAGAAAATGTTAAACACACAAATATGAAGAAAGTAAAATTTAACGTAGCACTTAAGTACACTGGGACTCCACATTATTTGTAAGTCAAGCCTTCATTTCTCTAAGAATGTTTATGAGTGGTAGTATGGTTATTTCTCTCTTACCAGACATTTTAGGCAAGGTGAAGACCAGCTCCTATTTCACAAAAACTGTTCCTGACTGGGGAACTAGGCCAGATGCTGCACAAACATGCTTCCAGTCACCTAGTCAACCTTCTCAAACTGGTACTGTCTTTCCCATGTTCAGCCACACCATAATCTGCACCACCCTTGCTTTTTCATAACCTAACTTGGAAGAAATCCCCAACAAGAAGCCTTGTGTGATAATCTACTTTTTCAGGCTAGGAATATTAAGCATTTCTACACCTCAGTTAATAAAGATGCATTGCGATGAAAAAAATCAATTATATTTAAACTTACCAGAATGGTATACCATATAGGAGACACAGGAATCCATCCTGGGGCAGGAATCCTGTCATTCCTACAAGGCCCTCTGTCTACTGCAGACAAGGTAATCCAGAGGGTTGGGATGGAGGGGGAACGCCCTGCTCAGTGGCCCCAATTACCATCTGACCAGAGCACAGTTCTTCCTCTCTTTCAATAAACCGGAACATGGCAGCCCAGCAGACATCATGGCACTGTCTTATCAGTCAGTAGAACTAGCAACCAAGATCCAAGGAGATCTCCAGTTCTCCATGCCTCACGAGCCCACTCCCAAACCTATACCAAACTGTCAATTATCACTGTACTCAGGTGGTGTTTTATCACTTGGTCCCTGCCGATGTGATTTGGTAAGTATGACTCAAATCACTTCTCTTCTTTGATCAGATTTTTAAGTGGCTTATGGGCAGAAATGTGATTTTCTGGCTTTAAACCTCCCATTTGAACAATGACCTACAAGCACTCTCAAAGCATTACTGTCTGACCAACTATTCTGTGTACCACTGAGCCAGTACCCAGAAGTTAAGCTAACATGTTTACAAAAATAACAGGATTAATAATTTCAACTTAATATTGTATTTCCTAAGTAAGCCTAAATTTTTATGTAACTTCACTTAATAAAGGATACAGAAAAATCATGTTAAATAAAAAATTGAATCCAACTGGCCCAAAAAATAAGAAATTGGTGATTAGCCTCCATATCTGTTAAAAGAAAAAAAATCGAGAAAGATAGATTAAGTAAAATACAGGAGGAAACATGTCCATATTAAGACAAAAGAGATATTCTATGACTACGATGGTTGAAAGGCCAAGATAGGGTAATACTATGTTTTGAACTAAAAAGTGGGGCACACAATCTGACATCGGACTTTTGTCCTGCTTCTAGTTGAAAGTGTGAAAGATATCACTCAGCCCTTGACATTTGTAAGGATAACATGACAGAAAACTTGAATTTGTGATCATGTTTTAAAGAAAGCCCACACCATACGGTCAGGCAAATGATGGAAACAGTTTGATGGCAAGACTAGGTTAATTTGCAGAAGAGAAAACAGTGCTGTCACATATGCAGTATCACAATCTAACGAATAGTCTTGCGATACCAGAGGAAAACTCCAGGGACCTAATATAAACTGCCAAGAAATGTTTCAATACTAGGCAGTCAGAAACATCAGAGTAAAGAGTAATTCTAAAGCAAATACTCAAGTTCTGGTCTGAACAAATAACTACTTCCCTACAAGTAAAGACCTAATGCTCTAATAATTCCAGTCTAATTGGTGGATGCAAAGACACTCATTTTCATGTTGGAAACCCTGATATGCTCTTCCCTACTCAATCCATCCACACTGCAATAAAAACAACTACTCACAATGGTAGAGCACTTAACATTTTAAAGTGTTTTAATGTATTTTATTATCTCATGTGATCTTAATAATCCTGTGAGACCACAAGTAGTACCAAGCTGGTACTACCATCCCCAATTCACAGATGAGAAAACTAAGAGACTTGGATTTTTTTTTTTTTTGAGGAAGATTAGCCCTGAGCTAACTACTGCCAGTCCTCCTCTTTTTGCTGAGGAAGCCTGGCCCTGAGCTAACATCTGTGCCCATCTTCCTCTACTTTATATGTGGGACGCCTACCACAGCATGGCTTTTGCCATGCAGTGCCATGTCCGCACCTGGGTTCTGAACCAGCGAACCCCGGGCCACCAAAGCTGAACGTGCACACTTAACACTGTGCCACTGGGCCGGCCCAAGACTTGGATCATTTTTAAATGGCTTGCCCAAGGACACACAGCCTGTAGAGGGAGACTCTGAATTCAAACAGAACTCCTAACGCCGAGTGCAGATACACAGTGCTGTCAAGAGTTAACCCCAGGCGAAATCCTGCCAAGCAAGCTAACAGGAAGAAATGCTTGGATGCAGCCACAGCTCCCAGCAAGGACCACGTGAGTACTGAAGAAGACGGCAGTAACAAGAGTCCACAGGACTGCTATAGATATCATTAAATTCTTAAGAGTTGGCGACTATTAAAGTGGAAACAATTGAGTTCTGCATGCTAACTGCATCCAGGAGTTTAGAGTCCTCAACCTACTGAGGAGAGATGCATATAAATAAGTCCAAGTACAAGGTGGAGATGCTCTAAAAGAAGTATTTACAGATACCCTAGGGACACAAAGGAGGATGCATCTGAGAAGGCTACACAAAAGCTGTGTGTTGAAAGGCAAGCTGGAGTTCAATGGGTATAAAATGAATGAAACCCATTCGAGACAGAGAGAATAGCATATGTAGAGACAGAATTACTGGCTTTTGGGACTCTCTCTGACTCCAACTATAGCCTTATATGATCATCCTGGAGCAGGAAAACACATCTCTCTTTTAGCATTCTAATTACTGAAAAGGACTATCTCCCACGGTAATCTAATAAATTGGCATGTTGTTTTAGATATTGGTCTTTTGGAGTTTGGTTAGTATGATCTGATCCCTGAAAAATGGGTCAGTTAACAAGCACTAATAGTTTCTGAACTGGACCAAAGTGACAACACCACCAAGTTGGTAGAGGTGTCAGGTGGTGAGTGGACAAAATCAGGGCACCCTGTGAGATTCTCCCTGGGTTGCTGGCTGGTCAGTCTCCTCTCAAACTACAATAACTCTGAACTAGTGATACCTAAATATAGGAACCGGATAAATCAAATCAGAACCATGCAGGGAACTTTAACAATGAAATACAGATTCTTAATTCCTACTCTTGGTGATTACGATTTGGTACATGAGGAGCTTGAGACTCTCTTAAAAGCTCCCTAGGTGATTCTGAAGCCCAATCAGGCTTCCAAGTCACTGCTTTATACCCTCCATAATAAGACTCACAACCAAATATTCCCACCGAATTCTTTTTTGAGATACAGTGTCTGGCAAGATTTGCTACCAAAAAGTAAGAAAAACAAGTAAAAAACTGAAACGACCATAGTTGCGACGGACCACTTACTTGAAAGTGTTTGAAGATTAATTCAGGATTGAAGTACAACTGAAAAGGTGTGATCAATTCCAACTGCTGAAATAGAAAAAGAACTTCTTAGAGCAAATCAGTCAACAAACAAAATTTCATCATGTACAACCAAGGATAAGTAGGCCTAGAAATTTCTAATTCTCCATCACTTAGACCGAATCCTTTAAGGCTTTCTTCTCAGGCCAGAAGAGGTTGGAAAGAATTCTCTAGAACTGGTATAATTCTTTGTATCCCCAACACCTAACACAAAGTAAAAGTTCGTTTTATGTTGCAATAGGTAACGCTGACATGAGGGCCTGGGAGGCAGGGGGTGATATCAGCTGCCACGAATCTGCCCATCTCACGGGCACCACCTGGAACAGCTGTGTGAAGCAACACCCTCACTCCAGAGAACCGAGACTCAAGACCCTGCCGCCGTCAGGGCTGGGTGCTTCCAGCCAACCTCTCTATCTAGACTCTTTCTTTCAAAACTTTTCCCTCTCGACAACTTCTAGCTTTCTATCCTCAACATGTGTTTCTTCATTAAGCGGGCCTACCTCCCACTAGTCACCACCTTACCACTTGGCCATCGCCAGAGTTTTGAGACACGTTTCCTGGGTGGGCGGCTCCCGCAGCCCTGACTTGCTATAGGTCCGGCCTTCATCTCTCAAAAACTGACCTGCAGGCCTGATCCTCCACCCCTCACGGAGAAGCATCCCTTCTCGGGTCACTGGATAAGCACTCTCCGGGCCATTGCGACCCCAAAGTGAGTGCTGTACGCCTCCACCCACCCCTGTGACCAACCCCTCTGGGCTTCCCCGAAGCCTAAGCCCCAGTTTCCTAAGGACTCGGTCATATCCAGCCCGGATAACGAGAAGCTGGCGCTGCAGCTGCTCACCACAGCGGCGGTGGTGAGGACGCAGGCGGTGGTGTAGGCGCGGCTGACTGGTGGGATCTGCAGGTACTCCAGCCTGAGGCTCTGGTACGCCATCTTCCCCACCGCCGCCTGCGCCCCCCCGCCCCACTTCCCCTTCCGCCAGTCAATCCAAGCGGTGAGGCGGGAGCAAGGCGGGGTCCTCCCTCCAGCCTGCCCGCTGCTGTCCAATCAGCGCCGTGCAATCGGCCAGCGACCAATCGCTAGAGCCCTAGGGAAAGCACAGTCGCCAACCACGAGTTGCGTCTCCGCGGCGTCCCAGCCTTGCTTCCCCACCCACAAACGTAGGGGAGGGGAGTGTAAGTACCGCTTCCCTCCACCAATCCCCGCCGGCCACAGCTAGCTTTCCCGCCCGGCCCCTTTGCGTCACCATTCTAGGTGGCCCCCTCCCGACCGTACAGCCAGCCAATCAGGAGGGCGAGAGCATCCCGCCTTTGCTCTCGTACGCTGAGGCTGGTATCCGTCGGAACTTGGCTAGCCAGCAGCGCCGCCAATCTCTGGCAGTAAGCGGTGGTTTAAAGGACGTGGCGGGAACCTGGTGTTGGCCGAATTCGTCACTCTCACGGCTGCTTGGGTAAGTGCCGGGGGGCTGCATTTTCTCTGAGGAGGAGCGGGAAGGAGTGCTACGGGGTTAGGCATCACCGCGGGGCGCTGGAGCGGCCTCTGAGAGCAGCCTCGCTGGCCCGGCCGCCGGCCTCCGACTTGAAGGTCCCGGCATGCAGCGGGGTCGCGGGGCCCGACGGGAGCCCGTCCGCCGGCCGGAAGTAGTTCTTGCCCCGCGGCTTTGGAGCTCAGTCAGCTCAGCTCGCCGAGGTGTCTTGGGTGTCTCCCTCGTTTCCTCCGCAAATATTACCATACTCATCCTGCCTTTAGGAATCCTAAGGCCAGCAGAACAGAGGAGACAGGCTCTGAAGTAGGGCTTGGTCAGTGTCCGAAGGGAAGTCCCGATGGGAATGCAGAGGAGAGGGCGGGTCACCAGGGAGGTGTGTTTAAACTGACCCTTGGAGGATATTTGGCCACCGCATCCTTCCTGAGGGAAAGTCATCGCAGGGGAAAAAATAGCTGGGTTTGGTTGGAACAAAGAGTAGTGAGATCGTGGCATGCAGTTAAAAATAGTCGTTGGGTGATAGTAAGCTCTAAAGGTTTTTGGAACAGGGAGTGACCTTCAATATAAGGAAGGAACCAAGTGAAAAGCTGGAGGGAGTGGTTTTTCAAAAAGAATATGAATGAGTAATTCACAAAAGGAGAAACCTGGAGAGCTACTGTGTATGAGATGGTGGTGCTCAACTTTACTGGTCATCAGAGAAATGCACATGGAAATATTTTTGCCTGTTCTCCAAATATCCCCCTCCCAACCTGTTGATAAAACAGTGCTGACTGTATTGCTTACCCTGGTAAGGGAGAACACCTCAGCAGAGCTTTGGCAGTGGCACATAGGGAAGAAAGGCAAGATCGGAATTTTTTGAGAATGGCAAGTTTGGTTTAAGGTGGGTCTTTCAATTTGGGAGCTTGATTAGGATTGAGTAAGGATCATGAAATCACAGCCCAGGATTGGTAGGAACAGCTGAGGCCAGGATTTTTGAGAATTTTACTGTACGGATTGTTGATGCTTCCCATTGCAGAGCTGATCCATCTTTTGGGGAGTTCATAATGACCAGTCAAGCCATTTGAACAATGAAAATATTATCCTGGTCTCCTAGGACAGTAAAATCATGCCAATGTGAACAGTAAGTTGTGTCTGGGAGGGGAGGGAGTGTAGGTAGTTTCGGTCCTTAGTGTCCAACCTGTGTGAGTATGGCTAGATGGTTTTGATTTTCAGAAAAACACTGTAAAACAGTTTTACACCTACCGGGTCAGCAAAAATTAGAATGTTGAATAATATTAAGTCTTGGTGGAGACATGAGAAAGAATTCTCATATACTGCAAGTGGGAGTGTAAACCAGTCTACACCTCCCCCCTTCCCCCAGAACATTCTGGAGGACATTTTGGCGGTATTTAGTGAAATTATGTATGCGTAAACTCTTTGGCCCAGCAATTACTTGGCTATGTAAATACCCTGCATGTCCCTGTGGAGACTTGTTCATTATAGGAGGGTGTTCATTACAACATTATTTCTGGTAGCAAGGTGCTGAAAGCAATGTAGGTGTCACAGAGAATGGGCACATTAAGTGTGGTATATGCATGTGCTAAAACTGAGGGACTAGTTCAGTCAGAACCAATGAAGTGGGGGCCGGCCAGTGGCGCAGAGGTTAAGTTCACATGTTCCACTTCGGCAGCCTGGGATTCGCTGGTTTGGGTCCAGGGTGCAGACCTACGCACTGCTTGTCAAGCCATGCTGTGGCGGGCGTCCCACATGTAAGAAAAAGTAGAGGAAGATAGGTGTGGATGCTGACTCAGGGCCAGCATCCTCAGCAAAAAGAGGAGGGTTGGCGGCAGGTGTTAGTGTAATAACATGAAGTGATCGCAAACATACTTTAAAGAAAAATGTAAGCATACGTATATAAAATTGTGTTTTTCAAGACTATATATCTAAAACCTATTAAAGATGAATTGAAATTAAAGATGAATTGAAAAGGCATGTGTTACAAACACTAGAGTAGTGAGGGCCACCCTGTGGCCGAGTGGTTGGGTTCCTTGACTCCCCTTCCATGGCCTGGGGTTTTGCTGGTTCAGATCCTGGGTGCCGGCATGGCACCACTCATCAGGCCATGCTGAGGCAGCGTCCCATGCCACAACTAGAAGGACCCACAACTAAAATATACAACTATGTACTGGGGGCGTTGGACAGAAAACAAAGGAAAAAGAAAAAAGATTGGCAACAGTTGTTAGCTCAGGTGCCAAAAAAAAACCAAAGAAACACTAGAGTAGGTTCCTATGGGAGATGAAAAATGGAAGAGTAAAAGAAGAAAAGACCTAGCATGAACCAAAAATAGAGTACCATGCAATAGGAAGTATTACCAACTCAATTATACACATGCGAAGCCCTTAAAAGGGAGGACAGAATGTGGTTAGTAAGGGCCAGATGATGAAGGCCCTTATAAACCATGGTAAAAGAGTTTGAACTTGATCCTGGAGGCATAGGGCAGTGTTGAGTGACTAAAAATCCTGCCAACCCAGAGAATCCTCTCCACAAGACATAGGAAAGAAAGCAATTTTATTACTGAATAAGCATATCCAGATTACAGTGCATTGTAGGTAATCTGTGAGTGAGATTACAAAGATAGAAAGAAATGCAGCCTTATTTATACAGCCAACCAGTTAAAACTATTCTATTTTTAGCCATTACATCCATAAGTTCTCAAGATTAACAGCATCTTGTCTTCCTATAAAAAAATTCGACTGCACCATTTGCTTCCAATTCTTTTCTTTTTCCTCTCCAAAGCCTCAGTACATAGTTTTATATTCTAGTTGTAAGTCCTTCTAGTTCTTCTATGTGAGCCACCACCACTGCATGGCAACTGATGGATGAGTGGTATGGTTCTGCGCCTGGGCTGCCAAAGCAAAGCCTGCTGAACTTTAACCACTAGGCCGTCAGGGTTGACTCTGCTTCACATTCTTTTATGAGGTTCATTCTAAATTCACTTGGTAGTTAAGGCAGCCATTTATTTTAGCTAATTGTCTTTATCTGAAGGAATAATAAAACTTCTTTCTATGACAAGCATATGGTTACAGCTCAGAAAAAGGTGCCTAGGTTAAACCCCTACAGGGAATGGGAGATGGGAGTGTTATTTTCCTAGATGTGTACATTTGAAAGGAATGACTCCCAGACTCTTGAAAAATCATGTTGGGGTTGTAAAGCTGACAAGAGGCTTGCTCAGCTTCTAATTGAGATTTTTTTCAGGTGGCTAGGTTGGAAGGACAAGGAAGTTGAGGTCATTGGCAAGGGAGTGGTTGAAGTGATGAATCATGAAGCCTAAAATGGATGGCGGGGGGGGGGCTGGCCCAGTGGCATAGCGGGTAAGTTCATGTACTCTGCTTTGGCGGCCCGGGGTTCACTGGTTTGGATCCTGGGCGTCGATATGGCACTACTCATCAAGCCATGCTGAGGCGGTATCCCACATATAAGAACTAGAATGACTAACAACTATGATATACAACTATGTATTGGGGCTTTGGGGAGAAAAGAAAAAGAGAAAGATTGGCAACAGATGTTAGCTTAGGGCCAATCTTCCTCACTAAAAAAAAAAAAAGCATATCTTTAAAAAATAAATAAATAATAAAATGGATAGGGAAAGAAGTGAAGTGGGAGGGACTGAGAGCAAGAAGGAGAGGATTAGAGGACTGAAAATCTTGAAGATTAAGGTGTGAATATGTGAATGAGAGTTGGAAGAATAGCATAGGAAGTTGTGGTCAGAAAGTAGTAGTTGGAGGGAGAAGTAACAAATATCAAGAGCCAAGTGGCTAAAAGAATGGAGATAAAGTCCATTGAAACTCATCTCTAGGAATTGGGTAGGTCATCTGTCTAAACTTGAACATTGTCTAGGATGGTAACAGAATTCACAAGACCGAGCCATAGGCCAGAGTCCTCAATAAATGAGAGATGAGGGAAATGAACAATGAAGACGGGGAAAGGGAGGGTAATGGCTGATGGAAAGAGCCTCAGAGGCAAGGGTTTGTATCCTGTTGTGGATGAGTGAGGCTGGAAGTGGCATCAGGTATCAAGGAACACAGACTCATTATTTTTTTATTGCTATCTGTAATGCGATTTAGTTTCCTCAGATGATTTTTTTTTATCCAAATGAAATTTTTCTTTTTACATTTGCAGATTTTTCACCATCAAAATTAACATTGCAAAATAAGCCAACATGTCTGTCGATCCGATGACCTATGAGGCCCAGTTCTTTGGCTTCACGCCACAAACTTGCATGCTTAGGATCTACATTGCATTTCAAGACTACCTGTTTGAAGTGATGCAGGCTGTTGAACAGGTTATTCTGAAGAAGTTGGATGGCATCCCAGACTGTGAGATTAGCCCAGTCCAGATTCGTAAATGCACAGAGAAGTTTCTTTGCTTCATGAAAGGGCGTTTTGATACCCTTTTCGGCAAAATGGAGCAGCTGTTTTTACAGTTAATTTTACGCATTCCCCCAAACATCTTGCTTCCGGAAGATAAATCTCAGGAGATGCATCCTTGTAGTGAGGAAGAATTCCAGCTTCTCCAAAAAGAAATTGAACAGTTACAGGAGAAGTATAAGACTGAATTATGCACTAAGCAGGCCCTTCTTGCAGAGTTAGAAGAGCAGAAAATTGTTCAGGCCAAACTGAAACAGACACTGGCTTTGTTTGATGAGCTTGAAAATGTTGGCAGAGATCATGGGACTAGTGATTTTAGAGAGAGCTTGGTATTCCTGGTCCAGAACTCCAGAAAACTACAGAATATTAGAGACAATGTGGAACAGGAAAGCAAAAGACTAAAAGTATCTTAATTTCTAGGTAGTAAAAGGGGGTCTATCAGAAAGAATGGTCAGGGATTTACGTCAATGACTATTCTTATTCTAGGAAACTGTATATTTTATTGGATTTTCCTCGTTCACTCTTTCATGTATTCCACGCCTTCTCTTTCTCTGTCCCCTCTCCTGAGGGATCTATCTACTACCCTCAACTAATCTTTGAAGCATCTGTTCTTAGAGGCCCCTAATAGATGGGAAGGGATTCTTGACTCAGTAATGACTGATTTGGGGGCATAATTGAAGTAGTTAAGCCTCCCCTGGCCGAAGATATCCGTAAAGTTGTACCTTGGTCATGAGTCCTTTGTAACCTCGGTCCTTTTGACTTATTCTTTGGATGAGACAAATGAGGAAAAGGTTAAATGGGTGGCTTCTTGGTTAACCAGCTGCTACCCTGTGGGACAGCCAGCAGAGTGCCTGCCCTTGCCCAGTAACTTTTCTACACGAGGAAGTGGATAACTAGTTGAAAGAAGCAAGTAGCAGAAAAGACAACCATGATCTTTAGTAAAGAAGAAAGAAGTTTTTGTTTCTAAAATAAATCCTTTCCACGACCAAGGCCTCGGTGATGGTAAGCAGTTTGCTATGTTGAGGTCCAGCAGTAGAGGACCTGGGACAAAAAAGAAGCAGATGTCACTGGAGCAGAAAAGGAAGAAGCCTGGAACATACCCAAGGCGAAGTTTATATTAACTGATTGTTAGGTATTTGTAGCAATTTTTTTTTTCATGCTTCAGTTAGTTTTGGAATCTGCGTTGTAACTAATATTTAATTAACTTATTTATTCACACTCATAAGCATCAAATATTTGGTACCCTCACTGGGAAATTTTAGCTGTGTCTTGTGCTTAAATTCAATGGAGTCTGATATTTCCTTTTGTAATCAGTCCATGTAAAGAGTTAGACCACCCAAGGAAAGGGGAGAAATAGCAATTGATGCTCCTAAGGTATAGCTTTCCCGTATGTCTTCCTAAAGAACAGGACTCGGAGTTTCTCCTTGATGTAGAGGAGTAACTTAGGGTATTACTGTTTGCAATTAAATATTTAAAGACACAGGAAGCCTGTGTTTACCTGGAATATGTTTATTATCAAAGAGTCTTTTTTTCCAATCTTGTACATTAAATACATTTGTTTCAAAAGCTTTGGTTTTTGATTTTCTACTGTCTGTAGTGTCATGGTGTGTTTCCTCCCTCAGTATGACTTTTTACCCAAATGAAAATTTTCTATTTTTTTTTTACATTTGTAGCTTATTTAAAATATCTGAGTATAGTGAGTTGAAAGGTGATCCCCCAAAAGTATTCCATGTCTTGATTCCTGGAACCTGTGATTGTGCCTTATTTGGAAAAGGGGTCTTTGCAGGTGTAATGAAGTTAAGGATCTGGAGATAAGGAGATCATCCTGAAGTATCCAGGTGGGCCCTCAATCCAGTGACAAGTGTCTTTATGAGAAAGGCGGAGGGAGATTTGACACAGAAGAGGAGGAGGCATTGGGACCACAGAGGCAGATTGAAGCGATGCAGCCACAAGTCAAGGAATGCCGAGAGCCACCACAAACTGGAAGAGGTGAAGAACAGCTTCTCCCCCAGGGCCTCCGGAGGGAGTGTGGCCCTGCTGACACCTTTATTTGAAGTTCCAGCCTCCAGAACTGTGAGAATACATATCTGTTGTTTTAAGTTGCTAAGTTTGTTATGGTATCCACAGGAAACTAATATACCTGGTGAAATTAGAATATTAAGATATTCATAAGGATCTAGGCTGCTTATTAAGGAAACAACAGCTGAGACCTAGTTGGCCTCATTATACAAGCAATAATATGGTTTGAATACAGTTAAAATATGGACATGACCTGGGTAGAAGGGTGAAATCCACAGTGTCTAGAACTCAGGAGTCCATTTCATGTTGAATAAGTGCTCAATAATTGTTGGATATTAATACTGTTAATATTTGTCATAGTAGTGTCTCTGCAGGAACAAATTAATCTACCTGGCCTCATTCTCCTTTAATAATTAAATTGCTCCCTCAAAAATTCAGAAATAAATCAGGATAATAAACACTTGGTTACCCACTCTGCTTCATTGCCCTATCTTCCATCCAGCATCAGTCTCACCCCATTTCCTACTTCCCTCTACATTGGATCCTATGATTTTGTAATATCAAACCTTCAATTTCCCTAGTTGCCTACTCCCAAGCTTTCTGTTGTATGTATCTATTTATTTTCCCTTACTGTCATGCCCGTTCCCCACTATGTACCCCCAAATAAACTTTTCTCATACTGCTGCTGCAAGTGTCAGGCAGCCACGTAGGGACACAGTTTGGTGTGGTATTATTAGAAAGTAAAGAGTGGATACTACCAACTTTTCAGAAATAAAAAGAATTATCAGGAAATATTAAGAGATTATGTACTCGATTCTGATGTGGGAGGGGTTCTACCCACACCACCAAGTAATTCTCGGGACACTGACTGGGTATCCTACAATTCAACTCAATTCTGACACTACCTGGAGATAGCATCAGATTCCACAGGTTAAGGGCTCAGTCCCACAAGACTGCCCTCCACTTCAGATGCCAGTCATGAGTCCAGGTGGTTACCTGTGCTTCTGACTGACTGACTATAAATCAGAGGGTCCCATGACTCCTTGGGTTCATTTGATTCGCTAGAGCAGCTCAGAACTCAGGAAAATTTGTTTACTCACAAGATTTACTACAAAAATTATACAACTCAACAGCTAGATGAAGAGATACATAGGGTGAGGTTCTGGACAAAGGAGCTTTTGTCCCTGTGGTGTTTGGGCCTGGCATGGTAGCATGTGGAAGGGTTCTGGTTCCCCAACCTGGAAGCTTTCCAAACCCCCTCCTTTTGGCTTCTTATGGTGGCTTCATTACATAGGCATGGTTGGTTAAATCATTGGCAGTTGGTGATTGAAGTTGGACTCCTACCTCACACCATATACAAAAATGAACTAAAAATGGGTCAAAGACCTAAATGTATGAGCTAACACTCTAAAACCCTTAGAAGAAAACATAGGCTTAAATCTTGGTGATCTTGAATTAAGCAGTAGTTTCTTAGAGATGACAAGAAAAAACACAGGAACACCAAGCAACAAAGGAAACAGATAAACTGTACGTCATCAAAATTAAAAACTTGTGCTTCAAAGACACTATCACAAAAGTGAAAAGACGAACCAAAGAATGGGAGAAATGGACGTGTATTTAGAATAAAGAACTCAGCATTCAAGACAAATATCCCAATTTTAAAATGGGTAAAGGATCTGAATAGACATTTCTTCAAAGAAGATATACACTTGGCTAATAAGCACGTGAGAAGATACTCAACATCATTAGGCATCAGGGAAATGCAAATCAAAACCACAATGAGATACCACTTTATACTCACTAAGATAGCTATAATTTTTTTTTTTTTTTAAAGTTTTGGCAAGGAAGTGGAGAACTCTCATACAGTGCTAACAGGAGTGTAAAATGATGCAGCCACTTTGGGAAAAAGTCTGGCAGTTTCTCAAATGGCTAAACATAGAGTTACCATATGATCCAGCAATTCCACTCTAAGGCAAATGAAAACGTATGTCCACACAAAAAATAGTACACAATCGTTCATAGTAGCGTTATTCATAGTAGCCAAAAAGTAGAAATAACCCAAGTGAACCCAACTAATGAATGGACAAATAAACTGGTATATACATACAACAGAATATTATTTAGCAATAGAAATGAAGTGCTAATACATGCTACAACATGGGTGAGCTTGAAAACATGCCAAGTGAAAGAAGCCGGTCACAAAGGACCGCGCATCGTATGATTCCTTTTATATGAAATGTGCATAATAGGCAAATCTATAGAGACAGGAAGTTGATTAGTGGTTGCTTAGGGATGGGGGGGTTGGAGGGAGATGGTTAAGGGGTATAGGGCTTCTTTTTGGAATAATGAAATATCCTGATATTGATTGTGGTGATGGCTGCACAACTGAATATACTAAAAGCCATTGAATTGTATAATGTAAATGAATGAGGTGTGTGGTATGTGAATTATATCTCAGTAAAGCTGATAAAAATAATACTAAGAGTATGTGCTCCAGAAACAATGCTTGAATTCATCTAGCTCCATCGCTAGTGCTGTGAGCTTGGGCAGATCACTTCACCTGCGCCTGTTTCCTCATCTGCAAAATGGGGAGGATAAAAGAACTTACCTCATAAGGTTGTGAGACTTCAATGAATTCACACTATATAATGCACTAAGCCAGACACACGGTAAGTTCCATTAGTCACAAAGTGAGCTCCATGCAGGCAAGGGTTGTATCTGTTTTGCTAATCACTATCTCCAGTGCTTGATACCTACTAAGCAATGAAACATTTAAAAATATTCTCCCAGGCTCAGGTTCTGCCGTCCAAAATAGCTGAATTCCAACTGTCTTCCTCAATTTAAAGTTCCTACTGTCCCATGATATTCAGAAACCACTATTTATTTCACTTCATATGTCCACCCACCCCTAACAACCCGATACCTAATACATAACCCAATACATAATAGGAAAATTGTCCAAAATAATCATCTCTTCCTTTATCATTTGTGATCTGCTAAAAGTCAGTTTACTGGATGTCTGTTATTTTCGCCTACCCAGGATCCATGGTCTTGATAACTTCAGTTTTCCTTTGGGGAAACTGTCTCTTTCCTATTGCATGCTATTCTCACAGGACTGCCTATTAAGGTGTCTCTTATGACTTCTGGCAAGAGTGGGCATGTGACCCTAGCTAGGTCAGTAAGACTCTAGAATTAGATTCTTGAGCAACATGGCAAAAGTACCAAAAAAGGGGCCCATTTGTTTTTATGGTTAAACCCTGAAAAGGGTGTCCATTAGTACTTGAGTGGAGAGGCTTGATATTTTGGACAAAGGAACCTCTTATTGGAAGCCCAGAAATTAGGAGACAATTGACAGTGGTGGAGGAGATATGTGACCAAACATCCTGGGATACTTAAACTTTATAAAAGGAAAATTGGCCAGGTCAGACACATGAGGATGCTAAAGGGACACATGGTATGAGAGTATGGAAGTTTAAAATTGGTTAGAAAATATGGGCCAAGCATTGGAGCTCAACGGAATTAGGAATTTCAAGGAGGTATGGGGAATTTCAGGTATTTCAGAAATTTCAAGGTAAGGGGAAAAGTACGGGCTAATAGGGGAGAATATAGGGGTATGGGAGGAAAGAGATTGGATTTCGGGGTTGGGGTGAGCTCAGTTTGAGGACAGCAGTGATGGGGTGAGTGTTGAGGAAGACTGGACCACAATATTGGGGAGACAGTAATAACCCAAGTATTTGGGGAACAACACAATGAGTTCTGAAATAAGGGGATCAAATGAAGCTGGATATTTAGGAGAATATTGGAGCCAATGTTCAGGTTGTAGAGGCAATAGGATCTAGTAATGGTATACTTATGGGAACCAGATACTCGAATTTGGGGTAGAAAATGGAGGCCAGGTTTGGTGGCAGAGAAAGTATCATGATATTTGTGGAACAATGTACCCAATGTTGAGGAACAGGGAACTTTGGTTTTGGGAATGGGGGGGGGGGGTGGTTCTACTATTGGGATTAGCTGAGGGAAGAAATTGGGGGATCATATCCTGAGTAGTCACTGAAGGACTGCACAATGAAGGATAATGGGGGACATGTGAATGGGAAACTATGGGATCAAATGTTTGGAGATCACTGGGCCATATATTGGGATTCAGTGGTTAGTCACTATTCAAGGACAGCAGACGATACAGTATCCAAGATTGAAAGCTGCAAAAACAGTGCGAGGTACATACTGTGGTACCTTGGAGACCTAATTTTGGAGCCTAGTGCCACTGATTATTGTGGGGAATTATTGTAGTCAACTGGCTGTAAAGCACAGGTTGACACTGGGGACCAGTGGATGTCACACTTGTGGCACTGAAAGTGTAGAGGGGCAAGATATTAAGGTATGTAGTGATATAGGATTAGGGGAAGCCAGCAGTGGGAAATGACAAGGCCCTGATATCAGAAAACATTGAGCTTATAAAGATACAAGCTGCATGAATCGGGACAAATTCTAGTTTAGTGGGGGGACTGTACTGGGGCAGAAGTGTCTTGATAATGGAGGCTAGTGGGTAATGCCACAATGGGATAGTGACAGACCTGCTGTTAGGGTAAAGTAGAACTGGATGCTGGCACGTGGTCAGGACCTGGTATGGAGAAAGGTGCCATTGAGAGGCCTGTATAGCTATTTAGTGGAGGGAGACGCTGTCTTGGAATGCTGGATAATGGGATGAAGTCTGTTTGGGAGGGACAGTAGGGATGTTCTGAGGAAACTAGGAAGCAGACTAGGAAGTTTGGCGGGCCCACTGCATAACTGGAAATAAACAGAGAACTGAATATAGAGGACACTGAAAAAGAGGGATTTATTCCATCAGAGGTACCATAATTACAGACATTTCCAAGTAAAGTATATGCAGTATGAGAGCGCTACGTTTTGACATTAAACATTCAGGAGTAAACAGAGACGGCAGGTGGGTGAATAACCTGCCAAGGTGGGTTTTGGTAGTAGGCCTTTTGGGTCTGAGATGACAAACCCCTAGGGGTCAGGTAATTTTCCAGCATGAATTTTTGTCAATGACAGATTCCCCCACGCCCCTCGTCTTGGGTCCCTTAGCTCTGGGAAGGGCTCCGGTCCAGCAGGAAGCCGCCCTGCAGTCCCCAAAGACAGCCCTTCGGTAGACCCCAGCCAGGGCTCCAAAGTCTCATCACGCGCAGCGCGCGAGCTACGGGCATGCGTCTCAGGAGGCCCGCAGCCTCCGGTCCCGCGCCGTCCAGGAAATGACGGTTGCGTGGCTTCCCATCAGGACAGCTCCTCCGGCAACCGGGCTTGGCTCGGCTCCACAGCGGCAGCCAAGCCTAAGGCAGGAAAAAGGCACAGTCTACGTCAGCCTGAACCCCTGGGGGCGCAACGCGCTACCCAGACAAACGCCACTTACCGCGTCTTGCGCTCCGGCGGCGTCCGTTGCGCACTCAGGTCGGCCAGCTCCCGCGCTCCGAGCTCTGTCTGCGCCAGCTCGGGGGCACAGCTGGCTCCTCCTGGGGCGATGCAGCATCACAGGGCTCCGGCCCAGCCCGGGCCTGGGCGCCGACCCTGCCCGCGGGGCCTTCTTTGGAAGGCTGCAGGCTCGGGTCTGGCTCATCCCTTAAAGGACAGAAAAGTTGGGCTCGCTGTGCGCGCCCCAAACACAAAACGATGGGACCCTACCATCACAAAGTGGTAGGGTCCAGGGACATTATCCTCATTATAAACGGGATTCAACCTCACGCCGAGATTCTAAACATTGGGGGCTGACTGTGCCCCTTCCCCTAATCTCCAGGCGCCAGCAGACCCTTATTTCATTACCGGCAGCTGCTTTGGACGTCCCTATTCAATGGACAGTCAGACAAAGGTAGTGACAAGCAGAGAAGAAACGAGCATCAAAAGCTAGATGAAGGAGGTGCGGCGCGTCTCCAAACACAAAATACCAAGCCCTTCTTTTCCTTTCCCTCCCTCCTCGTCCCTGCGCCCACCCCGCCCCGCCGTAGCCCCTCAGGCAAGCTGTAAATGGATGTAAGTAAAGATGCAGGAGGTGATGGAGAAGGCGATGGCCGCGTAGATGAAGATGGAAAGGTGAGGAAAATGGTCGAGATAGCAGCCCTCGTCCATTAGAGGCGCCTCCTCCTTGGGCGGGGGGCGCGCAGCGGCCTTCGGGGGCTGCCCGGCGCGGCACCCCTGCGCCCTCCCGCCGGCGCGCCGACCAGCCTTCTTGCCCGCGGCCGACGCCGACTTGGGTGCGCGGACAGCTGGGGGCTCTTCCGGCGGAGGCTTGTCAAACAGGCCTTCGGAGTCAGCGTCGGGGTCCCAGGGTTTGCGCTGAAAGAGTTCGTCAGCCATTGGCGAGGAGCGCGGCAAGGTCGGTCTGCCGGGTTTGGGCGGTCGCGTACCCGCCGGGTCGGAGCTCAGCGGGCGGCGGCCGGGGCCGTGGCTCTATTTCTACCACCCGGGAGGGGGGTGCGGGGGGCGGAGCCAGCGAGGCTGGGGGGCCTCTGCAGGGTCTGCCCGGCCTCTCAGCCGAGGCGCCGCTTCCCCTGGCTCCTCCTTCAGCTCCCAGCCTGTTGCAGAGGTTGGCTCTCCGGTTCCAGCTCCCCAGCCTGCGGCACGCAAGTCTCTGCGCAAACAGATTTGTTTCCATGGCAACCTCACGCGGGGGGGTGGGGCTGTGCGCAGGAGAGAGAGGGGGCGAGAAAAGGGGTCTCGGCTCGTAAAAGGCTGGAATGCAGCCAGCCGGGATCCCAGTTGTGCGCGGAGCTTCCCCAGGGCTTTGTTTCTCCGTGTAAAAGAACTATTCATTGTGGGGTCTTTTTTGAAATTGAAAATTTATTACATGGGAAACCTAATACATAATCTTTGTAGAAAACTTGAAAATTAGGAAGCACTATAAGCAAAAACACTAACAAACAAAGGCTCCTCCAATCCCAAGGCCCAGCGAGAGCACAGTTAACGTGTGGGTGCCTTTCTTCCTTTCCTTTCCCTCTCTCCCGACGTCTTCATCTCTATCTGTCTATCCTGGGTTTTCTCTTCGTGCTCCTCACCCACAAACGCAGGATCCCGGCCTTTTGGACATCTCACATATGATTAGGAACAAGTACTTTCCAAAGCCGGCCTGACCTGAGCCCGTTTCTCCCTCTCTCTCCCACCCCTTCAGGCCCTTCTTGGCATCCGCCTGGCCCTTCTCTGGCTTCCACTGGTACCACCCCAGACTGCTGGGCACCACCATCTCTTGGCATCTCTGTTGCCCTCGAGGTTCCAAGGAAGGTTGGTGTTCCCTTGTGGAATGTGGAGAGAACAGCCACCAGGACTTATTTGGATCTCAGTGAGTTGGAGGGGTACCTGGCAGGCCCTGCCAGTTGCAGCAGACCCGACTCAAACTGTCATCAGGGAACTCATGGTCTCCTGCAACTGAAAGGCCCAGGGGAACCAGGACCAGGGTGCTGAACAATGTGACCACGGTGCTGTCTCTTCCCATCCTACAGTGTTGTCAGGGATTTCTTGCAGGGTCAGAGCCTACCACATAGTGGTGGGTAGTCAAATGATATTTGTTGAATAAATCATGCGACAAATGAATGGCTCTTGGTAGCAGCAGGCTCACATTCTCACAGCTTAGCAACTCCAGCTAAAAGAGCTTCTAGCTGGCTAGGGTGTGGAGATTATGGAACCCTCAAACACTGTTGCTGGGAATGTAAAATGGTGCAGTGACGTCGGACAACAGTTCGGCAGTTTTGTAACAAGTTAAACATACACTTACAATATGACCCAGGAATTCCACTCCCAGGTTTCTACCCAAGAGAAATGAAAATTTATCTTTTCATACGAAAACAGAGACTTGTACGTGAATGTCCATAGCAGCATTATTGGTAATAACTCAAAACAGGAAACAGTGAAAATGTCCATCAAATGGTGAATGGATAAACAAAATGTGGCTTATTTGTGGAATTAAATTATAATATTCAGCCAAGAGAAGTGAACTGTTGATAAATGCTACCACATGGATGAACCTCGAAAACATTACAGTAAGCGAAAAAAGCCAGATGCCCAAGACCACAAATCGTGTGATTCCATTTACATGAAATGTCCAGAAAAGACAAATTTATTTATAGAGACAGAAAGCAGATAGGTGGCTGCCTGGGACTGGAGTGGGAGAAATGACTAGCTGCTAATAGGTTCAAGGTGAGTTTTCAGAGTGATAGAAATGTTCTAAACCTGGGTTGTGGTGATGGTTGCACAACTCTTTAAATTTTCTAAAATTCATTGATGTGTACACTTAAAGGGGGTGACTTTCATGGTATGTAAATTATCCTTCAATAAGACTATTGTTTAAAAAAACCTACACTCAGTGATCATTTCTCAAGTACCAGATGGACAAAACAAAACAAAACAAAAACCATATGATTTTTACTCACAGTTCTGTGGGGTTTTGGGAGGTTTTTCTGGTTTGAGTTGATTCAGCTGTCCTCTACTGGGTTTTGTCATCTCTCTGACAGGTCAGCTGGAGGTCGGATGATCTAGGATGACCTCACTCCCACGTCTGGAGGGGGGCAAGTTGTCAGTCAGGTGAGTTCTCCTCCACGTGGCCTTTCACCCTTCAGCAGGCTAGCCTGGGCTTACTGACATGGTGGTCTCAGGATTCCAGGCACAGAAGAGGGTAAGCTATAAAGCACAAGGGCTATTCAAGTCTCTGCTTGAATTGTATTTGCTGTCCCGTTGGCCAAAGCAAATCACACGGCCGGATCCAGATTCAAAGCCTCTGCAGTCATGTTGCAAAGTGATGGGCAGAATTAGTGGCCGTTTTTCGCAATCTACCAAAGGGAAGAAGAGAGTTAAACAACTCCTCTATGGTTATATGGTTATATGTGTGGTTATACACATACATAACCAGTATCTTGCAGAGCTAGGATTCTGGTGCTCACACTTTTACTCACCATGCCATATGCTGAGTGGTGTTTTCAAGGAGTGGTGTTTCAATGTAGTGTGTGGGATGGAGAGGGATTGGATAAGCAGCCAACAAGGAATTCAGACTATTCTAAAGACACTAGAAATCCACAGGAAGATTTAAACTGATTGTCATTTTAGAAAGCTCACTCTGTCTATAGTATGGAGGCTGGACAATAGGGGGAGGGGTTGATGGCAGAGTGACCAATGAGGACTTCATTGCGTTAGATTTGGTTAGAGATGAAAGGAGGTTGAAGTGGCAGTGGGGATGAAGAGAAGAGGACAGAGTCGAAGGACGTTTCAGAGCTAAAATGGGACTTTGCTGAGCACTGATGGGAAGGATGGGGAAGATGTGGGGTAAGTGAAGTTTCCCCAGCGGGTCTAGAGGGAAGATGATGAGTTACTGTGCGGCCATGTTGGCTCTGAGGTCCTTATGGAACATAGGAAGGTAAATGTCCCTTTGCCAACAGCATCTTCAGGTGCAAGGTCTAAGCTAGCAATCTAGATTTGGGAATTATTGGCATGGAGGGTATGGTTGAAGCCACAGTCCTAGATACGATTGGTCGTGAGGGTGGGAAGAGAGCAGGCTTCATAGAGCACCCTGAGGACCACAAGCCTTTAAGAGATGGGCCAAAGGAAAGAGTCAGGTGAGAAGTCAGAGGAACTCAGTCTTGGGATAAAGAACTCCAGGGAGTGGTCAGCAAGGTCAAACTCAGCAGAAAGGTTAAAGAAGATCTGAACTGAAGAAAGGCTGTTTAGTTTAGCAATCCAGTGATCAGAGACATTTGCAGACCCTGCAGTGTGGGTGGCGATGGAGGGTGGAGATGTAACATGGATGGCTGAGGTGTGAATGGGAGGCGATGAGATAGAATATTCTTTCAGGAAGTAAGAATGTGTTTCAGACTTGGAAACAGAGAGTATGCCCTCCAGTCCCGGTTCTGATACCATCTATAAAATATTTGGAAAATCATTTAATCTCATAGGTCTTGGTTTCTCCTCTGTAAAATGGGTTTAAAAATATACAGCTAACCGGATTGTAATAACAATAAAATTAAATAATTCAGTGTTTCCCTAATTGTTGCGCTGCACACCCCTGGGGATAAATGAGATGATTTTAGGCGGCACTTGAACAATATTTTTAAAAATGGCTCTGTATTTATTTTGCTCTATTTTAGAAAAAAATATAACCAGCATACCGACTTCAATATTTTACAGATGTGACTGCTGAGGACAAGTCTAAAATTTTTTAAGTGAGTGAAAGTTAAAGAAAAAAACCTAAGTAATGAAACAGAACAGATGGCCCACAGATACGATAAAAATTAACAAGCCATATTAGGAATATCTGAAATTTGGGAAATGCCCAGACAATGTATGCGAAAGTGCTCTTAAACCATACAGCTCTTTACAAACATGAGCAATTATTACTAAAAAATGTACTCTTTTCCCTGAAGATTGTGGTGAGTTCAAGGGCAAATGGAGCGGGAATCTTTAAGCCCCCCATTAACTCCATCAGTCCCCCATTCTTTGATGCGGGCAATGGATGTTTTCTCGGTTTTATTTAAAGCGTTACGTGATGCAAACAGTGTCAAGTCCCCGCTACCTCCTTCCAACCAGATTTACTGCCTTGAAGCCCCTTCGCTCTCAGAAACTCTGAAGCCACCTCTGTGTGTGAGTCAATATCTGGAGGTTTACTTTCTCCACCTGGCCTCAAGACCAAGGGTCAAGGGATTTTTCAAGTTGCAGACCGGAAGGAGAGTGTGAGAGCGTGGATGTGTAGAGTGGCATGGAAGAGCTATGTGTGAGGCTGAGAAATCAAGAAAGCCACACCAACCTGCCCATGGGTTGGAGGCGGTGGAGTGGGCAGTAGGGGGAAGGCTTGGGAGCAGGAGGGAGTCTGGGGGCTGGGCCGCGTGAGGATGCAGTGGGAGGGGCTGGGGGCAAGTGAGAAGTGAATGTGTTAGAGGCGCTTCAGCTATTGCAGGGGCCTGTTCATATTCGCACGGTGTGAGGCTGGACAACAAAGACACAGTGTCCCCAGGACATCTTGTTATTTTCGACCTGGTCCATCTGTACAGAAATGGATATAGTGCAGAATAACTCTGGTCCAGGCCTGGGGGATTCCTGGGGGCTCTATCTCTCAGGATTAGCCAGCTCGGCGGGCTCACCTTGGCAGACACTCTGCCTGTGCCCAGCAATGAGAGAACTAAATCCGCCCCAGGCCAGCGAGCTTGGGACGCCCAGACAGCTGTGGAAAGCAGACACCCAAAGGTCCAGAGCTGCCACCTCACTCTTTGCTTGGCACCAGAGTATTCCAGGAAAACCTTCCTGAATCCAGGGCCTGGAGCCAGAATCCACCAAAGGCCTTGAATGGACAAAGGCGGCCTTTAGCTCCTGCTTCTGGGACCTGCCCAGAGCGCACGCCCCTCTCAGAGGGGAGAGAGCAGCCTTATCCTGCAGGGTCTGTGTTCCCGGGCTGAGATGGTGGATGTCCTTCACCATTTAGAGGGATCTGAGGGAACACGAATCAGGGACCTGAGTCTGCCGGGTCAAAGGCCAGATCTGAGCAGGGTCAATTCACCATGTTGGAGATGCCCCTGTGAGGAATCCCAGGACACAAATACTAATACTAACACTAATACTAATACTAACACTAATACTAATGCTAATACTAATACACATACACTAACGCTAATACTAACACTAATACTAATGCTAGTACTAACACTAACACTTAAACTAATACTAATGCTAATACTAATACTAATGCTAATAGTAACACTAAAACTAACACCAATGCTAATACTAATACTCATAGCAACCAGTTATCAAGCCCTGACTGTTTGCTAGGAACTGTGCTCAATGTTTCTGCAGAGATGATCTCACTTAATTTTTATGACCCCAGGGGTCAAGCACCAGTTTTTCTCCAATGTTCAAATGAGGAAACCAAGGCTTGAGAGGTAAAGGAACTTGTCCCAGATCTGCCACTAACACTGACAGCCCTGGGGGTCCCTCCCCTCTGACCTGTGTCAGGGCTACACCTCCCAACCCCCCCGCCAACCCTAGCTGCCCACTCCAGGCCTGCCCACCTCCAAAGATCGTGTCCTGCCGGCCTTTCCTAGGCTACATCCTGGGTCTGGCCCTGCAGCCAGGCAGGACTGTTCTCTTTAGAATCTGTACACAGAGCAAGAGGCAAAATTCACAAAGGTCACTTTTAGCTCACAGTGCTTATGCCCAGCTGAGGAAGCAAGCTTGGTGGTGATGGCGGTTGTGTGCGTGTGTGGGAGTGTGCGTGGAGGGGAGAGGGCCTGCCAGGAATCCCTGCTGTTGGGCTGCAGCTGTTTGTCATCCTGGAAGTGAGAACTGTTTTTTTTAAGCTGATTGCCTGGTTCTGCCTCCTGCCAGCCCCTGGCTCTGTGCTCTGTGCCCTGGCGGGCGACAGGGAAATGAAGCCTGGCATCCCCTCTTCCCATTGGCTACCACCCAGACCCGCAGAAGATGGGAAACCTCAAAGTCTACTTTGATCCCTGCACCGGGATGTACTTGGATCAGGAGTGTGGGAGGCTGAGTCACCTGCCGAATGCGCCGTGGCTCTTTCAGCTCATGCCTGGGGCAGCTGGTGCCATGGCCTGCCCCAAGATGCTGCAGGGTGCTTGCACTCGACCCCAATCCTTCCCGTGCCACAGCGAGGCCCCCACTGGGGGTGGAGGACAGCAGTGGCTGCTGAGCAGGGGCAGGGAAGAGAAGGTTGTATGGAGCCTGGGGCTCCAGCAGCCAGGGGAGTAGGCAGCCAAGAACCAGCCTAGGGCATGTGGGGAGGCACCTGGGAGGTGGGACCCCATGTGACCTGAGGCTCTAAGCCTCCCTCTCCCCACCCCCCAATTCTGTGCATGCTCCATTGTGCCACCACACATCACTAACAAAACACAAAGTCAAAGACAAAATTATTAGGACTTTCATGACAGTGACAGCCAAGCATTAAACCTCAAGTGTGGGGCCGTGTGCAACTGCGCTGGTTACATACTCATGAAGCTGGCCCTACTCACACCCTACCCTAGGCCTAATTTAAGACTTGGACCCTGACAGTTCTTCACCATCATCCGTGAGATCCTGTATCAAGTTAGTGACTTCCCACAGTGGGTTTTTAACACTAGATAGAGCTTGGAGCTTTCAGCTCTGAGGCATATTTAATGACCGAGTTGTGTGCCACTAAAGACTCTTTTCTACATGTAGATCCTGATGTCTCTTGAGCCTTGTGCTCTCAACAGCTCGTAGATCCTGTGATGTGTGGATGACCCACCTAACAGGGAAGGCAGGACCTGAACGAACGAACTGCAGTGGCAGTGGGAGTGACCCAAGGAAAACATAGGCATGGCCTGGGAAGAGAGGATGGAGCCATGGGCTTCCCAGTCAGAGCACTTGTCTGACTCTGTGTCATTGCTCCATTCATTGACTGTGAGTGACCATGAGCTCCATGAAGCCAGGGACCATGGGGATGTGGAGCCCTGGCCCCAAACCCTGCCGCAGAAACACTTCTAGTGTATAACGGGTTGTTTTGAATATTTTTGAGACCAGCCAAAGACAGCTCCAGGGCCTGGGCTTTGTGCCGGTGATGACTTGCCCAGCTACCCCCAGGGATCCTTTCCTTCAGACCAGGGCTTTCCAAGTACCTTCCCATCTCTCCTGTCCTCCTATAGTAGGTTGTGAACACACACATTTTCTCAAAGTGTTTGGGTGAGAGAAGAATTGTGCTATAGCCTGTGGCTTGGTCAATGAGGAGCTCGTAGATGAATTAAGAGACACACAGGACATTCTTGAATTCCATCAAACTCAGCGACAGAGGCAGCCGTGTTGATGTCCTGGACTGTGGGTCAGGCTGGGGACCTACAGCTAGGGTTACTACTGACTGTGTGACCTTGGGCCAATCCTTTCTCTTCGGAGGGTCTCAGTTCCCCATTAACAAGTGAGGGAATTAATAATGCTAGAGTAGGTGAGGTGAGATTAGTCTATTCCAACATTGTCAGTGATGAGATAACTGGTGCCACCTCTGAGGGAGGCAGTTTAGCAAGACATAGAAAGTCATGAGAACATTCACGTCCTTTGATACAATGATCTCACCCCTTAGTAATGACTTCAAGACAATGATCTAAAGGATAAAGAAAAGCTCTTTGCAGTGCTGTTTATCATGGCAGAAAAACTGGAAGCAAACTCAATGTCGGAACAAGAGGAGAAGAGCTAACTTCGTGATGGTGCCTCCACTGCGTGGAATCGTGCGCAGCCGTCAGAGAGGATTGTTCTGAAAATTCTTAAGTAGCTTGAGGGATGCTGTGATGATCTAAACCAGTCAAAAAAAGCAGGATTTAAAACCACGTGTGCTAAGATGACAAGATGAAAATGTGTTCCCGCAGAGAAGGGCTGGAGGGGGAAGAGTAAAGAGGGTCATTTTTGCATTGTTTGGATGGCGAGATCATGGGGCAATTTGTTCTCATTTTTCCAGAATTTGTGTACCGTTGATATATTATTTTTTTATGCAACAAAAGCAATGAATAGATGAGAAAATCTAAGTAATTGACCCAGTGGCCACTTGCAGGATTAACAATACCCTGTGATGTTCTGATCAGTGCCCACGCAGACGGAGGACCTTACCCAACTGTCTGGATGACCTCATGTTGCCTGGCAACCGCCTGCTTGACAGCAGTTGCTAGGAAACCAGGAACAGAGCCAGGACTCCTGACTAATACCCAGCGTCCATACTGCCTGTCTCTTCCCCTCAGATTTTCCCTGATAAGGTCATGCTCCTATTGAGGCATTCCTCTTCCTCTCCAGCTCTCCTCCTCCTGCCTCCCTACCTGCCTGGGGCTTACCTGCCAGCAGCACTCAATGGGCTCCACAATCATAGAGCCCACATGATCACGGGTTCCATAGGACCCTCTTCCTTCCCCTATTCCAGGATTAGGGCCTAGGCTAGAGTGTGTGCATGCCTGAAATCTTAAGTCTGTAGTTACCTCATCATTGAGACAAGTGGCAGCCTCTCAGTGGCTCTAGGGCTGGCAAACCCTTCTCCCGCTGGGGAGTGATTCTCTCAGGAAAGGCACTGAGATCAGCCCACGCTCCCACCACCCCAGCAGAGTGCCTGACCCAAGGAAAGCATTAAATCCATGACCCTTGATTGAATTCTTTGGCCGGGCATCACACGGACCTCTCCCTGTTCTAAGTAGTTCACTTTAAAGAGAAAGAAAAATTCCTCTAGAGTGGATCCACCGGAACACAGTAATCCTGGAGAACCCCTAATCTTTCACCATTCTTGAGAATGATCCATGCTACCCTGCACTTCTCATTCCCACCACCTCCAACGCATTGCTCTACCTCCATCCTGAAGAAGTCACCTTCCACCTCTACCTGATCCCCAGTGAGTGCTCCACTTGGAAGGAGGTCCAGAAAGGCTGGGCCAAGGTGAGCTGATGGCAACCATGACATGCAGCCAGAGGGGCCTCTAGGTAGGTCCTCTTCTGGGAGCAGGGATGGGCTCTTATAAGTGGGAACGTTGATGTGAGTGAATGAACCTGCCCTGTGCTCAGCCCTGGACTAATTCCCTGGCTTATAGAGGCCTTTCTGGGATGGGCCCCAGCCTCACCACTGGGTCCTAGATTACCTTTTGCTGACCCACCCACAAATCAAAATGTTTCCAAAATCAGCAATGTTTCCAGTGTCCATGATCTGAGTTTCTGAAGGATCGCACGTGTCTTCTGAGAACTGAGGAAGTGGGGAGAGAGCCAGGTAAAGGGCGGGCCCTCTCTTCTAGGTGGGACGATTGTCACCAAAGATTGTCAGTCAAAGAACTCCTAGGATGAAGAGTGTTTAATGTGCAAGGGTGAGAGTTTTGAAGGATGTGACACATTGTGTTTTCCAAAGGTGGTTGTACCAATATATATAACCCATCCTATGAGCTCTTCTTAAAATGTCACCAGCTGAGAGGTGGGGTCTAGTTTCCGCCTTTGAATCTGGGTGAGGGCGTTGTGATTGCTGTGATCATCAGAAAATGGCGGAAGTGATGCTATGTGACTTCTGAGGCGAGGTCATAAAAGGACACAGCTTCTGCTTCTTTCCAGCTGGCGGTCCCAGCTAAGGTTTTATTTTTAGTGTCTTGAGCAAAATAAATTTTGTCATTGTTTAAGCCGCTAAGGCTTAGGGTGCGTTGTTATATAGCCATAATGACTGGAAGAGTGGGCAACTGGGATTAAGGCAGAGCATGGTTACATGAGAAACTAGGCAGGAGACTAAGCTGCTTGCGGAGAGGAGTCACTCTGGGAAGGTTGCCCCAAGCCCTGGGCCTGATTTCAGGATGGTCATCCCCACTGGAGGACAAAGGCCTCCAGCACGTGGAAGCTCTTTGAGCCCATGTAGACCAGCATCTGGCTCCCAGGAGATGCTGTCTTTAACACTGGGTCTGACTGCTGAGAAAACATGTGGGTCATCGTATTCGGTGTTGACTCTGTGTGATCCCTGGGGCTTTGCTGAGCTGCACAAAGATACCACTGTGCACGTGACTCAGAACCATCCTCCCCCCAAAAGAGGACAGGGCTCCACCTGCAGCGGAAAGTTCAAAGTCAAAGCTGCCTAGAGGTGGGACGAGATGGCTCCGAGAGTGTGAAATTATCACTTGAAATTTTCAAGCATGGGATGGCCACCTGTATGTGGTAGTGTTTTACAGCTTTCCTAAGGAATAATTGACTTACAATAAACTACACATATTTAATGTGTAAGTTTGATGTTTTGCCTGTGTACACACCCTCAAAACTATTGCCACAATCACAATAATGAAAGTATCCATCCTTCTTCCAAATTTTCTTGTTGCCCTTTGGAATCTCTCCTTCCATTCCCTCCCCAAACCCCCTCCTCCTGCCCCACCCCCAGAAAACCACTAATCTGCTTTCTCTTACTATAGGTTTGTTGGCACTTTCTACAATTTCCTGTAAATAGAATCACACAGTGGGTACTCTTTCTGTCTAGCTTCTTTCACTCAGCATCATTTAGAGATTCATCTTTGTTGTGTGTATTAGTAATTTGTCCTTTTTATTGTTGAGTAGCTATGTACTACTCAACATTATATGGATATGCCACAATTTCTTTATCCGTTTATCTGTTAATGGGTATTTGAGTTGTTTCCAGTTTTGGGCTGTTACAAATAAAGCATCTATGAGCATTTGTGTACAAATCTTTATATGGACCTGTCCTTTCATTTCTCTAGGGTTAGCACCCGGGAGTGGAACGGCTGGCCCTATAATCCTGGCTGGCAGCACCCAGAGAACCTAACGGGGAAGGGTATTTGTGTGTGTGTGTCTTGTTGGAAGGATGCAGACTTTCACTGAAGCCCTCTTACGCTTTACAACACGCTTCCTCACTCTGCTTTCCCCATTGTGGCTGATATTCCTGAACTGTCCGTCTGGGTCGGTCTCTGCAGAGACCAAACATTCCGCCTTCCTCGGGGTCAGGGAGCAGCCGTGGCTCAGTGGGCTGGTGGGGGTGGGAGAGATCTGGGGGCCTATCTGCTCCTCCTACCGTCTTTCAACCAGTCCTGCGGCTCTCCGCTTCCCCATGCTCACTGCAGAGCTCAGAGCTGCAGCTCCCGCCCCTTTCTCGGATTGTGCGGTGCAAATCGGCTTCCTTGGGAACTACAGGCCTGGCTTTCAGCTTCCCCTGAATGATGACGCTTGTGTTCATCTGCTTCCCATCTTCTAAAATTTTTGTTGACCTCTCTCATTTGTTGTATTTTCTCCAATTCCCACTATTCTTCTGGGATTGTACTTGTTCTATTCCTTTATGGATGTTTTAGTGGATGTCAGGATGGCACGCGGATAACTGTGTAGATAGATCCATATTTGACCGGCAGTTGATGATTTCCGCAGTGTAGACCATCTATATGCATGCATGCATTCGACCATTTATTGAGTGCTGTCACGTGCCAGATACTCCTCTAGACACTTGAAATACATCAGTGATTTATGCTTAAAAGATAGAAAAACTGAAACAATTCGGGCAGAGTAGAGGGGGTTGGGAGTAGAGGGTTGGGGTATATTGCACTATTGGAAAGAGCGGACACGGTAGGCCAGTTTGTGAATGTGAGATCTGAGTCAAGTTTTGAAGGAGGGAGGGAGTTAGATGGAGCTACGGGTAAGGGTGGGGTGGTGGCGATCATTCCAGGCAGAAAAAATAGCCATTAGAAAAGCCTTGAGGTGGAAGTCTGGCAGGAGCAGATTGAGAGGGGCTGGAGAGATTTGGCAGAAGCGGGATGAGGGGGGTAGATCCTATTTTTATCAACAGTCATGAACCCTGTGTGTGTGAATGTGTGCGTGTTGTTAAAGAAAACTGTTACTCACAGCACTTGTTAAAATGATAAGGCAGATTTTATTCAGGACTATTGTGTGATAGGTATAGGGACTACTGTGATGGGGTTTTGCAGGAGGGGAGAGAGATTGGGTTCAACTCTGAATACAGGGGAAAGTTGGAGATTTATAGCCAAGGAGCAGAGTGGGGTGAGGGTGGTGGTGATGGTGGGGTGTTTGTTGGTGGATGGAAACTACTAAGAGGGTAGGGTAACTCTTTGCCAAACTGAAGTAGCAAGATTCTTGCTGAAGGCAGGCCAGTGATCAGATATCACGTGGGGGATAGTGGAGGATGAGGTGGGTTTTTTTTTTTTGCTGAGGAAGATTGGCCCTGAGCTAACATCTGTGCCAATCTTCCTCTATTTTGTAGGTGGGTCACCACAGCACAGCCCCGCCCCACCACCACAGCACAGCCACCAACAGTAGTGTGGGTCTGCACCTGGCAACCAAACCCTGGCTGCTGAAACAGAGTGCACTGAACTTAACCATTAGGCCATGGCCACCCTGAGGATGAGGAATTTCGGGGGTGATCAGATATCAGGGGTGATCACATAGCAAGGGTGGGGGATTCTGGCTAAACTGACTTCACAGGATTCCTGCAAAAATTGGACAATGCAAAGAAAGACGCGGAAGTTCGGAAGTCAAGGCTAGTTGGGAAGAGCATTCAGAGGAACCTGAGTAAAGTTTGGTCAAGGAGAGGCAGCGTGTGTAAACTACATGATCACAGAGATAGGAAATAGGGGTGGAAGGAGACATAGACGGTTATCAGAATCCCTGTGTTTGTAGGGCATGAACCTGCAGCGGTACTGCAAACAGCAAGGATGTCTGTGGGCAAACGTCTCACAAAACGACACCTCCTTGGGAAAGTCCTCCCTGAGCATCCCAGCCAGAGTTGTTGATCCCCCCCCTCTCCCGACACCTCCCCCGCAACTATTACACTCCCCAATTTTTATTTTCTTAAAAGCCCCTAAGAGTACCTGAAATTATCTTACAAATGTATTTATTTACAGATTTCTTCGGTCCTTGTCACTAGAATATAAAGTTGCTTGAGGGCAGAGACACTGTAGCTTCTGGTACCACCAGCACCTAGGACAGCCTCAGGCGCAATGAAAGTAAGGTTTGTTGACTGACTGTCTAATGGTTGTTCACTGAATGAGTAGCTGTGTACCAGCCCTACACCAACAACTTCATACACATTGGCCCATGTCATCCTCAAACAACCCTTTGTTTGTGGTGGTATACCCGTCTTAGCAATCTGAAAACCGAAGTTCAGAGAAGTTAAGTTTAGACTTTTCCAAGATCACGTATCTAGTGGGTAACAGAGCCAGGATTCGTGTCCCAGCTCACTGCCTTTTCCTCAGAATTTCAACTGTCGCTATTGCAGACGTGCAACTGTTCCCCTTGTTTTTTTCTAGCCTTTCTTAGGGTCTTAGGGTCTCCAAGACCTGCCCCACTTATCCGCTGGCTGCCACGGGAACGGCTCCCGATTTGCCAATACATTTCCAGAGCTTCCGGCTGCGACAGGCTGGCGGGGAGGGGAGTGATGGTGGTGGAGATCCGGGCAGGGGCCGACGCACTGTCTCTGAGCCCCTCCTCGCGCGCCCCATCACGGCCCCTCTTCCTTTCCGGGCGCCCCCGAGCGTCCCGCGCGCCCGGCCCCTGCGCTCATGGATGAAGCGCGGCTGCGCGGGGTCCGCCTGAGCTTAGTCCGCAGAGGACCGGAGCAGGCCTCGCGCGTCGCCCGCGAGAAAGCTCGGCTGGACGCGCGCTCCTGGGAGGCCTCCCGTAGGAGGACGCGGCCGGGGCTGCTCTGAGAGGTCGCGGGAGGGCGCGGGGGCCTGGTCGTCTCCGGGGACGCGGGCGCCACCGTGTCCCAGGCTGCGCTCTCCGCTTCCCTTTGATGCGCTGTGGGAGTCACATCTTCAGCTCGCCGAGGCCTCCGCGCAGGTCGGGAGAGGAAGGACCAGACGGCCCAGAGGCGGGGGGAGTGGGAATGAAAATAGGCGAGGCACTCGGCTTGGCTTCCGCGGCTTGTGTTTGGGGGTACTCACTACTTCGTCACCTCGTGATTTGGGGGAACAGTCTCTATTCCATGTCTAGATATCCGTCTCTGTACCTATCTGTCCTGTGTTGTCTGTTCTCCCAGGAGAAAAGAAGAATCGATGACTGGCAGCTGCCATCAGCAGGCTAAGGTGCAGTTTGCACTGGGACATTTTTCCTAACTTTGTTTTAAGGTTGTTGCTTAATCATACTTTGTGCACTCACATGTTTTGTGATTTGGGAAGACGTCCTGAATACCCTACTTGTTTTTCGGTCCCTGTAGAACAGGATATCGGGGGATGGGGCCGCAGCCCACCAGCCGCTCTCCTGTCGGGACAAGTTCTTTCGGAGCTCTGGGGGTAACCTCACCCCTCGTGGTCCTTTTGATGGGTGGCCCTAGGGTAGTGGGTTTGGGGAGCCTGGAAAGTAGAGGCCCCTTTGGCCGCTCCCTCTCGGCCGGAGAAGTCTCTGCGCCCCTTTCCGTTCTTGCCCTGTCTGCAAGTCTGTGGGTGGGCTCGAGTTCTCCCAGGGATGAGCCAGACCCGAGCCTGCAGCCTTCCAAAGAAGGCCCCGCGGGCAGGGTCGGCGCCAGGCCCGGGCTGGGCCGGAGCCCTGTGATGCTGCATCGCCCCAGGAGGAGCCAGCTGTGCCCCCGAGCTGGCGCAGACAGAGCTCGGAGCGCGGGAACTGACCGACCTGAGTGCGCAACGGACGCCGCCGGAGCGCAAGACGCGGTAAGTGGCGTTTGTCTGGGTAGCGCGCTGCGCCCCCAGGGGTTCAGGCTGACCCGGACTGTGCCTTTTCCCTGCTTAGGCTTTCCTGCTGCTGCCAAGCCGAGCCGAGCCTCATTGCCAGAGGAGCTGTCCTGATGGGAAGCACGCTCGGGACGTGTTGTGCACGGCGTGGGACCCTTGGCTGCACACCTCCCTGGATGGAGACCTATAGCTCGCGCCCAGCGCAGAACTGGGGGGTCCTGGCCGGGGTCTGCGGGAGGGCTGTCCTCGAAGACTGTGGCGGCAAGCTTATGCCAGTGTGAAGAGATGCCTGGACGCTGAAATCCGAGAGATCTGTTCGGCGCTACAATACCTTAGGTGAAGGGTGGTGTTTTGTTGGAGAAGACCGTGGGAAGGGAAAAAGGATCAACAATGCACGGGGCGGGCAAGACCGGCCCTTATGGGAAAAATGCGGGGGAGGGTGGGGAGGGTGGGAGTGGAGGACAATTTATTTAACTTTTTAAAGAGTATCGTCACTTGAGAATTCATTCATTGCTGAACTTGGGCAAACGTTGGTTGAATGTCCGCCCTGCGCCTGCGCTGTCGTAGGCCCCGAGGGTGCTGGGTTCACGCGTGCACGTGCCGCTACCGGCGGAAGTAGTGGGACTGTGGGCGTTGGTTTTGTCTATGGGGGGTGGGGTGGGGTGGGGGTGGGGTGGGGTGGGGTGGGGGTGGGGTGGGGTGGGGTGGGGGCGGGGATACTATTTGGGTCGCTTTATGAGCTAATTGTGCTGGGGGCCTTGTTGGTGGGTGCCTGTGCTGCTGCCCAGTCCCAGGCTAGAGGCTTTGTGGGTGTTGCCAGGTTTGTATCCAAATGGCGTTGTATAGTTTGGAAATTGTCGCTTGGGAGCCGGAGCAATAAAGCTCTTTTCTCTGCACATGGACCAGCCTGAGGTCTTTTTGCACTCCCAAGGGCTGAAGCTGCTCACTAGCGAGCACTGAAGACCTTTGGCCCTTGAGCAAAGAGAGAGATCCCTGCCCTGCTCGGACAACGCCTTCCAAGGACTGGGCTGGCCTGTTCTGATGGGGGCAAGGTGCCAAGGGGAACAAAGGCTCTGGGGAAATTCTAGGGTCACGGAGGGTATTGCCGCTCACACTCAGGCTCTAATCAGTAGGGGCTGGCCCTGCAGAACTGAATCCTTGCAGCTGGCCCTTCTCTGGCCTTTTACTGACCTGTCAATATCTGAGCTCATCCTTCGGTGCTCCTTTCCCCCTCATTCCTCCTAATAGCAGGACTTCTCCTGCCTTCCCTGTAGTCTGTCCTTGTCTTCCCATTACGCCTTGGTGGCTCCCTGTGCTGCCCCTCCCTATTGTCCCACAACTCGATATACAGTCTAAATTCTGTCTCCCACATATTCCTCAATCTTAGGCCCCCTGTCCACCTAGCATTCTGCCCTGCTGTTCCCCAATTTGGAGAATGCAGTTTCATGATATACAAATGCCCACTGGCCCCTAATAATAGGGTAGGGGGGAGGTCATGCTGTGGCAGTGCCTGATTGGGACCGATTTGGGCCCCAGATGACCAAGGGTCGCTAGAACCAAATGTTGTTATAATGAGGAGCTGGCTATAGTGCATTAGTGGGAGGGGCGTAGAGATTTAAGGGGCCCTGGGAAGGCATTAAGTTCCTGCCTTATTCCAAAAGGGATCAAAGGCAGTGTGCTTTTTTTTAGGATTCTTGGTTGCAAATAACAGAAAAGTCGTTGGAACTAGCTTAAGCAAAAGAGGGGAAATTATAAAGAAGCAGTATGTCTTACGAAACTCAAGAGCACAGACGTATTGTGGCTTTAGCAACACAGTGGAAGCGGCGACAGAAGACGGGGCATTCCAGGGCGCACATGGTCTCCATCCCTCACCCCTGCTTCTCTCTGCCCACCTGCTTCATTTTCCTTCCTACTGCACCCTGGCTTCCTCCATTAGTCCCAGAAGCTGCCCCCTGCTAACATCTCCTCTGTGGCCTGGCTGCTGGGGCTAGGGAAAAAGAGCCAGTTGGACGCACATGGCTATTCCTGCAGCAATTGAGCCTGTAGGGGGGAGAGGGGGCAGTTCTGAAAAAGAAGGGAGGGCCGGGCAGGCAGCTGAGTCCATTACACTCCACTCCTGACTGCCCATCACAGGAGGACACACACACACACCCCCTCACAACACACAAACGTTACACACACCACCCCCACAGCTCAGCTTTCCTTCATCCATAGTATTTCAAAGATGTCTGGGCCAACACAATCTACCTTTGTTATGCAAAACAGCAGTTACTGCCGGTGCTGAAGGGACCCAGTCCCCAGACATGCCTGCTCCTGCAAGCAGAGGTGAAGGAGGGCCTCCTCTGAAGGAACTGGATAGTCCCGCTGTCAGCTATCCTGGGAACGGGCTAATCTGGGGGCAGGAGGAGGTGGATCTCACCCCTGTGGGAGACATGGGTCTGGTCCCCACACCAAAGTCATTTTGGTCAGACTTTGGTACAATACCTTGGCACGGATGATCACAAGTAAGGCAGAATGCAGACCCTGAAAATACCTCTGCTTTTACCAACAGGCTGCATCCCACTGGTTAAAGAAAATAGTTTCTTGAAACTCAGTAGATGCCACAAGAAATTAAAAAAAAAAAAAGAGATTTCAGGAGGCCTATGAAGCGGCATAGAAGCCTAAAGTTTTGGGCAGCTGAAGTCTGTCCGATAGTAAGAAAGAATGACCTAGTCCCAAATTTATGTTCTCAGCCCCATAGTGGGCAATCGTAAACGAGTCCCCGGAATCTCTAGTTTCCCTGCATTTCCATGTCTAGAAGATGGTGAGCGGTTCATCTGACAGAGGCTTGCGTGGTGGTTAGGAGGGCGGACTGTGCAGCCAGCCTACCATGTGTTGAATCCCAACTCCACCACCTACTTTCTCTGACACTTTGGGGACGTTACTTAACATCTCTCCGCCTCAGTGTCCTCGTGAAATGAAGATGTCAGTAGTGCCTGTCATCATTGGGTTTGTGATGGTTGATTTTATGTGTCAACTTGACTGGGCCACTGTGCCCAGATATTTGGTCAAACATTATTCTGAATGTTTCTTTGAGGGTGTAGTTGGATGGGATTAACATTTAAATGAGTGGACTTTGAGTAAAGCAGCTTGCCCTGCAGAATGTGGGTCAGCCTCATCCACTCAGCTGAAGGTCTGAAGAGAACAAGAGACTGACCTCCGCTGAGCAAGAGGGAATTCCGCCAGCAGGCGGCTGCAACATCAGCTCATCCTGGGTCTCCAGCCTGCTGGTCCACCTTGCAGATTTTGGACTTGCCAGCCTCCATGATTGTGTAAGCCACTTCCTTCAAATAAATCTCTCTCACTATATATATGTGTATATGTACACACATCCTATGGGTTCTGTTTCTCTGGAGTAGCCATTAGGGTTCCATGGTTTATACATAGAACACTTTTAGAACAGGGCAAGGATGGGTGGCCGCACTGGCAGACTCTGACTTCAGCGTTCACACAGGTCTGGGTTCAGCTTCAAGGATGTCTGTGCCCTCTTGCTCGTTGAACATATCCCTGGGCTATTGAAAATAGCAAGGGAGTGAGGGCTGTTTGGGTCTCCCCAAGGTCGGGTACTCCTTAGAGATGACATGGCAGGAAGTTGAAGGCTGCCCCCAGACACCCGGCCTGCAACGATTCTCTACTGTGTCGCCCGCCCCAACCATCGTCACAGCCCCAGCTGGGAGCTAACACTGGAGGACAGTGTCAGTGGCAGGCCCTGAACTACCAGGCTCCACCTGTGGCTTCCTGGTGAACAGGATCAGAGCTTCCTCCAGGGGGATCTGGGTTTTACCTTGAGAATCGGTAAATTAGAACCAGTTAATGGGCAGTGTCTATAGGTAATGTGGTGCCCAGTGCAAGGCAATGGAAGCAAAGAGTTTTGTCCTGAGAGTATTCTTCCCTGCTTCTGGGAGATCTACACGAGGGTGTTAGCCACATTTGGAGAAGAAGCAGGCTCTAAGACAAACATGGCATACCTTTTTTCCTTAAGATAGCCGAGGATATCAAATTCAGAGTCAAGTCGTATACCTGCTGAATTCACCAGAAAACTGCTGACACAGGGAGCTGATCTGGAATCCATTCAAATCAGCAAGATCTCTTGTCCTTGGAAGCAGAGAGCCGGAGTCTTGGGTGCAGAATCCTGACAATATCATGCCTTCTGCATAGGCTTATCCTACCTGGGACCAGAAAGCAGTCATAGTTACCTGGATCTTAGAAAAAGAACATCCTTCTCAAATATGAGTGTCCTGCTAGACTCCAATTCCATCACAAGAGAGCTCCAAGAGCTGGGATCCAAAAGTTCAGGAACACCCTCGTCCAGAGGCAGGTCCTAACAGAGTCAGCCAAATTTATCGAACCTGTTAGCAACGTGGCCTGAGCAAAAAAGTCAATGAGTCCAGAAGGTGACACCTCTGGCACACGCTTACAAAGCAACTGGGACTGATGCCACAGGTGTGGACCCTTCCCTTCTCAATTTTTTCAATGTTCGTGCACTAACTCTGTTGAATTCTCTTTTGGGGTGGTTGTGGGAAGTACAGATATGCTGACCTCTCTCACTCACCCAGTGAAGAGTGAAACCAAGAGATTATGTCTACCGCTTATTGTGTACTTACTATGTGCTAAAGGCTGATCTGGGCATATCCATGTATTGTCTCATTTAACCTTTGGAACAGTCCTCAGAGTCAGGGAAGCCAGAGAAGAGAGACCCCCCAACCCCAGGCTGTGCAGTAGAGGGTAAGAGCAGGGGGTGAGGCCCAAGTGGACAGCAGGAAGGAGTGGCTGAGGGAGGAAGGTGACTGAGTGGGGAGGGAGATGCCATCAACGTGTGCTGCTGTGTGTTGGGCGTGGGTAGCATGAGTGAAGCTTTGCTCTCGTGAGTTGAGAACAACATTGGTATAAATGTTTCAACATCAATGGATTCAGTTCTGAGATTACTGAATCACTGGGGCCCTGGGGGTGGCCTACTAACTTGGGGATTGTTACTAGGGTGGGCCCCGAATCTCATGGATGGTATGGTGGCCAGGAAGGGAATTAAAGGATGTATCTAGGGAGAGTTCCTTTATCACTTACCTATTCATAAATCCTCACTTGATACCCACCATGTGCCAGGGAATAAACTGATGAGCAGATTAGACACAGTTCTTGTCCTCAGGGAGCTTACTATCTAGTAAGGGAGACCAGCAATGAAGCAGGAGGGACAATGCCATGTGCTGAGCACTCTGATGGGGTGAGGGACACAAGGTGTTGTAGGGCCACAGGGCCGTGGCACCAAAGCCAGGTCTAAGGGCATGGAATCACTTTCTACAGGAGAAGACATCTAAGCTAAGACCTAGACTCCGTTCCCCTTTGGTCTCCTTCTTCACCCCGCTCCTCTCTAGGAATCCATCTAGACTTCAGAAACAACAAAGCACAATTTGGACTAATAGGAAAACCAAGCTCAACACAGACAAATGAAAAATAAATCTGCTTTTGCCCCTGTTCACAAGCCATTCAAAACCCCCAAGGTGTCCATTTTCATTGTCTGTCTCCAGCCAGAAGTGGCTAGTCCCATGTCCCCCGTGCTCCTCCTGGCATCTGGATGGCACAGGGAGGGCTCTGGGCTTGGCTGCTGTGGCCACCAGACCAGGCTCTTGGGTTAGGCTTCTACAAGGTCTGCAGAAGTCCTGCCAGCTCCAGATGGACATTCCCTGAGATGCTGCCATCCCACCTGGACAGCCGGCAGGTGAAAGCCAAGGGAGGCAGGGTGGGTACCCAGCAAAGATGTCATCAAAGCTCCATAACTTTAAGGTTGGAAGGCAACTCGGATGACACCTTGTTTCAAGATGAAGAAATGGAGACCTGAAGAGTGGTGAGGCCGAGCCAGGACTCACAGTGGTGTTGAGACTTCAGCTGCCGAGCTTGCTGGCAGTCCCCAGCTCTCCTCCATGGCCCCACTTCTCCCAGAGTTCCACAATTAGGTGAGGATGGGTCTCCTTCAGGGCTTGGTAGAATTTGTCTTTGCAGGCCCAGTCCCAGGACTTGCTGAAGCTAAACAGCTTGCGCATCTGGCTCGGTGTGGTGGCCTCAGCCCGCACTTTCTCATACTGCTCTTCGCTCAGCACCAGTCCATGCAGCTTGTCCAGGACGGGGTCCACCGATGTCACTCGAGCCACCAGCTGCTCCCGGTACCGGTCCACGAAGTGCAGCGAGGCTGGTGCAAGTCCGTGTGAAGGTGAGACTGCCAACAAACAAAGAAGGGCTTCACCATGGCTTCTACCTCCCATGCCGCGCCCCCCGCCCCCAGCTCTCTGCACTCACCTCAGCTGCATCCCTGGCTCCTTCTCCCCCTGTAACCACCAGAAAGGCACCTCTGCCCTCTGTCATGTCAGCATCTAGCCTAGCACTCTGCTTGAGCTGGGGGTTGGGGGGGTTAGTGGGGGGGGGTTCATGATGGAGGCGTTTGAGGCTGTCCAGTGGGAGGTGCCAGGGCTTCCACGGGCAGGAGTAAGGGGGATGGGGAGGGACTCTGCCCCAGGGCACACACCACTGTCCAAGGCTTGATCCCTTGTGAGGTTTGCAATGATGGAATCCCTTTCTTTCTCTCTTCCCTCCCTTCCAGGACCAGATAGTACACTCCAGAACTGCCATGGCTCCTGCGATCTCTAACAGCTGTTACTGACCTTTCAGGGCTGGAGGGACCGGAGTCGCGGTAAGTCTGAGATCTCCTGGAGGAAAACAGATATGAAGAAGCATCTGTAACAGTGCTAGTTATTGACACAAGTGATAATCCTCAAAACTCTTACCCACTTCTGAGATTCTTTGATTCTGAGAACTAGCTACAGACAAATTCTGATAGAATCTAGAGTGAGGGCTGGAAAGCTCCTTCGAGATTGTGTGGGTGAATCCCTTCCTCATGACCACGGAGAAATTGAGGCCCACAGGCCATGACCACAGACAGGGAAAGAGAGAGAGAGAGAGTGGGAGAGAGGGAGAGAGAGAGAGAGAGAAGGCAAGTAAATGAGCAACAGCAGTTTCTTCCTCCACACTCTAGACATGGTTTAATCCAGTCTTGGCCTGAATGGAATCCTGGTGGAAAAATAACTAAGTCCCTCGCTAGGTAGCTTAAACTATCTGAGATCTCCTTATCCTGAGCAGAAATGTACCTCCTTGTCTTTGTTTGGCCTTCTAGACTCACACCGTTCTGGATTTTGATGTCAGAATTAAGAATCAAGATCAAGAAAATCTTAGCCCTTGGGAGGAAAGGGTGAATTTCAATAGGAAAAACTACGGCAACAACAACCAATGAAGAGGCTTAAACAATTACTTTCATAAGGAGAGGAAGGGGGAGTCCACAGCAGCTCATGTGGACAAGACCTGAGATTCTGAGCAGAGCCCCAGTTCAGTGTGACCTGACAGTGTGGGGAGGTGGACACCAGGAGAGGGCAGCTCCGGTTGCGGGACTGGGAGCACCGGTTTCATTCATATGGAGGGAGGATGGTGTTCCACATCCTTCCTGCTGACTGGACAGCATGGAGTCCATCCTGACTCATCTGCAAACTGGAGCATATACTGAGGAAAGTGACTGGGTTTCAAAGAATCCCAGTTATTCGAAATAGAAGAGCAGTGATGGCAGGAACTGGAAATGTTTAACTGGCATAAGAGGAGGCTTAGAGGAGGCCATGATCACAGTCTTCAAGTATATGAAGGGTTTTCCCATGAGGAAGGAAATAGACTTCTGTCAGCTCCAAGGGACAGAGTTGAGACTAAGAGGAGGAAGAGATTGGCTTAATATGAGGAAAAAGAATAATTTTACTACTGTTTACTAAGGGCCACCGCATGAAACATGTTCCTACATCATTTTATTTAATCCTACAAGTTAGGCATTATGATCCTGATTTTACAGCTGAGGAACCCGAGACTCAAATGAGTTATTTGATTTTCCCAAGATCACGCAGCAAGTAAGTGCCAGAGCGGGTTTCAAACCCAGGGGTGATGCTGGGGCTGGTTAGTTCTCCACCTGTGATGGCACCCAAGCCAAGACTGAGTGAAGCCCACTCTTTCCCACCACACTGTGAAGCCTGTTTGTCGCAGCTCGAAAGGCAGATTCACCATATTTCAATAGCTGACAATGGCTGGTTGTTCCTAAAACTGTTTAGGGTATTTTGGTTCTTGGGGCTGTTGGTGCTGGACTAAGAGACTGTAAAGTTTCATCCACCCCTGAAAATTCATTATTTGATTCCCTCTTGCCTACCTTGAAAATAACTGAATGATCCAGGTTAGAGTATCTGATATTGCCAAAATTGGCTCAATCCGTACAACCCTATAACCACCTACTTCTTATTCTTTCATCTCACATCCAAGCTATTGTGAGAAACTTTGCCAAAGGCCTTGTGCATGTTGAAATCTGTTAATTAAAGGGCAGTGTGGAGACACCATGGTTCTCTCCCGTGGTTCTTGGGAGAGAGCATGGAGCTTAGAGTCAGATTAACTTGAGTTCAAATTATTATCATATCAGCTGTCATGCAACTAGAAAAAGCCACGTTATTTCTTTGAGCTATTTTTTTTCCCATCAGCAAATTGTGATTATACAAACTCACACACACACACACACACACACACATGCACACTTTAATTGACTTTCTCTCTCCCACCTCTAAGCTCCCTGGACTTGTCTCAACTTTACCTCGTTTCACCAAGGCCTCCCATACCACAGTCCCATCTTTCTTGTCTCTCATTTGCAGCTTGATCCCTGTCCCGAAATGGTCAATGTAGAACTCAGAGAAGAGCTGGGATTCCCCAGGACTCCGATAACAGAGTTCCAATTCCTGCAGAGAGAAAGAGTCGTCATGTGAGAAGCCACCGATCATCCTGTAAGTGAGATCTTTCTCCATCTGACATCCGCTTGGCCCTGCTCAACCCCACCGGGACACTAGGATGATCAGTACTGAAATTAATCATTACCTTCAGACACTGCTCTTTTCCTAATTTCCCACAAATCGTGACTCGGAAGGATGAGGACACAGCTGGGACCCCATGGATGAGTCAGGACTCATCCTTAAATGTAGTGCTCGCACATCCTAAACCGGATCCTTCTCCCTCCACCTTGAACCAGATCCTCCTTCCTCTGTCTCCCCTATCTTGACCCCAAACCCTGATTTCTCCAGCCCAAATCCTCTCTTCTCATTGGATCCTAAACTTGACCCACTTTCAATCAACAGAAAATTTATATTCATCTCCTTTCCTAAATCACATCCAAGACAGAACTCTTGATTCCCAACTGTCTTCCAAACATTCTCTCTCCCCACTTTCCCCAAACTCAGTAAATGGCACCACTGCCCACTCAGCACTCAGTTTCCAGATTTAGGCATCATCCTTAACTCCTTCCTTTCCCTCCCCACAGGCCAAGTCCTATTGGCTCTACCTTCAAGATATGCTGTGAATCTATCAACCTTTCTCCGTCTCCACTGCGACCTTCCCAGTCAGGCCACCATCAACTGCTGCCTGCAGTATTGCAATAGCCTTTCCACTTGTCCGTGTTTCCATTCTTACCCAGCAGCCAGAGGCATCTATATGAAAGTAAATCAGGTCTTGTATTACCAAGTTTAAGACCCTCTAAAAGCCTGTCATTGCACTTAGAACAAAATCCAAACTCCAGGTCAGGGCTAATGGGGCCAATGGACCCTGCAAAACCTCTGCCTCTTGTCTGGCCCCATCTTCCTCCTGTCTTTTGCTGCACTCATTAAGCTCTGCCACACTGGCCTCCACTTTGTCACCTGGAGGTATCAAGCTCCCTCCTGCCTCTATGCCTCTGCTCCTGAAGTGCTCTGCCACAAATCTCCATGTCCCTGAGCCCTTCTTGTCACTCAAGTCTCAGTTCAAATGTCACCTCCTCAGAGACACTTCCCCTGACCACCCAGTATAAAGTTGCCCAAGTCACTCTCTTACATGGCTTGGTTGTGTTTTCTTTACAGAATTTCATGGTTCGTGGTCATTATTTCTTTAATTATTTATATAGGTCTCACCCCACCAGGATGTCATCTTCCCAAGTACAAGGCTTTGTCTTTTTCACTGAATTATCCCCACTGAAGACGGTGCATAGTTGGCACTGGGTGAATGTTTGTTGAATGACTGAATCATGTCTCTCTTCCCTTGTTTACAACTGATATAGCAGGAAAATCCAAGGTATTTATCCTTGGATTCATGTTTCCCAACTCAAAAGATATATCACTTCCTCCTAACTACTGGACATCTATTCCATTTGTCATTGTCACATGAGATGGCTCAACGATTCATCTCACAACAGAAGGAGAAAAGAAGTCAACCACAGACTACCATTCAGTGGACCCTCTGATCCTAAGCAGCAAAATCTGGGCAGGGTGAAGATTGAATGTCATGGACGAATGTCCAGTGGCCTGATGTCATGCCCCAGTGGCTGAAAGGGGAGACTGAGAAAGAACAAAAGCCTGCCCGTGACATCCAGGGACTGATCTGATGCTCACAGCCAAAGCTCAGTGTTATTACAGTCTCACCTGAGGCTGCCATCCCAGCCATTTTGTCCTTGTAGGACACACGCAATTTCACAGAATGTCCCCTTCAGACAGGTCACTTTGCAACCCACAAAATGCCAAACATCCCTTCTTCCCACTAAATGAGTGACTGCTGTGTTAGCAATTATAGCTTTGTCCTTGCTGTATCTGCCCTCTCTAGAGATAAGATTTGTTGAGGTTCCCAATCATAGAACTGCTCCTGCCTTCTGACAACACCCAATCTAGAGAAAATCTCCATTTCCTTAGGCTTTTCCCCAAATTACCCAACCAAGGCCCAAATCCTATACTGAGTTCTTTCCAATGCTCTTGTACTGAGAGGCCACGCCGTTCCCCATGGCTCATATTCTCTTACTGCAGTGAGTAATAAACCCAGAGTGTTCAGCTCCAGATGTGTACCTGGTGCTTTCGCCTGGAGGACATTGGCATCCTATAGCCCAACACTTCTCAGTACCCCTAAGTCAAACCCCATTGTCGTCCCCATCCTGAATGGGACCCTCCTTCTCACTAGCTTCCTTTCTCCCAATCTTTGAAGCATTCCTGCTCACCCTAAGTCCCTCTTGCTGTCTGCCCAACTCCATTTTGCCTTGTCCCTGGGAATGCTATGAGACCTGCCCCACAGGTATTCCCAAGCGTGACCTCTGATCCCAGTGAGGGGCGAACATCTGGGCTGCTCACCTTGGGGATTATTTCTAGCTTCTTTGGACCGGACACAGTGTAGCGGGAGCCCACGTAGAGTGGGGTCAGCGGGGGTGGCTTGTGTATTCGCACAAACTGGAACTTCTTTTCTTCATCGTCTATGGCCTAAGGAGCATACAGAACAATGATCAAGGGAGATGTGGCTGTGTCTGGTGTCTGGCTCAGAGATTCCGTCCTATGGAGTCTGGTCTGAATAAAGTAACGTGGTGCTTCTCTGTGTTTGTGTGGGAAGGGGGGGCTGTACCACCCCTGCACCCCTCTCCCCCCATGCACTGCTACACAGAAAGCCCACCCTTGGCCTTGGCTAAGTTCAGGGTGGGTCTCGGGGCATTGCTAGAGAAGAAGTGAGAACTGGGGAAAGGAGAGAGTTCTGGGCATGGGGCCTTCCCATCCTTTTGACGCCTGGAAAGAGTCTGCAAAAGGTTGCCCAGAGATGAGTGAGGGAGCAGCAAACCCCACTGGGGGAGACCTTAGGGAGCCAGGAGACCAGTCCATGGCTGAGCAGGGGGCAGGATTATTCACCCACTTCAAGGTACCCTTTTATAAAGAGGCCTATCCTTATTCCCAGTTGACCCATCTGGGGGGCTCTCTGGCTGCATTTCATGATTGCTCACAGCCCACCCTGGCCCGCCCTTTCTGGCTCTTAGTCCACCTTCCGAATGGTGCAGTCGTTGGGGATCAGGTAGAGGTGGAAGGTGACTTCCTCAGGTTGAAAGTGATAGTACAGCAACACGGTGGAGGTGACGGGAATGAAAGGCAGGGCAGCATGGATCATTCTCAGTAGAACTCCCACCGGGGAGAAGCTGGGGTTTTCCAGGACTGCGTAACATGGCTCCACCCTGGCCGGCTTCTCCAGGAGCATCCCCTCCTCTTTAAAGTGGGCCACTTGGAACAGGGAGATGTCCACATGGGCCCCTGTCAAAGAATGGATTCAAGAGGCGAGGATTTAGTACCCTGACTGAGTCAGGCTTGGCTGGAGCAGTGGGGTCGCAGGGTGTAGGCTCAGTGGCCTTCATGGGGCACTCAGCCAGGGAAGGGGGCATAGCTGGGTCTGGGGCCTTTGGGGGCTGTCGGCAATACTGTCTCCAGGGTGGGAGCACTGTAGGAACTCCCTTGAGCCAAATCCATACACAGGCCCAGTCCCTGGCCCTGGAGCTGGGACAGACACTGACCCCATGATAACCTGTGCTGGTGTGAAGTCTGTAACTGTGAGGGCCGTCAGTGATGCTGGCAGGTTTGTCTCCAGGCAGCTGGAGAACAAGGAGGAGGGAAGGATAGTGGAAATGGAGTGACCAAGCGTAGTGTACATTTGTCAAGTATTTGGCCACCCACCGTTCAGACTCTTCCTGTCAGGAAGAACCTCCTTCTCCACCATGTGTGGATCTTGGCAGGAGACAAGCTGGTCCTCCCACTCAGGAAGTCTCTACTTCCTGGTGGCTATGACACAGGTGTGCAACCAAGACTTGACTAAGTGGATGCTCCTAACCAGGCCCTTGATCTTGAGGGGGTGAAGCAAAGATGAAAAGACAGAGATTCTCTTGGCAGCAGCAGTAGAGTCAAGAGTCCAGTGGCCACCATGGCAGGAGGGTCCTGCTGGGGCTGTGTCTGCAACAGAGGTCTCCCCATATTTTTCTTTGTGTGACCTTGGCTATGTTCTTGGTTTCTCAGCACCTTTTGGTGCTGCATCTTTTTTTAAAGGCTTGCCTAATCTTTTGTTAAGTCTATAAGCTACTCAAGAATCATCCTATACATTCCTTTTCTGCCTAAATCAGATAGAATTGGTTTCTTTGATTGCAGCCAAGAACGCAGATCTGTGCACCAGGCGAGGATGTTAACACCACAAGAAAGAGCGTGAGGGATGAAGGCTGGCAGTGGGAGCAACCCCGGCCTAGAGGTCAGGAGTCCTGGCTCCATCCCTGTGTTGCCTGGCAACTGCCGCAATGCAGGTGGTTTCTGGCAACAGAGGGGCATCCGGCAAGCCAGACAAGGCTCTTAGGCTGCATGGGCTCCAATCAGAACACTGCTGAGTGATGTTAATGCCAGAAGGGGCCATGGAGACCATTACTTAAGTTTTCTCATTTATTAATGGCTTTTTTGGGGTGAAAAATAACACCACAGTGGTGTACACAATCTGAAAAAGTGTGGAAGAATTCACCTGTGATCTCATCAAACAATACAACTATTACCATCTTTCCCTTTTCCATTAGTCTTTCTCTGCAGCAACATCTTTCCACGTTTCCATTGTAGTCCACGTAGCTTTGTCTCCTGCCTTTCCCAGGTCAGGTTAAATTGTGGCAAGCATCTGTCAGACCTTTTTTTTTTGTGAGGAAGATTAGCCCTAAGCTAGCATTTGCTGCCAATCCTTCTCTTTTTGCTGAGGAAGATTGTCCCTGGGATAACATCTGTGTTCATCTTCCTCTACTTTATACGTGGGACGCCTGCCACAGCATGAGTTGATAAGTGGTGCGTAGGTCTGCACCCAGGATCTGAACTTGTGAACCCCGGGCCACCAAAGTGGAATGTGTGAACTCAACTGCTGCGCCACTGGGCAGGGCCCTGTCAGACCTTTCTAATGACTGCAGCATACACTCCCTGCTAGTGAATGCATCATCCTGGAATTCACCACTCACCTCTTGTTTCAGTGTTGAGGTTGCTTCCAGCTTATCTCCATCATAAATAGTGCTGCCATATGCACATATTTCTGCAGAGAGCTTTTCGATTTCCCTTGGGTTATTGCCTTGGAATCAATAAGTCCCAGGGGATGAGAAAAGTGTGTGAAACGATGAGAACATTTTTTTTCTTTTAAAAGATTGGCATCTGAGCTAATACCTGTTGCCCATCTTCATCTTTTTCTTCTTCTTCTTTTCTCCCCAAAGCCCTCCAGTACATAGTTGTATATTCTAGTTGTAGGTCCTTCTAGTTGTGGCATGTGGGACGCTGCCTCAGCATGGCTTGATGAGCGGTGCCGTGTCCGTGCCCAGGATCCGAACTGGTGAAACCCCGGCTGCCAAAGCAGAGCGGGTGAACTTAACCACTCGACCGTGAGGCCAGCCCCCTGGAACATTTTTATGACTTGTCCGCTTTAGCCAAATTTCTTCTCCAAGAGCAGGTGCCACTTTGCACTGCCACTGGTGTCACTAAGTGGATGGTCTCACCTTGCCCTTCACAGCACTGGAATGTCCTCACATGTCAGATGGGGGGAACTGAAACCCTGGGAGGGAAGGGCTTTTCCTGAGGTCACAAGCCTGCCAGAGCCCTATGACAAGAACCCTGCCCTCTGACTACAGTGGTGGCACTTTCAGACTGCTCTGTGCCACGCTAATTTTGGCTGAATTCTGGAAGGTGCTGTGTGTCTCCAGCTCACCTTCTTGTTAGGGTGACCAACTGTCCTGGCTTGCCCAGAACTGAAAGGGTTCCAGAGATGCAGGACTTTCAGTGCTAAAATCAGATGACCCCAGGCAAACCAAGATGAGCTGGACATCCTACTATGTGTGCATATTGCCCTTTCCATAGACTGTAACAGAATCCCTTTATCCAAACTTGCTGACTGAGTATATTTGTGCTAATCGATTGGAGGGAGAAAGGAAGCAACAGAGAAGATCCTGGTCTGAAGGGGAAGAAGGGTGAGTGGTGACTGGGACAGGTATCACTGGCATAAAGACTTTCTCTCTGGAGCTGCCTTTGACTGGTCTCATTAGAAATATTCAGAACCAGCCATCACAGGGTAGGAGGGTTTCTGTGGCAGGATCTGGGGCCCAGGGACTCACATCCCTTTATTAAACAAAAGTACACAATAAACTTCTGTTTACTTGTGCTCCTCAATCCAGGCCCCGTGGTTATGGCTGTGAAGAGGGACAGCACGGGCTCTGCAATCCTGGAGCTCATGGCCCAACAGGGAAGACAGACAGCAAATAGAACAACGAGCAAAGCTCACAAGTGCTGTCCCTCCTCCTTCCCAGCCTTGGGCCACTGCCACTCCCACAGTCCAGGAGTCTGAGGGCTCTGTCTCATTTAAACCCTGCCCTTGGCCTTATGGCCTGATTCCACTGCCCTACCCTTCCTGCTGATGTGTTCTCAGCACCTTCCAGGCTCAGGTGAGCTGTTGAGGGTAAAGTGACTTTCCTGCTGGAGGAGGGGCACCGGGAGCCCCACTACATAAAGGTGGGGGCATAGAGGGCTGTCTGGCCAAGTGGTTAATGACATGGGCTGCCGGAGTTTGACTCCCAGCAAAACCACTTACTGCCTCTGAGAGTCTAAGCAGGTTACTTAACCACTCCTTGCATCACCTGCAAAGTGGAGCCAACAACAGCGTCCACCTCCTAGTGTGACTCTGAAGATTAAACGAGTCTGTGTCCACAAAGCACTTGGATAGAACGGTGACATGCTATGGTTATGGGTAAAATGCAGCTTGATCAAGAGCATCACAACCTGGCTGTTGTGGTTCTTTCCGTTTCTTCCTTAAATGACTTGGCCCACTCCTCCTGGTAACCCTTGGGGTCTGGGAAGGAAAAGGTACTCTGATCTTTTGAAGATGCATTTTGCTGAACCTGAGTAGTTTTTGGACTTTATTGCTGTACAATTCAGAAGGCGTTGGTTCCAGAGAAGCAACAGACTCGAGGCACGTGAAATATCATGGTAGTTCCCAGCAATCTAGAGCAGGTGCATTCCTGGGGCAGGCAGGGAGGGCGAGATGGAGGAGCAGGGAACGATCCCACCCAGGTGACTGTGTGAGTACCCTTCTTCCCCACGGGCAGCACAGAGGAGCGAGCACACCAAAGTGAGTGAACTCACTTTCCTGGAGGAAGGGCTGTGTGGAGAGCAGGGGTCTGTGTGTGCTGGGGGAGATGGGTAGTGGGGGTGTGAAGGACCTGAAAGGACAGGGTCAGCTTCATGGGCACGCGGCCTATGCAGTCCCACAAAGCTCTGTACTCATAAGGGCCTCACGCTTGGTTTAATGCTCTACTGTCGCCATCTTGAAACTCAATAATTTTTGAACAAAGGGCCCCCTGTTTTCATTTTGCTCTGGACCTCACAAGTGATGGAGCTGGTCCTGCAGGAGGATGAGACTGCCCAGAGTGGTGAGTTCTGTGAGGCCCTGGGGTGAAGCTGAGATGCTAAAAGCTCTAAGCTCCTTCTATAGTGGGAGAAAACTCACCGTGGAAAGTTGATAACTTGATATAGGACCTCACCAATGACAGTGAAGAAGCAGCCAGTGCCCAAATCCTAAATTAGTATCGCATTAGGCAGTGAGGTCATTGTTTCCAGGACAACCGACAGCTGCAGCCCAGGCGGCAGGCAGCAGGGATTCCTGGAGGGGCTGGGATTCTTGGCTGGGCGTGGCCATGGTGAGCTACAAGCAGCCTTTGTGCATTTCACCTCTTGCCCTGTGTACGGAATCCAAAGGGAACAAGTGCTGTCCGGGCACAGGGTGGGGTCCAAAGGTGGTCTAGGGAAGGCTGATGGCACATGGGCTTGGGCAGGTGTGGGGTGGGTGTGGATGTAGCTCTCGTTGCAGGGTTAATAGGACCCCAGCTCTGGGAAGCATCCTCACCTCTCTGAGCTTCAATTTCCTCATTGATACAAAAGGGAAAAATCATAGTACCTAACTTACCAGGTCGTTACAAAAATTGAGATGCTACCAATACATATGGAACTGCCTTGCGTGATATCAGGCACAGAATGCTCAGTTAATTGTTCATTTGTTATGATTAGCCACGTCCCAGGAATCCTCAGAGAAAGTGCCACCAACTTGGTGAATTCACTCCTGTCCACATCTGGCCTTCAGCCTATAGGCTTAGGCTAGATTCCTGTGCCCTTGGAGGGCCACTTCTTCCTTGGGCAAATCCCATTTCCTAGGCCTACCAGAAGGATGTACAAGACTGACCAAGGCATGGTTAGGGTGTCCTCCTGACAGGGCGTGGCGGGCTCACCCACCCCTGAGAGCTGGTGTGAAAGGGGGCCTGGGAGCAGGTGCTAAAGTCACGCTGCCCTCTCAGTCACTGCTGGTGCCTTCTGGCTCCAGGCCTTGGACGCAGCAGGTTTTTCCTAGAATGTCTTGGCGTAGAGTGGAGCGTGGCAGTGTAGCCCCGAGCATGGCAGGCCAAGGGCAGACCAAGTGCTCTCCTTGCTGGGCAGAGCCGAACCCACTGACTCCATGGGCCAAGCCCCTCTGTCCCTGGCAGAGACAGAGACCCCCTGGGCAAGGTCTCACTTTGTGGGAGGGGCAGGATGGCTGCTGTAGCAGCTATATTCACCACTCTGCAGATGGTCAGGTGGGAGGAAATAACTTGCCCTAGCTGTGGTCTGAGCCATCAGTGCCTGCTCCCCAGCTTTCCCCCATGTGGTGGGCCTCTACAGCCCCTGGAGCTATCTTGCTCCTCCCTCCCTCATGCTTTACTCTGGAACCTTCCCTAATGACCCTGTCTTTCCAGCCATGTGCCTCCGGATCCCTGAGTCTTTCCCCTTGGTCCTGGTCATTTCCCCGCCCCATGCTCTCTCTTCCTGGTGTGCAGCTCGAATTGTTTACTAAGCCTTGTGGTCTCAACAAATGAGCCTTCCCTGGTCCTGGGTGCTGGGCAGTTCCCTGCTTGTTATTTTTATCATTCCATCTTTTTCTTTCTACTAGTTTGTAAATTATTCTTCTTGCACATATATTCTTTGATTATAATATATATATATATATATTTTTAAAGATTTTTATTTTTTTCCTTTTTCTCCCCAAAGCCCCCTGGTACATAGTTGTATGTTCTTCATTGTGGGTCCTTCTAGTTGTGGCATGTGGGACGCTGCCTCAGCGTGGTTTGATGAGCAGTGCCATGTCCTCGCCCAGGATTCGAACCAACGAAACACTGGGCCACCTGCAGCGGAGCGCGCGAACTTAATCACTCGGCCACCGGGCCAGCCCCTGATTATAATATTTTTGACCCTAATATATTTGACCCTAATATTTTAATGTAAACCTAACGTAAATCAGTCCCTTGACCTAGAGGTTACCAAATATATTTAACTATGGGGCTGGCACTGTAAATTAATGTATCAATCAATATACCAATGAAACATTGAAAACATATCCCCCTTTATTTCACACATATCATAAAAGTGCTTATAACTGATATAAGCTGTAACACAAATTGTTTATTAAATCATTCTATCATAATTAAGTGATGCTCCTGTTTGAGTCATGATCTGACATGGGGAGCTGCATCAGACTCTTCTAACTTTCTCATTAAATTGATAGACTCTGGGTGCCTGGCACTCAGCACTGGCTGGGTGGGCTCCTGATGCCAGCTGTGCCCACATGGCCTGGTATGGAGAGCCTGTGCTGTAGCCCCTGCCAATAACAGTGCTCCTGATGCCCCCACCTGCTGCCCAACAGACTCAGACCCTCCTGCCTACCCTGGGCGTCTGGCCTGATACTGCCTCAGCCACGCCATTCATGCCTGCACCACACTCAGGTCCTGTTACTCACCTCTGTGGCCAGCACTGTATGATGTGAGGTCATTCGTGGTCTCAGAAGGTGGAGAATTTCTTTCTTAGCCAGTTCAGAAGTGTTTCAGCATTTTAACCTGGACAGCACTACTGGTGCAGTCTTTACCTTCCTTCTGAACAACACAAAGACCTTAGAATTCTGGGGCCAGCCCTGTGGCTGAGTGGTTGTGTTCGTGCGCTCCACTTCAGTGGCCCAGGGTTTTGCCAGCTCGGATCCTGGGCATGGACATGGCACCGCTCATCAGGCCATGCTGAGGCGGCGTCCCACATGCCACAACTGGAAGGACCCACTACTAAAATATACAACTATGCACCAGGGGGCTTTGGGGAGGAAAAAGGAAAAATAAAATCTCAAAAAAAAAAAGAACCCTTAGAATTCTTTAACACTCTTCTTTGCTATTGTCGTTGGCATTTTCATTCTCTCTTTTAAATCCCTGGCATCAGACATTATTATTGTTGATTTATCCAGTTAATGTTTTCTTAGACATACCCATACACATCTCAGAATCTTTGCTGACCGTTCCATCTTGCACTTCACACCTTCCGTGTGGGATCATTCTCCTTTTGCCGGGGTACATCCTTTAGAATTTCCTTTAGTCAGGATTTGCTTGTAGAAAGCTCTCTTGGTTTTAGTTTGTTTTAAAAAAAATCTGTTTTATTCTCTTCTTAAAAAAAATAATTTTTCTGTGGTTACAATTTTCTGGATTGACAGCTATTTTCTCAGTAGATTGAAGATGTCATTGCATCGTCTTCTGCCTTCCATTGCTGCTGTTCAAAAGTCAGTTGTCTGCCTAATTGCAGTACCTTGCTAGATAATTTATCTTTCTTTCTGGGTGCTGTCAAGACCTTCCCTTTGACTTTGGTATTCTGTAGTTTCATTATACTGGGTCTAGTGCTGATTTCTCTCTCTTTTTTTTTTGATTTTTGAGATTTCTCATTATGAGAAGTCACAACTTTCAGCAATTCTAGAAATTTCTTAGAAATTCTCTCTTTGAGTACTGCATCTTCTCCATTCTCTCTATCTTATTCCTTTGGATTCTGATTAGATGCATGTTAAGCCTCCTCATGCCATCCTCCCTGCCACTTAATCTTTTTTCCCCTATATTTTCTATAAATTCAGTTTGTTTCCAAACTCAGTTGATAATTTTTAATGGTTTATTGCTTCTTGCTCATATTTTTAAGACTACTTATGGCTTTAAGCATATGAAACGTACTTATTTTGTGTTCTGTTCGTGGTCATTTCAATGTCTGAGTCTTTATGGGACTGATTCTGGTACCTGTAGTTTCCATTGATTTTCACTTATGGTACCTTGTTTGCTGTTCCTGAGATTTTTGACCGTGAACTTATATTTCTTGGCACTTTATCTGTGGGAAGTCTTTGGAGGTGAGCGAGGTTGGCATAAGTCCATTACTCTTTATGACTACATATCCTACTGGGAAGCCCCCCTTTCATGGCTGCAGCTCTCAAATGGAATCTGGTGACATGGTTTCTTCTCATTACTAGTCCCTAGGTACCCCAACATTCTTGTGAGTTCACTTAGACTTACTTTGTAAATAGTGCTGTCTTTGAAAAATCTCTTCAAAAACCTCAACAGCATATCATCTGTTTCCTGCTGGGACCGTGAGTGATACAAGCTATGTGAAGAGCACTTACTAAGTGCCAATTCTTGTTGCTATGGAGGAGAACAGTTTCTATACAGGGAAACTTGCAAGGAATTCAGGCAAAAATAATTATGAGGCTGGGAGAGAAATATACTTCAAAAAAGGTATGCCCAGAGCACTGGGGAATGAGGGAAAAGCCGTCCCCACTCTACAACCCTCTCAGTGTCTCTAAGGAAGCCCTGAGCTCCTCCCCCAGCACGTTGCCATCCAAAGCCCCCTTCAGGCCTGTTCTCTCCACCATCACTTCCCTCCACCCCTCGCTCTTGCTTACCTTGGAGGACCACAAAGTGAGGGAGGTACACAGCTGCCACAGCTCCTGGCTCAGCCTTGATGTCAAACAGAGGTCCTGCCACCATCCAGCTGTGCTGTGGGACAGTCCTGTCCAGGAATTGGCCCCAGGCACAGAATTCAATCTCGATGGTCACTGGCCCTCTCACCACAAAATGGAGACCTGTGTTGGGCCAGCGGTAGGAGCCAGCCATGGGGAGGTGAACTCTGGGAGAAACAGGGAGAGGTAGACACTGAATTACTCTACACAAACTCACTGAGCGCATCCTTGATGCCAGACCCCATGCAGGGCACTGTGGATTTAGCCGAGTGGCTACAAGCTGAGATGTTGGCGTCAGACAGATTTGACTTTGAGTCCTGGCTCCTTTTGTGTATGTTTGAAAATTTTCCTAATAAAACCTCTTTTTCCATAATAAAAGCCCCCACCTGGTATCTCAGCCCTGTGCCTGCCTGCTGGCTTGGAAGGGGAGGGGACCTGATGAACTGTGGGTGGGGTGCTGACCGTCTGTGGGGGCCCAGTGTGGGGATGGTAGGGTGGCAGAGGCCAGCCTGGGCTAGCAGAGCCCGCTCACTCACCGGTACAGACTCCTCTCTTTGTCAACCACCTCGGTAGCCACAGGACCCATGGGGCCCCAGAAGTCATCTTTGGTCTCCAGAGGCTCCACGTGCGGGTCCCCCGGAGAGGCAGGAAAAGGCAGAAAGAGGGGTTGCACCTGTACCACTTGAGGGGAGCTGCTCTCTGGAACAGGCAGGGCAGTGGTCAGCTCTAGGTTCTTCTGTCTGGTCTCCACCAGCCCTTGAAGGCTGGACCTTGGAGGGGCCCCTCCCAAGGTTGATCTGCCTGGACGGTGGCAGGCATGTGTCTGCAGCCTCTGTTCCTGCTTTTGGGTTGCCCGCCTGCTCTCTGGGGAGGCCCAATCCTGCTGCCCCCTGACCCAACCCCTGCCCACCTGCCCTTTCCCAAGATCCAGAAGTGTCGCTTTTCCCAGCATGCCCCAGGTGGGCAGCTTATGAGAGGAACATGGCTCAAAAGATGAATGGGCAGGAATGGAGAGGTGATGCCCAGACCTCAGAAGCCCAGAGTGGGCCTTCGGAGACTGGGCCCTAGCTCAGAGTCTGAGACATGCCACATATGTTCTGGAGAAGAACAGCCCCAGTTCCCGAGGCTGGGAGAGAGGGAAGCAGAAGGTTCTAGGAGTGGGAGACTTTGCATGGGGCGGGCTCTCCTAGGTGAGGAAACTGCCCTGTCCTGAACCAGAGGCAGGGGGTTGGAGGGGATGACCTTCCACAGCTGCCCCAGGAGCCATCCTGTTGTGAGGCTGTCAGCCTGGCCCCTTCAAACTACCTGATTCTGCTCTCTGCCGCTTGAGTGAGCACCTGTTTTCACTCATCTCTCCTCCATCCCGGCCTTCGTTAGGGGTCGTCACACTCGGCTTCCTAGACACAGAGTTAGTTGTTCATTCTCCTTGAGATCTTGGAGGAAGCTAGGCCTGTCTGCGAGTCATCCTTGCTTAAATTCAGCTCATCCGAATTTGAACTCATGGCCCCCGTCTGAGCTTTTCCATAGTTCCTGTCTCCATGAATGTCCCCCCATCTGCCCAGCCATCCGTGCCAGAACTGGGGTGTCGTCCTGACTCCTCCCATGCCCCCTCCGAAAGCTGAGTGATCACCTAGTCACTACCTCCAAAATAGCTTTCCATTCTATTCTCTTCTCTCCACCTCCACGGCCTCCACCCTAGCCCCAGCCCCGGCGTCTGTGCTTGAACCACCGTAGCATCCTTCCGCTCTTGCCCCTCTCCAGTGCATTTTCTACACAGCAGCTGATCTTGAAATAGGAATCTGGCACATCACTTCACTGCTGAAGCCCTGAAATGTCTCTTCATTGCTTTTTGGGTAAATTGAAAGTTCTTAACATGGCCTAAAAGGCCTTACTGTGCCCCTGTGTCCTCCACCCCCTAATCCCACCTGTGTCACTCTCCCCTACTCACTCACTTCTAGACCAGCGCTGCTCCAACGCGGTGTTGAAAATCACCTGGAGGGCTTGTTAAAACACACATTCCTGGACCCCCCCAGAGATTCAGGTTCTGCAGGTCTGGAGTGGGGCCCGAGACTGCATTTTTGACGAGCTCCCTGGTGATGCTGATGCTGACACTGCTGGTCCATGGCGTACACTTTGGGTAACACTGCTCCAGACACCGGGCCTTCTTCTATTCCTCAAAGGAGCTAAGCTCAGAGCCTCTACCTCTGCCTGGAGTTGACCCCTTCTCAGCCCAGCTAACCCCTCCCATCTTTCAGAGCTCAGCACAGTTCCTCTGGACAGGTAGGCCCAGCAATACACTCACACTGACCCCAGGTGCGATTATACAGGCTGGGGGTCGCTGGTGCCCGTCTCCCTCCTGGACTAAGCTCCTGGCCCTTGCTCACTGCAGTGTGTCTAACATACCGTGGGTCTGCAGGGAACCGTTTCTCCAGTGATGAATGGCTCTTCCTCCTAAGCCTAGGCGCCCTTTCCCTTCCATTTCATCTGAGGCACAGTAGCCAAGAACCCCGGGACAGGTGCACTTTGCAGTAACAGGCAAATGCACCAAACTGGGAGAACTTGGGGGCTGTAGCAGATTCCCCGGGGGAGGGGGGAGGGGAGATGACTGCTCTCCCAGGGGCTTGCCCCTCAAGCACGGGGTGTGTGTCTATGTGTGTGTTTGAGGAGTGGTGGGGTGGTCTGGTCCCCAAGCCTCGCTCTCTTTGTCTTTTGTCTCCCCCTGGCGGTCACTGCTTTCCATGTTCCAAATCTCACCCACTCACTCATTCACTTTTTTCATTGTTCATTTCCTTATTCACCTAATGGAAGGATTCAAGCAGAGGAGTGACGTGATTCTATTTGTAGCAGACAACCAACCAACCAACCAAACCTCACTCTGGCTGCTGTGGTTTCTTGGTTTTCTCCCGGCTCTGCTCCCTTTGTCACACCCCAAGTCTCTCCCCCATCTCTTGGCTTTGGGCCAGCTGCAAAGTTCTGAGTCTCCCCGCCTTACCATCTGCTGAGGATGAGCAGCTGAGCGTTCTTCTCCAGGGCCCGCAGCATCTCTGTCACCTCCTCATTCAGCTGGGTCTGGTCCAGCCTGCAAGCACAAAGGAAATCGAGTTCTCCTGGGACCCCCATACGACCCTGAGGTCCTCAAGGCCCAGAGGCGAGGAATCTGCCACCTCCTTTGGGAGCCTGTCACAGGTTGGTTTCCCTGGGAATTGGGCTGTGAGATGGAAAGTAGAGTGAGGAGGTTTATTAGGGTGTCTTCTTGGGTCAACATACAGGGCAAAGGAAGAGAGGGAAGCAGGATTGCACAGAAGGGGAAGTTGGGCTGTGATGCAATCTCAACGCAGACCTCAGCCAACTCTGCGGGGGGTTCTGAAGCTGGGATGGCCCTTCAGAGCTGTCCCAAATTAGGATGAGGGGCTGGGTCTTTATACCCTATCACCAGTCAGTCATTGGACGTAGGCCACCCCAGGAAGGGGATGTCGCCTTGGTTGAGATGGCCATCGTTGGCAGAGGCCAGTCCTGTAGTTGGCTGCCAGCAGCATTCCCAATGGCTAGGGGTTATGGCTTCGTTCCTGAAGGGGATCAGGCCAGCTCTTCACAGTGTCCACCACAGAACAGCCGTTGGCTCAAATGACCACCTGTGGGTAGGTCCTGGGATTTGCTTCCCAGGCGATAGAGGTTTGTTGGAAAGAGAATGCCCTGTTTCCATCCTCACAGGCCTTGTGTTCTGGGGTTTCCGTGGCATTTGGGATAGCCGTTGCCCTCTTTGGGCCTCTGTGTCCTCATGTCTAACACGGAAGGACCTGCTCTGTCTGTTGTGAGCCATGGACAAGGTGGGTGAAGAGACCTGGTGCCCTGTAAAGGGCGGGGCACACCTCACTCATGACTGCCATCAGAGCTGTTCTCCGCCTGGGGAGGGGATGGAGCCCACGATGTCAAAGATGGTCCTTCTCAACCAGGTCCCGGGCTCCAGGAAGGAAGGAGGCAGAAACCTTCACAGGGCATCAGAGAGCAAGCTGCCCTGAGGCAACCAAGATTTGACCAGTCCCTGGTCAGCTGGGGCATGAACAGGATCTGCCTGCAAAGGCTGAGCTCTGGAGAGGCCCTTCAACACAGAGGAGATGGAGAGAGCAGAAATGCTCGGTGGGGAGTGGGCTGGGGCGCGAAGGTGCCATCCCCAGGGATGCAGTTCCCTGGGTGGAAAGGGTCCGAGTCAGCGTGGAGAGCTCCCACAGGCGGACTGCGAGGCCGGTTACCCTGCTCTGACCCCTCCTCCTTTAGGTTGCAGAGTCGGTGAGGGAGGCCCGGCTGAGGAAAGCCAGGGCCCCGCTTCACAGAGCCCCTTCGAGAGCTGGCTGGAGCCTCAGTGCAGGACCAGAGGGGTCCAGACAGGTGGGGCTCTGGGGCCCCTGTCAGCTCTCTGAGTGTGTCCCAGGGCCCCAGCCAGGAGCTGCAGGGAGTGTCCAGCCAGAAATAGCCTGTGGACTTGTATTCAGGATGTGAAGGAAAGAGGAAGCGGCCGAGAGACAGCTTGGGGAGTGGCTGCTCAGAGAAGGACGCGGCTCTCGGGGCCTGCAGGATGGGAGATGAGGGCTGGGGTTCACTGCGCTCTGGCCACATGGGTCTCCCCTGCTCTGAGCCCGTTTCTGTCCCGGGGCCTCCCCCATATATTCTCTTTGTCTGGACTGCACCCTCAGACTGGGCCCGGTCAACTAGTTCTGCTTTAGATCTCGGGCTGGTGTCACTTCCTCAGAGAATCCCTCGCTGGCCCCTCACTCTAGTTCCGTCCTCCCCGCATGTTACCCCTCACATAAGGCACTGCGCTTTCCCTTCACAGCACTCCGGGGAGTTTGGAAATACATGTGTGCGTGTTAATATGTGAGGAAAGTCTATCTCGTTCCCACTAGAGTGTAAGCTGCAGGAGGGCAGGGCCGCCTCTGCGTGCTCACTATTGCATCCTCAGGGCCTGGTCCAGTGCTTGATAGGAGGCGTGCAATGAATGAAGGAACGAGTGAAGGGACGGAGGAACGGAGGAATGGAGGAAGCACCGCCCTGGAGTGGAGAAGTGAACCTGGGAGTCCCCTCAGAACACTCGGCCTCACTAATAGTTATCCTCTCAACCGGCTCAGCTCTATTCCCACCACTGTTCTGGTTTTTACATGCCTTTTGTTTCATTACAGTCGATGAAGCAGTTATGATAGACCCATTATACAGATGAAGAAACTGAGGCTCAGACGAAGACCCGCCCAAGTCACGCGGCCTAAGTAAGTGGCAGCGCTTGTAAGGAAGCCAGGCTGACCGTGCTTTTCTTTGTCCCTTTTCCTTGCCCTGTCCAATTTCATGGCACCTGCATCCCTTGCCACCCCTCCCCACCACTTCCCTGCCCTCTGCCCAGAGGCACCCACAGGGCCTTACCACAGGAGCATGAGTTGGCAGGTAGGACGTCTGAGCCCTTCACAGAGCAGCTTCACGCCGAGGTCATCCAGCTCGTTCTGCTGCAGGTCCAGCTCTGTGAGCCTGGAGCCAGCACTCAGCACGGAGGCCAAGTCCTGGCAGAAGCCAGACGTGAGGCCACAGCTGACCAGCCTGCAGGAGAGATGCACACAGGCCCACAGGCATTATCCTGAGGGCCCTCTCCTCCGGGTGACTGGGGTCTGGTTTCCCTTTCTAGTACCTGTGATCCTTTGGTGGTCCGCAGTGACATTAAAGGAAGATAAAGAGATGTCTGGCTTGCAGTAAACTGGGAGACTTACATTTTCCTGCTGCAGCCAAGGAGCCACTCAAGATGCAGGCAGCCTTCCTTCCTCACCCCTGCATGAGTCCCATGAATCCTGCCCACTCGCCATGCCAATCTCGGACGCTTAATTGACCCATTGTCCCATTGTCCCACTTGTCTAAGTGTTAACCACTTTGGCCCTGCCAAACACACAGCGTCAGCTGACGTGGGATGCTTGGTGGGTTTCAACATTAAGGGCATCCACTACATGGGAGAAAAAAGACCGAGCTTCTAATATAAGAGCAAGGGTTGAGGAGGAATCTGATTGCTTTGGTTGGAATCAAGGGTGCATCCTGGCCACGCCCCTGAGCTCTCACCTTCTCTCTGCCCCGTGGTGGGAGGGCAGCTCCCTCCGCCTCCCTGTGCCCACCCCACAAAGTAGTGTCAATGAGAAGCAATTACAGCAGTCGCTGCAGCACGCAGCTCGGCTGTCTCAGCCCCTGGCAAAGGTGCTTGGCTCCGGCGTCCTCGAGCACATTGCAGCTCAGCTCCAGCTCCGTCAGGGTCTGGCTGGCGCTCAGCCCGGAGGCGAGGTCCTTGCAGCCTTCAGCTGTGAGGCCACAGCTGGCCAATCTACGGGAGACATACACCGGTGGCCTTGACTTTACTCACCTGTTGATTCCACAAACACTCACAAGCACCCATTGAGCAGCTACTCTGAGCCAGGCCTGTGGGCTGGGCAGAGGTCAGTAAGACCCCCCAGTGCCCCTTGAAATGCATAGGTTCTGAGGGATAGACATAGAAACAAATAACAGTAAGTCATTTTTCGGCTGTCTTTTGATCAAAACCCTCCCATGTCTTCCAATGTCATAAGAATTAAAATCAAGGTCCTGTCCTTGTCTATGGGACCCTGGAGATCTGACTCCTTGTCATCTCTGTCCTCATCTCATATCCCTTTTAGCTGCATCTTCACTGTTCCTTAAATATTCCAGGCGTGGTCCCACCTCAGGGCCTTTGCACCTGCTGTTTCTTCTGCCTGGAACGATCTTCTCACCTGCTATCTCATGGCTTGTTCACTCACCTGCTTCAGGTCTTTGCTCAAAAGTCACCATGGTGAAGTCTTGCTTCACTGCTCTCCCCGTTTAAAATTACACACCCAGCCCACCCCCTACCCTTTTCTGCTTTACTTTTCTCTATAGCCCAAACCACATACATTTTACTTATTTATCTGGCTTTTTGTCCCCCCTGCTCCAGAATGTAAGCTCCATGAGGAAGGAGTTTTGCCCGTTTTCATTGCTAGTTGTAGCTGAGTGCCTAGGGCAGTGCCTGGCACATAGTAGGCACTTAATAAGTATGTGGTGAATGAATGAATGCAATAGTGTCAAGGAGGGCAAGCCAGGCGCAGCTGAAGGCAGAGAAGGAGTGACTAATTTTGACGAGGGAAGGAGGAGAAGACGTATGTGTCCTTGAATGACGAGTAGTTCACCAAGATGAGGGTGGAGGAAGGGGACCGGCTGGCAGAGTGGATGTGAAATTACAGCGTGTGTTTAGTTTAGTGACATTGGCATAAAGGCTACACGAGGGGAGATGAAGTTTGAGGGTAAAGCTGGAAAATATCGAGATACTGGTAGGTCTCCCAGTCATTATTAGCTGTCTGGATCTTGTTCAGGTGGCAGTGATGAGCCGGTGACAGTTCTTGAGGAGGGTAGTGATGTGTTCTGGGCACTGCTTTGGAAAGATGCCTGACAGCGAGTGGAGGATGGTTGGATGGGGCGAGGCAGGAAGCAGTGGTCCAGGTGGGAGCGGATGAGCACCTGGGTCAGAGCAGTGGCTGTGGGAGACTTTTCTGGTGGACCCAACAGCGCTCGGTGCCTCTAGATGTGGGGATCCAGGAGGCTTCTCCATCAGGTGCAGAGTTGAAGCTGCTGTCACTTACTGAGAGAGTCAATGTGAGAGGAGGCAAGGTCAGCTTCATGGATGTACAACCAGTGCAGTTGCACATGGTCCTGTCCTTGGGGTTTAATAATCTGGTTGCCATCTTGAATTTCTTAATAATTTTTCTTTGAATTTGTGCTTTGTAATTAAAGTCTGATGGGACACTGGAGCTTTGGCTCCTGTGTGTCCCCATCTCCTGCCACCTCCCTCCTTCTGCCTGAAGAGTTCTTGGCCACCCACTTCCCTGTCCCCTGATGCAGTGGGACCTACCCTAGCCTTTCCTTCTGCCCATTGACCATTGTCCCCATGGGCGCCCGGATCAGGCATGGTGAGGATCTGGGTTGGGCATCTTGGAGAAGGGCATGGAGGCAGCCATCCTGCTCTGGGCTGGCAGCACCACGGCACATTTGGTGATTTGGTGGGGGCAAGTCTCTCACCCACTGCTGATCCAGATACCTGGTGCATCCTGGTAGTAATCTGGTGGGGGATCTCCTATCTACTTTGGGTTAGGGTGGCAGTCCTTGGGGGTCTCCCATGTGCTGTGGGTTGGGGTGGTGGGTGTCTGGCTTAACTTTTTTACCCACTCTAGGGCATGGTGCATGGGTCTGGCGGCTGGTGGGAGGAGAAACCTGGCATCTGGTGGGCTGTGTGCACACGCTGAATTGTTGGCAGTGCTTCCAGGCACCTGCGAGGGTCTGCACACATCTGCTAGCATCCCCATGGGAGAGACAGTGCAATATTAAACAGCAAATAAAAAACACCACGATAGGTTGAGAGAGAGACTGTGGAAGAGGAAAAAATTTTCTATCTTAGTCTTATCAGTGGCATTTTTTCCTGATTTTTGAGCAAGGGCACTGCATTTTGATTCTGTTTCTGGATCCTGAAACTTTGTAGTGGTCCTGAGAGGAGGAGCAGGTTTTCTTTGGTTGGGGGTAAGGTCTAGTTTAGAATACGCTGAGCTGAGGAGCCTCTGGGACACTCTGGAGGGGGGCATTGGGTTTGAGCCTGGAGCAGCAGATGGAGACTTGGCAGGTGCCCGTGGGGAGGGGTCACGGGGTGTGACCGTGGGAGAGGCTCTGCCTGAGGAGGGAGGAAGCTGAAGGTGGGGCCTGCTTATCGTCCTGGTTGGACATCAGAGGCCCCCACTCGAAAATCGCTGTCTTTCCTCGCTCACACAGGACCTGCTTTCCCTCCTCCTTGGTCTTTCTGGCTTCCTCCTGGATTTCCCCACCCAGCCTGGAATCCCAGGTCAGCTATATCAAAGACACGTCCCAGCGCCTGACATTTCAGAACGCCCTTGGCCATTGGTTGTGTCTCCCCAGACAGGCTCTGGCTTCCTTCTCTGCTCCCAACCTTGAGCTGCAGAATGTGGCCCAAGAAAGATAAGGATCCAGTTGGCAGATATCCCTACTGACGTGGCTCTGTGCCCCATCATCTACCACGCCTCGTAGCTTCGCGCCTGCTTTCCTGACGGCTTCCTCCTGCCAGCCCACACCCTCCCTGGCTGATGAGTTCCACCCATCTTCTTGTCTGATTTCCTGCTTGTTGACATGCAGGTTCCCACTGGGCATATTCCTGCCCCCAGGACCCATCTCAGCTTCAACAAACCCTTCTCTTGAGGGTTTACTCATCCTTGAATGACTCATCATTCAAGCTATGCTGTGTGTTTTCCCTTTCCTCAAATCCACAACTCCTCCCCAGCCCCACCCAGGATGCTTGGCCTTGGACTTCAGTGAGGAGGCTGAGGTCACCTGACCGGGGCGGTGGAATGGGCTGGTGAAGGACACAGGCTGTGGAGCCACATGGACATGGGTTCAAATCTTGCCTGCCAGTTCGAGTTGAAGACTGGGGGCAGGTTTCTTTATCTTCAGGTTTACTGATCTGTAACATGGACTCACCATGCGTCTTGCCCAAGATGGTTGCAAAGGTCAAAGGAGATAATATATGCCATGTGCTTAGAACAGTGCGTAAAGAATGCTGCTGCTGTGGGACCTGAACTCCTCGACTTCCCTCCACCTCTCCGTCCTCAGCTTTCACGCGGCCTCACATTTCAGTTTTCATGAAGCCCCCCTCTTTCTCTTCTGTCCCAGAGGGGGCCAAGGCTCTTCCTTCCTGTGTCTTCGATTCCACGCCCTTCTGCTTCCCCCATGACATTGCTCTTTCTGGCATCCCCTCTTTCAGATGTCCAGCCTCTCCTCTACCAATTTCTTCTTCTTTGTCTGTGGAATATGCTCAATTCTGCATGCACACAAAAAACAAACACCCCAGCAACCTTGGTTCTAGCCTATTCAACTTATTTCAAGAGAAACTCAATCATTAGTTAGGTCTTTGCTTGAGGGTCTTAGATAGTCTTGCATCCACAGGCAGTAAAGCTCTGAGCTCATCCGTATAGAGCCAGTTTTTCTAGTGGTAAAAATATTCACATCTGCCTGTTCCAGGATTGATAATCTTGGGGAAAACTCCTTCTTTTTATGACAGAACCTCAGTGAGCCAGCATGAATCAAGTCCTGGCTTTGCTAATAAAGAGGTAGTGTTGGTGCTGGGTTGTGCCCTCACTGGGTTCGTGTCCTGGTTCTCTCATTTCTAGCTGTGTGAATTTGGGCAAGTCAGTTAGCCTCCCTGAGCCTCAGTTCTTATCATCTGGAAAATGGAAATAATCATCCCTGCTCTGCCATTTCCATAGGTTTTATTTGAAGGTCCAAGAAGATGATGGATGGAAATTGTGAAATTCTAAACCAATGTAAGAAGCACATTGTAGATTGGTGTCTTCCCAATAGGGTGGGAAATTTGAGGTGGAACCAGGATTTCTGAGTCCCTTCAAAACCATTTTCTCTTTCCCTTTCCTACACTCGGGGGGTTAGCACTGGAATGGTTTTAGGAGTGATGGGGCAGCCTCCTGTGGCCACAGGAAGTTACAAAGGCTGGCTTTACCTCCTTACTCTGCTTGCTCAACTTCTCCCACTAAGACCTTCTTCAGTGAGCAATCCCCAACCCTCTGCTTTCTCCCAATCTCTCACCACTTTCTTTTCTTCACTTGGAATCTAGCTTAGATTCCATGATCCATCACTGGTGATATCATGAATGTCTTACCCTCTTACCCTTCAATCACATCCCTCTGGCTAAACCCAAACTCTGCCATTCTCCAGCTCCCCCATGCCCACTGCCACCTGAGTAACAGGGCTGATGGCTGACATCAAGAATCATGGCCACAACTCTCACATGGGACTCAACAAGACCTGGCAGGCAGAAATCTCCGACTCCACAATGGCCACTTCAAGATTTTACCTTCCCCAAACATGTAACACCCCAACCCTCACACTCTCAGCAGAAAACTCAATTCCTACTTCACAGAGAAGAATGAAGCCATTAGATGGGAACCTGTCAGCTTCCCACACTCAAACCTATGTGCCTATGTGCCTACCTCTTCCCTGTCTTTACCCGCCCTCCTGTTACAGTAGAGGAGCTGTTGCCTCACTCCTCCAAGGCCAGTCTTCTGTCTCTCCCTCTGAGGAAAGGGAGACCATTAATTACTCCTTCTCCTTTTGTATCTTTCATCATCCCTTCTCCGCTGCCATTCAGACTAAGGTCTTTTCCTTCTTAAATGCAAGCAAGGATACACACACACCCCGCCTCCTCTGGCCATTCCCACATTCCCCTCTGCTTCAGTTCTTTCCTCTTCTTCACTACCAAAGTCTTTGAAAAAAGAGTTTGTATTTGTGGTCTCATTTTCCACCTTCATCTCCCTCTTCCATCCAGTCCAACCTGGATTCTGGTGCCCTCACATCACAAAAGCTGCTTCTGCTAAGGTAATCCAATAGACAACTTTCAGCCCTTATTTTACTTGCCCTCCAGCAGTAATGGCCCCTGCAGGTCGCAGCCTCTTTGAAATCCTCTGCTCCCTTGGGTTCCATGACACCACATTCTCCTGGTGTTCGTCCCACCTCCCTGGCTGCTCCTTCTCAGGTGGCTTTGTTGACTATTCTTTTCCTGGTCATTAAACACTGGGGGAGGGGGTTCCCCAAGGCTAGACATGAATCTTATCTTTGCATCTGAATTTTAGGAGCAGCTTGACCATTTCCACAAAAAAGGCAGCTGGTATTTTGATAGGGATTGAATTGAATCTATAGGTCAGTTTGGGGAGTACTGACATCTTAACAATGTTCAATCTTCCAATTCATGAACATAGGATATCTTTCCATTTATTTAGGTCTTATTTAATTTCTTCAATTACGTTTTGTAGTTTTCAGTTTACAAGTCTTGCTCTTCTTTTGTTAAATTTATTCTTAAGTATTTTATTCTTTTTGATGCTATTGTAAATGGAATTGTTTCTTAATTTCATTTTTGGATTGTTCATTGCTAGTGTATAGAAGTACAATCGATTTTAGTATGTTGACCTTGTAGCCTAAAACCTTGCTGAGTTTGTTTATTAGTTCTAATAGGTATTTTTGTAGATTCTTTAAGATTTTCTACATACAAGATCATGTCAGTTTAAAATATAGTTTTACTTCTTCCTTTATAATCTGGAAGTTTTAAATTTTGTTCTCTTGCCTAATTGCCCTAGATAGAATCTTTAGTATAATGTTGATTAGAAGTGGCAAGAGTGGATATCTTTGTCTTGTTCCTGATCTTAACAGGAAAACATTCAGTCTTTCACCATTAAGTATGATGTTAGCTTGTGTTTTTTGTAGGTGCTCTTTATCAAGTTGAGAAAGTTCTCTTCTATTCATAGTTTGTTCAGTGTTTTTAACGTGAAAAGGTGTTGGATTTTGTCAAATGCTTTTTCTGTGTCTTTTGAAATGATCATGTGGTTTTGGTCCTCCATTCTATGAATATGATGTATTACACTGATTGATTTTTCTAGGTTAAACCAACTTTGCATTCCTGGGATAAGTCCCACTTGGTCATGGTGTACAATCCTTTTTACATGTTTTTAGCATTTTGTTAGGATTTTTGCGTCTATATTCATAAGAGATATTGGTCTATAGTTGTTCTTTTTTCTTGTGATGTCTTTTCTTGTCTTTGATTTTGTTATCAGGGTAATGCTGGCCTCACAGAATGGTTGGCAAGTGTTCCCTCTTCTATTTTTTTGAAGAGTTTGAGAATATTGGTGTTAACTCTTCTTTATTTTTTGTTTTATTTTTCTTTTAAAGATTTTATTTTTTTCCTTTTTCTCCCCAAAGCCCCCCAGTACATAGTTGTATATTCTTCCTCGTGGGTCCTTCTAGTTGTGGCATGTGGGACGCTGCCTCAGCGTGGTTTGTTGAGCAGTGCCATGTCCGCGCCCAGGATTCGAACCAATGAAACACTGGGCCGCCTGCAGTGGGGGGCGCGAACTTAACCACTCGGCCATGGGGCCAGCTCCTAACTCTTCTTTAAATGTTTGGTAGAATTCATCAGTGAAGCCTTCTGGGCCTGAGCTTTTCTTTGTAGGAAGGTTTTGCTTACTAATTCAATATTTTTACTTGTTATAGGTCTATTCAGATTTTCCATTTCTTCTTGAATCAGTTTCAGTAGTTTGTGTTTTCCTAGAAAATTGTCCATTTCATCTAGGTTATCTAATTTGTTAGCTTATAATATTTCATAATATTCCCTTAAAGTTCTTTTTAAATTTTTCTGTGAGGTCAGTTGTGATGTCCCCTCTTTCATTCCTGATTTTAGTAATTTGAATCTTCTCTCTTTTTATCCTAGTCAGTAGCTAAAACTTTTTCCATTTTGTTCATCTTTTCAAAGAACCAACTTTTGGTTTCATTATTTTCTGTATTATTTTTCTACTCTCTATTTTATTTATTTCCATTTTAGTCTCTATCATTGCCTTCCTTCTCCTTGCTTTTGGTTATGCTTGCTCTCCCTCCCTCTCTCTCTTTTTAAGTCTTTTAAGCTAGAAGTTTAAGTCATTCATTTGAGCTTCTTCTCCTCCCCCTCCTCCCCCTCCTCCTCCCCCTCCTCCTCCCCCTCCTCCTCCTCTCCCTCCTCCTCCTCCCCCTCCTCCCCCTCCTCGTCCTCCTCCTCCTCCTCCTTCTCCTTCTTCTCCTCTTCTTATTCCTTCTTCCCCTCTCCTCCTTCTTTCTTAAACAGACTTTATTTTTTAGAGCAGTTTTAGGTTCACAGCAGAATTGAGCATAAAGCATGGAGAGTTCCTATATACCCCTTGATTCCACATGGATAGCCTCCCCCATTATCATCTGGCACCACGGTGGTGCATTTGCTGCAATCAGTGAACCTACATTGACACATCATAATCACCCAAAGTTCATAGTTTACATTATGGTTCACTTTTAGTGTTGTACATTCTACGGTTTTGGACAAACATATAATGGCACGTATCCACCCTTACAATGTCGTACAGAATAGTGGCACTGTCCTAAAAATTCTCCATGCTCTGCCTATTCATCCTTCCCTCCCTACTAACTCCTGGCAATCACTGATCTTTTTACTGTCTCGATAGTTTTGTCTTTTCCAGAATGTCACATAGTTGGAATCATACAGTATATAATCTTTTCAGATTATCTTCTTTCACCTAATAATACACATTTAAGTTTCCTCCATGTCTTTTCATAGCTTGACGGCTCATTTTTTTTGTGCTGAATAATATGCATTGTATGGACATTGCACAATTTATTTATCCACTCACCTACTGAAGGACGTCTTGGTTGCTTCCAAGTTTTGGCAACTGTGAATAAAGCTGCTATAAACATCTGTGTGTAAGTTTTTGTGTGGACACAAGTTTTTAAGTTATTTGGGTAAATACCAAGGAGAATGATTGTTGCATCATATGGTGAGAGTATGTTTAATTTTGTAAGAAACTGTGAAATTATCATTTAAAGTGGCTGTACCATTTTGTGTTCCCACCGGTAATGTATGAGAGTTCCTCTTGCTCCATATTCTTGCCAGCATTTGGTGTTGACAGTGTTCTGGATTCTCACCATTCAACTAGATGTGTAGTGGTATCCTTTCTTCTTTTTTTTTTTTTGACATAGGCATTGATAGCTATAAATTTTCCTCTAAGCACTGCTTTAGCTGCATCGAATAACTTTTGGTATGTTGTGTTTTCATTTTCATTCATCTCAAAGTATTTTCTAATTTCCCTTGTGATTTCTTCTTTGATCCATTGGTTATTTAGGAGTATGTTGTTTGATTTCTGTGTATTTGTGAATTCTCCAAATTTTCCTTTGCTATTGATTTCTAATTTCATTCCATTACAGTCAGGGAACATGATTTGCATGATTTCAATCTTTTTAAATTTGTTGAGGTTTGTTTTATGGGGCAATCTTATTTTTGCATAGAGATTTTTTTGATACCTGCTTGACATCTCCACTTGGATACCTCACAGGAACTTAAAAGAAACACGGCCAAAATCATACTCATGACATCCTATCCTTCAATCACTCCTCTCCCAGGATTTTCCAACTTAGTGAAGGTGCCACAATCCCATGAGTTCTTCCAGCCATAAACCTCAGGTCATCCTTGATATCTCCATCTCCCTTTCTCCATAAATCCAGTCCATTACTGAGTCTGGCTGACTTTACCTTTATAGATCTCTTGAACCCACTCACTTCTTTCCATCTCCACGGCCAACACTACAGTCTTAAGTTATCACTATCTCTTACAGAAACTATTGTAATTTTCCTTAGTCCAAGCTCTCACCATCTTTACAGGAACTACTGAAATTTTCACACGAACTGGTTTTCTAACCTGAACTTCTGCTCTCCTGCAATCCATTTTTCACATTGCCATCTGTTTCTACTTTGAAAATGTGCCCATCTTGTTAACCTTCTGCTTAAAATCCCATTGCATTAGGAAAAAAACGCCCAAATTCCAACAGGGCCCTGGAGGCCTTGCATAGTCTGGCTCCTATTGATTTCTGTAGCCTCATCTCACCACTTTGCTCTCTCTACCCCCCAGACACATGGCCTTCTTTCAATTCCTTGACTGCCCATCTTCCCTCCTGCCACAGGGCCTCTGTACATGCTGTTCCCTCTGCCTGAAACTTTTTTCCCTCCTGCTTCACTTGGGTAAATCCTCTGTATTCTTCAGATCTTTTTCAAGCTTCACATCCTTCCTTAAGGAAGTTTTCCACTGGAGCCCTTATCTGGGCCTGTAATTACACATTTGTTTGTGTGGTTCCTTGATTCAGGTCAGTCTCTTGCAAACTCTGTGATAGAAAAAAATCCTGTTTGTGACTGTTTCCTGTAGTAGCCCTGGCACCTGGCACAGTGCATGGCCAGAGAAGCGCGCAATGAGTATTTGCTGAATATAAAGACCGATCTCCCATCCCAGACTTAGGTCCATCCCGGTTTCAGAACAGAACACAGGCCAGACTCACCGCAGGGTCTGTAGGTGGCAGCGAGGGTGTCTCAGGGCCTCACAAAGACTCTGTACTGCAGAGAGGCTTAGGAAGTTCCCACTCAGGTCCAGCTCCTTCAGGCTCCCAGTGACCTGGAGAACGGAGAAGAGAACCTTCCAGCAGGCATCTGTGACTGGGGCCCGGCTCAACCTGAGGGAGGGAGAGAGGGACAGGAGAGATGTGACTTGTGTGTGTGGCGTCTGAGGTGCACAGCCCTGCACAACACAGTGGGGCTGTGCTCTCTGAGAGCCAGGCACAACAGACAGTGCTGTCCCCAGGACTGACCAGTCTCCCCTACTGCCCCTGCCGCCCTGGGCTAGGTGCCCCTCCTCTGTGTGGCTCCTCATTCTACAGCCCTTGCCATTCTGTACCGAAGTGTTCAATTTGTGTGTGTGTTTCTGCCTCAGTCTGGGAGTTCCTTGAGGGCAGCGGCCGATGTTTCCCATCTATTTAATCTGCAGTGCCGAGCATTGGGCCTGGCACAGAGGAGGAGCTCTGGGATCCGGACAGCCTTCCTCCTTTCAATGCAGACACACCTGTCTTCCTTTGGCACAGACATTCTGAGTCCCAGTGCCAGAAAGGAAAGGAGGAGATGGGAGGAGGGAATCAAGCCTGGGATTGGTGGTTTGAGGATGACTGTGTGATGGCAACGTGGTACATGACCATAGATACTGTTGTCCAGGTTGACTCACGTGGGACCCTACCCTATCCCCTTCCAAGGATAGCAAGACCACAGAGAGAGTCCCCAGGAGAAAGACGGCCAAAGAGAATGTCCCAGGAGAGACCATCTGTAGCTGGACGGGGGAGGATGACAGGCTTCTCCTGGGAGTGTTTGAGTAGGTCGCCTCATGTAATTGCCACCCATTTAATTCTCCATTTTCACACACTACTTTCGCAGTCTCGTCTACTTCCTGGGCTTCAATGACTCAAACTCTATTTCAAGGTCCAGATTGGCATCTCTACTTTCTTGACAGATATCTCCACTTCAACACCTCCATAGCACCTTGACCTAATACATCCCAATATGTCCCCAGCTTGATTCATCTTTGCCCTAAGTCTGTGGGGCTGTGCAGAGGTGAGCAGCAGAGGCCCTGGAACCAGCTGCCTGCGTATGAATCCCACTTCTCTCTGCCTCATTCAGTCTCCTCGCATGCAAAAAGAGGCAAGAGTTCCTACTGCAGAGGGTTTTGTGAGGATCAAAAGATATTACAGAGTATCCCAAAAGTCTTAGTGCTTTTTTTTTTTTTGCTGAGGAATATTAGCCCTGAGCTAACGTCTGTGCCGGTCTTCCTCCACTTTATATGTGGGTCTCTGACACAGCATGGCTGACGAGTAGTGTAGGTCTGTCCCTGGGATCCAAACCTGCAAACCTGGGCTGCCGAAGTGGAGTGACCAAACTTAACCACTACACCATGGGGCCGGCCCCTTTGTGCACTTTTAAGCTTTAACAGCTCCAGAAGTACAAATGCTTCAAAGATACCCCCAAAACGATCATTGCCGACAGCCATCCAGGGCATATCTGAGCAGCTGAGGGAGCAGTTGCTCAGAGAGAAACATGTCAAGAGAGAGAAACAGAGGCAGGTGGGCTGTGTGGAGGGGAAGTACAAATGCTTCAAAGATACCCCCAAAACGATCATTTGAAAGTTTAATTATTTGAATTTCTTTCACATTTATTTAGTTTTGGGAAATTTGAATAATACATTTTTTAACTTTTTGTTTTGGTCAACATTTGCTATCTTTAATCAGAGGGACTGAAAGAAAAAATTAAAAATTTATTATTCAAAATGCACAATGCTTAATTATAAGCCAAAGACCTGGAAGCTGCCCATCCTTACTGTCTCAGGTTGGCCCCCCCTCCCTTCCACAGCCCTGGGCCAATCCGCAACGTTTCCTCCTGGCATTTTTCTTTGTTTATAGCAGCTTCCTTGTTATTCTGTCCGCCTTGCCTGGCTGACTCAGTGCCTTTAAAATCTCCCTCCTCACTTGCAGCTGAAGCCTCTGACTTCCCCATGGGCTCTCTCCAGGCTCATTTGCCACCATCCAGGGCATGTCTGAGCAGCTGAGGGAGCAGTTGCTCAGAGAGAAACATGTCAAGAGAGAGAAACAGAGGCAGGTGGGCTGTGTGGAGGGGAATTCAGGACAGCGTAGGGGTGGAAGCACGCCCAGAAGGGAAGATGGCGGTGATCACAGAGGCAGGAGGAGAAGCAGCAGTACAAGGCAGGGCCACAGCGGGTCTGCCCTGAAGTAGGCGGGCACGCCACACAGTTGGATGCTGCTGCGGAGCATCTTAGGTAGATAGAGAATGGGGTCAGATTTGCCAGGTAGAAGTCACCGGTGACCTTGCTCTTTTAGCCCCCAGTGCCCAGGAGGGTGGAACCGACAGAGGAACTGGAGAGAGGGGTGGGTGGGGGTACTCACAGAACTACACTGGAGGGCCTCCACGCCTGTCTGTGTGGTCCACTCTCATTCAGCTGAAGCCTCTCCACATGGTGGCAGAATTTAACACAGAAAGTGAACACCAGGAGCTCCAAGTCGGTCCGGACGTACATCCTTGTTCTTTGGAAATGGGCCATTGCCTGCGTCAGGAAGTCTTCGTCCTGAATCTCATACAAACAGCGGAGCACCTGCAGCGAGTATGGTGGCAGGGAGGGATGCCCTCGCCGCACCTCTGCCTCCACCTTCTGCAGTAGGTCCCGCTTCCTCTCTTGAGACAGCTTGCAGCTGAAGATGTGCTCCATCTTTCTCATCCCCTGCTCACTCAAAAGGCCGAATAGGAAAGGTGTGGTTGGTGTCCCAAACGGGTCGTGCCTCTCACATTTTTCTAGCAACTTTTTTATACGTCTGGTGCTGTTAAGATGATCACTTTTCTCCTTATCCCCCAGTGCATAGGACATTGCTGCAAAGAACCCCTGGAAAAACGGGTGAATGAAGCTGTATCTCTGAGAGGTGGGGTGCTTTTGAAGAAGACCCATCTTTAGGAGAGTGGAGATGCAGGCCCCATCTAACCTGTGCTTCCTGAGGTCCTTCAGACTGAACAGGGTCTCTCCTTGCCCGACTCCCTCAGCAGCCAGAGAGCAGAGGCACCTCAGCTGAGTCCTGAGGGGCTGAGCTGGGAGAGCCTGGGAAAGGTAGTGCAGACAGAGGGCTGTGGTGGTCTGGGATGTCAGTGAGAGTTCTTCCCCCCGCTCCATCTGCTGCTTCAGGCAAGTGCAGACCATCCAGGACACGAAGGGCACGAGACACAGGGTCAAGAGGGCTGGGTTTGACTCAACCAAGCTAAAGGCTTGAACTGCTTGGCTTTCTTCTGTGAAATATCTGTAGAAATATTCCTTCCTGGAGGACTCGGAGAATCCAAGGACTTCCACCCAATGTGGGTGCTCCAAAGAAAGAATGAACTTCTGTGGAGCTGGGGTCCGAGCTGTGACCAGCAAGGATGCCTCGGGAAGTAAGACTTTCCTCAGCAAACTGTGCAGTACTCTGGGCACTGGCTGCCGTAGGCTCCAGTCCTCACAGAGAGGCCTCTGCTCCTCCAGGACCAATTTTGGCTCATCTAAACCATCGAGGATGAAGAGCATCTTTTCCTGCTGAGACCGAATGGGAGGCGCTGGGGCAGCGCAGTCTTCTCCCATGAGCTTGGCAAGACTCACTGGCTTGGATTGGGCCAGCTCTGTGCAGTTGAAGTAGAAGACGTGCTGGAAGCGGTCCCTGTACAGCCGACCTTCCTCCCAGGCTCCTCTCACCTGTCTGGCCAGTGTCGACTTCCCGATTCCAGTAACCCCATGCAGTACGACTGTGTGAGGCCCTCTCTGGGTACCCAGGCCCGGGCCAAATAAGTCTCCAATCTCAATCAAATGTCCTTCCTCCTCTACCACCCCGTGAGGACAGCATCTCCTGACCAGGGACTCATGGCTTCCGGGGTCAGATGTGTGTAGAAGTAGTAGCTGCACGAATTTTTGGTGCAAATCTTCATTTTGCCTTGACTGTGTGGGGCAGGGCGTCTCTCTCCATTGCTTCTGGTATCTTTCTCTGATTCCTGAGTAAGGGAGGGAAAGATGGAACATAAAGGTATAGAACAGATTTGTTCGTTTCTTCCTTCATTCATTCATTCCACAACTGTGTTACGCACCCACTTCGAGCCCCACTCCGTGCTGGCTGCCGACACCAGTACACTCTTGCCAGGTCAGTGGAAGGAACGTGGGCTTTGGGGGAGAAGATCTCAGCTCAAGTCTTGACTTCACCAAGTCATATTCCCTGTGTCACTTTCCTTCATTCTACAAATACTAGTCAAGGGCTTACTATGTGCCAGACACTGCTCTAGAGGCTGGGGATAAAGAGTGGACAAAATAGACATGGCTGTCTGCTCTCGTTAAGCCCACGACCTGAGCTGTTAGCCCCACTGAGCCTCAATATTCTCATCTGTAAATTGGGCATTGTGACCTCTCCTTTTAGGTGGGCATGGAGGAGTAAAAGAGACAATGGGTGGTGTAGCAGATACTATTGGTTCCTGACAGTGTCCCCCTCTGCACCCACCGTTGAAGAACATGCCAAGCACGTCCTTCTGCAAGCACCTGTGGTTGTCCGTCAGAGGGCTCTCTCTCAGCCCATGAGTGGGGCGGGCCAGAAACACTGGGGAGTTAATGCTCCAGAAGGAACCCTCAACCAGTGACAGATGGCAGTCCGTTGTCCCCCCAGAGAGTGTGTTCTACACTGTCTTCTAGAGATGCCCAGCACTTCGAACCTTGGTTGCTCATAGAGGTAACCTGCTCCACAATGCAGGTTGCATTGGTTTCCCACCTTCCCTGCCTCGCGTCTCCCTCCTGCTTGTGCTTCCAGGGAATCACTTTTTATCAGGTAAAATCACTTTTTACCTGATAAACCACCTACACTCAAGTCCTGTCTCAGGGTCTGCTTCTGGGGGAACCCACCTGAGACACACAGGAAAGTGCTTTGTGAACTGTGAGGAGCTGAGCACATGACAGGGATTGTCCCCCAGGGAGGGGCCTCAAGCTTACACCTTAGTCAGATTCCAAATAGAATAATTGTTACAACTCCTTCCTTTCTTCCCTTCAGAATATTTTGAGTGCCTCTCACTTCTCTCCTTAGGGGATTTTTTTTTTTTTTTGCTTGAGAAAGATTGGCCCTGAGCTAACATCGGTGCCAATCTTCCACTATTTTACATGTGGGACACCGCCACAGCATGGCTTGATGAGCAGTGTGTAGGTCTGCTCCCAGGATCCGAACCTGTGAACTCTGGGCTGCCAAAGTGGAGTGCGTGAACTTAGCCACTAAGTCACTGGGCCAGCTGCTCTCTTTAGGTGAATTTTTGAGAGGATGCAAGTGACTCATCTGGGATCCTGAAGCCCAGTTCATCTTGGGGAACCTGTTGGGCCCCCAGAGTTCAAGGTTACCTGTTCTATATTTGTGGGTGTACTGAGAAAAGTCTGGGGGAGAGTGGGGCATGTGGGATCAATTCACACTTTTAGCATTGATGAGACAAGAGTGTCAGATGGCCACCCCAACCCATGAAATCATAATCTATAGATCCACTTTTATTGTCTCTTGTGAGAACATTTCTGGCAACGTGAAAATCTTCTTGGAGCATCTGGGTCGTGGCTATGGCCTACCCCACTCAGGGTCTTGTGTCTTCCCAAGGTGCCAAGAGAGAGCTTAGCTCTTCTTCGTGCCATATTCTCCAAAGCATCCTAGTTTAATGAATCTGTTAGCATGCCACATAACTAAATCCTCTTGATTTAGTAAAACTTAAAAAATACCCCCCCCGACCAAAACCTATAACAAATTGCATTTTAATATTATGCTTTGGACCACGGATTGGCAAACTCTAGCCAAATCCAGCTGGCCATCTGTTATACGACGTGTGACTTAAGGACGTCGTGTCACTTATACGACGTATTACATTTTTAAATGGTTTGAAAAAATAAAAAAAAAGAATAATATTTCATGATGTGAAAATTATATAAAATCCAAAATTTAGTGTCATAAATGCAGTTTCATTTGTAATACAGCCACGCCTATTTGCTTATGTTATGTATTATGTGTTATTTGTTTGTGTATTATAGCCTATTTTTATGTGGTTGCTTTCAGGCTCTGAGGGAGAGTTGAATGTTTGCAAAAGAGACTGCATGGCTCACAAAGCCTGAAATATTTACCACCTTGTCTTTTGCACAAAAATATTTGCCTATTTTTGCTCTTCATATATCAAAATGCTCACCACATAGTTTTTGCACTTGCACTGTTTTTGGGATATTATTTGGTTCAAGTTTTTCACTTGAAGAATTCCCTTAGAATTTAGAATCAGAGGAGAGTGGCATCAGTAAGATGGTGGAGTAGAAGATACTAGTCTTTGTCCCCTCACAAAAAACAACAATTAGACCCCAGAGTCCTGGATGTTCCGTGTGTGCCTATGGTTCAGACCCTGGCTCTGCAGCCATTCTGTGTGCATCTGTGCATCAGACACCAGTGCCATTACCACTGTAAGGGTGCCTGCAAGCTGGACCTAGCACCAAGAGGAATCCCTTCAGCTGTGATATCCCCTGTGGAAGAAAGGAAGATCAAGAGGTCTCCAGCACTCTTGGGCACTGAGGACCCCTGCAATCTTTGCCAACACTGACTTCAGCTGATGGGGCTACACCAGGACTACACAAGAACTTTCCCTGGAACCAGAACTGCCACACCTCACCCAGCTGGCACCCTTGCATCTACACTTAGGTAAAGGTCTTTCCCCACCAAAACCAGTCCATAAAGTCTAGAAGAGGGGAATATTCCATCAAATGCACAGACATCACACAAGGAGGCTATAAGAAACACAAAAAATCAAGGGCAGGACACCACCAAAGGAACACAATAATTTTCCAGTAACCAACCCCAAAGAAATGGAGACTTACAAATTGCTGAACAAAGAATTAAAAAATAATTGCTTTAAGGAAGCTCAGCTACAAGAAAACACAGATAGACTGCTCAATGAAATATGGAAAACAATACATGAACAAAATGAGGAGTTCAGAATGAGAAGTTGAAAGTGAGAAATCACAAAAAAGAACCAAGAAGAAATTCTGGAACTGAAGTATACAATGAATGAGATGAAAATTGCAACAGAGGGCATCAACAGCAGACTTGATCAAGTAGAAGAAAGAATCTGTGACCTCAAAGACAGGTCACTTGAAATTATCCAGTCAGAGGAGAAAAAAGAAAGAAAAATAAAAAAGAGCAAAGAAAGCCTACATGAATTATGGCACACCATCAAACAAAATAATATTCACATTATGGGAGTCCCAGAAAGAGAAGAGAGACAGAAAGGGGAAGAAAGCTTATTTAAGGAAATAATGGCTAAAAACTTCCCAAATCTGGGGAGAGAAATGGACATCCAGGTACATGAAGCTTATAGGTCCATAGACAGATTCAACTTGAAGAGGACTTCACTTATACACATGATGATAAAACTGCAAAAAACATCAAAGACAAAGAGAATTTTGAAAGCAGAATGAGAAAAATGAGTAACCACATACCAGGGCACCCCTGTAAGGCTATGAGCAGATTTCTCAGCAGAAACTTCACAGGCCAGGAGAGAGTGGGATGATTTATTCAAAGTACTGAAATAAAAAACTGTCAACCAAGAATACTTTACCAGGCAAAGCTTCAGAAATGAAGGAGAGATAAAGAATTTCCCAGATAAATAAAAGCTGAGGGAATTCATCACCACTGGACCTGACTTAGAAGAAATGCTAAAAGGAGTTCTTCGAGTTGAAATGAAAGGATGCTAATTAGTAAGATGAAAGCATGTGAAAGTATAAAACTCACTGGTAAAGGTAAATATATAGTCAAATTTAGAATACTCTGATACTGTAATGATAGTGTGTAAATCACTTAACTCTATTACAAAGGTTAAAAGACAAAAGTATTAAAAATAACTATAGTTACAGTAATTTGTTAATAGATAGACAATATAAAAAGATGTAAATTGTGACATCAAATACATAAAATGTGAAGGGAAAAGTCAAAGGGTATAGGTTTTCTATGTGAGTGAAACTAAGTTATTAATAGCTTAAAATGGACTGTTGTAACTATAAGACGTTTTATGTAAGCCTCATGGTAGCCACAGAGCAAAAACCTACAGCAGATACACAAAAGACGAAAAGAAAGGAATCAAAGCATACCACTATGGAAAATCATCAAATCACAAAAGAAGACAGAAAGAAGGGAAAAAAGGAATAAAGGAACTATAAAACATCCAGAAAAACAATTAACAAGATGGCAGTAGTCATTCTTTACCTATCAATAATTACTTTAAATGTAAACGGATTAAATTCTCCAATCACAAGACATAGAGTGGCTGAATGGATAAAACAAACAAACAAACAAGACCAGACTATATGCGGCCTACAAAAGACTCGCTTCAGCTTTAAAGACACACAAAGGCTAAAGTGAAGAGATGGAAAAAGATATTCCGTGCAAGTGGAAACCAAAAGAGAGGAGGAGTAGCTATAATTACATCAGAGAAAATAGATTTTAGGTAAAAAGCTATACCAAGAGATAAAGAAGGTCTTTATACAATGACGAAGGGGTCAATTCATCAAGAGGATATAATAATTGTAAATATATATGCACCCAACATTGGAGCACCTAAATATATTAAGCAAATATTAATAGATCTGAAAGTGGAAATAGACAGCAACACAATAATAGTAGCGGATTTCAAAACCCCACCTTCAATGACGGATAGATCATCCAGACAGAAAATCAACAAGGAAATATTGGACTTGAACTACACGTTAGACCAAATGGACCTAACAGACATATACAGAACATTCCATCCAACAGAAGGAGAACACACATTCTTCTCAAGTTCACACAAAACATTCTCCAGTATAGATCATATGTTGGGTCACAAAACAAGTCTTAACAAACTTAAGAAGATTGAAATATATCAAGTACCTTTTCCAACCACAATGGTATGAAACTAGAAATCAATAATAGGAGGAAAGCAGGAAAATTCACAAATACGTGGACATTAAACAACACACTCCTAAACTATCAATGGGTCAAAGAAGAAATCAAAAGAGAAACCAAAAAATATCTCGAGACAAATGAAAATGGAAACACAACGTGCTAAAGCATAAGGAATACGTCAAAAGCAGTTCTAAGAGGGAAGTTTATAGTGAGATATGTCTATGTTAAGAAAAAAGAGAGATCTCACATAAACAGCCTAACTTTACACCTCAAAGAACTAGAAAAAGAGGAACAAACTAAGTCCAAAGTTAGCAGAGGAAGGAAATAAAGATGGGAGCAGAAATAGATGAAACAGAGACTAAGAAAACAATAGAAAAGGCCAATGAAATGAACACTTGGTTTTTTGACAAGATAAACAAAATTGACAAAAGTTTAGCTAGATTCACTAAGAAAAAGAGAAGGCTCAAATAAAAACAGGAAAAGCAGACAGTACGATTGAAACTGCAGAAATACAAAGGATCATAAGAGACTAATACGAACAATTATAGGCCAACAAATTAGATAACCTACCGGACAGCAGCGCGTGCCCCAAGCTCTCCGCCTCCCCCCGCCCGCCAGCCCGAGGCAGCCCGAGCCCAGCCCGCGGCCCCAGCAGCAGCGCCGAGAGCAGCCCCAGCAGCAGCGCCATGGCCGGGTGGAACGCCTACATCGACAACCTCATGGCGGACGGGACCTGTCAGGACGCGGCCATCGTGGGCTATAAGGACTCGCCCTCCGTCTGGGCCGCCGTCCCCGGGAAAACCTTCGTCAACATCACGCCAGCTGAGGTTGGTGTCCTGGTTGGCAAAGGCCGGTCAAGATTTTTTGTGAATGGGCTGACACTTGGGGGCCAGAAATGTCCTGTGATCCGGGACTCACTGCTGCAGGATGGGGAATTTACCATGGATCTTCGCACCAAGAGCACCGGCGGAGCCCCCACCTTCAACATCACTGTCACCATGACTGCCAAGATGCTAGTCCTGCTGATGGGCAAAGAAGGTGTCCATGGTGGTATGATCAACAAGAAATGTTATGAAATGGCCTCCCACCTGCGGCGTTCCCAGTACTGACCTCGTCTGTCCCTTCCCTCCACCACTCCCCACTGCTTTTACACACACATACACCATTTTTATTTTTGGGGCCATTACTCCACATCCCTTATTGCTGCCAAAACCACGTGGGCTGGGGGCCGGGGCTGGATGGACAGACACCTCCCCCTACCCATACCCCTCCTGTGTGTGGTTGGAAAACTTTTTTGTTTTTTGCGGTTTTTTTCTGAATAAAAAAGATTCTACTAAAAAAAAAAAGCAAATTGGATAACCTAGAAGAAATGGATAAACTCCTAGAAACATACAACCTGCTAAGACTGAATCATGAAGAAATAGCAAAATTGAGTAGACCTATAACTATTAAGGAGAATGAATCAATAATTAAAAATCTCTCAAAAAGGAAAGCACAGGACCAAATGGCTTCACTGGTGAATTCTATGAAACGTTGAAAGAGGAATTAATGACAATCCCTTCTCCAACTCTTCCAAGAAATAGAAGAGGAGGGGGCACTTCCAAAGTCATCTTCTGAGGCCAGCTTTAACTTGATACCAAAGCCAGACAAGGACGCTACAAGAAAAGAAAATTACAGGCCAATATCCCTGATGAACATAGATGTAAAAATTCTCAACAAAACACGAACAAACTAAATTTAACAGCACGTTAAAAGGATCGTACACAGGGGCTGGCCCCGTGGCCGAGTGGTTAAGTTCGCGCGCTCCGCTGCAGGCGGCCCAGTGTTTCGTTGGTCCGAATCCTGGGCGCGGACATGGCACTGCTCATCAGACCACGCTGAGGCAGCGTCCCACATGCCACAACTAGGAGAACCCACAACGAAGAATACACAACTATGTACCGGGGGGCTTTGGGAAGAAAAAGGAAAAAATAAAATCTTAAAAAAAAAAAAAAAAAAAGGATCGTACACAATGATCAAGTGGGATTCATCTCCGGGATGCAGGGAGGGTTCAACATACAGAAATCCATAAATGTGATACATTGCATTAGTAGATTGAAATATAAAAATCATAAATCATTTCAATAGATACATTTGACAAACTACAACAACCTTTCATGATAAAAACTATTAACAAATTGGGAACAGAAGGAACGTACTCAACATAATAAAGGTCATGTTTGACAAACACACAGCTAACATCATACTCAGTTGTGAAAGGTTGAAACCTTTTCCTCTAAGATGGGGAACAAAACAAGGGTGCCCACTCTCACCACTCCTATTCAACGTGGTACTGGAAGTCCCAGCCAGAGCAATAGGCAATAAAAAGAAATAAAAGACATCCAAATCAGAAGGGAAAAAGAAAAATTGTCTCTCTTTGTAGATGACATAATCTTATATTTGGAAAACCCTAGAGATTCTACCAAAGAAACCTGTTAAAACTAATTAATAAATTTAGTAAAGCTGCAGGGTACAAAATCAATGTATTAAATTCAGTTTCATTTCTTTACATCAATAATGAACCATCTGAAAAAGAAAGAAAGAAAACAATCCTACAATCCCATTCACAATAGCTTTAAAAACAATAAAATACTTAGGAATAAATTTAACCAAGGGGTTGAGAGACCTGTACACAGAAAACTATAAAATACTGATGAGAGAAATTGAAGAAGACACAAACAAATGGAAAGATATTCATGTTCTTGGATTGGAAGAATTACATGGTTAAGATGTCAAACGACCCAAAGTGATTTATAGATTCAATGCACTCTCTATCAAAGTTCCAATGACATTTTTCAGAGAAATAGAAAAAACAATCCTAAAATTCTTATGGAAACACAAAAGACCCCCAAAGGGCAAAGTAATCTTGAGAAAAAAAGAACAAAGCTGGCAGTCCCACCCTTCCTGATTTCAAATGTTATTACAAAGCTATAGTAATCAAAACAGTATGGTATTGCCATAAAAACAGACACACAGACCAATGGAACAGAATTGAGAGTCCAGAAATAAACCCACACGTACATGGTCAACTATTTGACTTGGTATTCGACAAGGTAGCTGAGAATACTGAATGGGGAAGGGATGATTTCTTTAATAAATGGTATCAGCAAAACTAGATATCCACACGCAAAAGAATGAAACCAGACAACTATCTTACACCACTCACAAACATTAACTCAAAATGGATCAAAGGCTTAAATGTAAGATCTGAAATCATAAAACTCCTAGAAGAAAACATAGGGAAAATCTCCTTATCATTGGTTTTTACAATGAGTTTTTGGATATGACACCAAAAGCCCAAATACCAAAAGCAAAAATAAACAAGTGGGACTACATCAAACTAAAAAGCTTCTGCACAGCAAAGGAAACGATCAACAAAATAGAAAGACAACCTACGGAATGGGAGAAAATATTTGTAAACCATATGTCTGCTTAGGGGTCAATGTCTAAAATATGCAAGGAACTTAATACAACTCAATAGCAAAAAAACCAAATAATCCAGTTAAAAAATAGGCAAAGGACCTGAATAGACAGTTTGGTAAAGAAGATATACAAATGTCCAGCAGATGCATAAAAAGGTGCTCCATATCACTAATCATTAGGGAAATGCAAATCAAAATCACAAGGAGCTGTTACCTCACACCTGTCTGGAAGGCTATTATCCAAAAGAGGAGAGATAACAGATGCTGGTAGGGATGTGGAGGAAAGGGAACCCTTGTGCACTGTTGGTGGAAATGTAAATTGGTGCAGCCACTATGGAAAACAGTATGGAGGTTCCTCAAAAAATTAAAAATAAAACTACCATATGATCCAGCAATCTCACTTCTGGGTATATACTGGAAGGAAATGAAACCAGTGTCTTGCAGAGCTATCTGCACCCCCATGTTCATTGCAGCATTATTCACAATAGCCAAGACATGGAAACAACCTAAGCGTCCATCAACGGATGAGTGGATAAAGAAGATGTGGTGCATATTTAGGATGGAATATATTTCAGCCATAAAAAAGGAAGGAAATCCTGCCATTTGTCATAACATGGTTGAAACTGGAGGGCATTATGCAAAGAGAAATAAGCTGGACAGAGAAAGACAAATCCTGTATAGTATCACTTACATGTGGAATCTAAAAAAAAAAAAAATCCCTAAACGTCATTTAAACACAGAAGCAGAAAGAGGAACTTCGGTCATCAGGCCCGGAGGCCGGGGTGGGGTGGGTGGAGGAAGTGGGGATTTGCTGGTCAAAGGGTACAAACTCTCATTTGTAAGATGAGTAAGTTTTGAGGATCTAATGTGCAGCATGGTGATTATAGTTAGTAATACTGTGTTGTATGTTTGAAATCTGCTGAGAGAGTAAGTCTTAAGCATTCTCACCACACACACACACGTATGTGAGGTGATGGATGCATGAATTAACTTGATTGTAGTAATCATTTCATAAAGTGCATGGACATCAAATCATCATATTGTACTCTTTAAACATAATAAAATTTTATTGGCCAATTATACCTCAAAGCTGGAAAAAACAAAAACTTAGAATCAGGGAAAAATGTATTTTTCTCAAAACGGTCTTTTCTTTTCTATTGAGTAATAGGTATCATGTAACCCATTATATTTCTCCTTTTGCCCTGGTTGCTAGGATGCTCAGAATTAATAGATGTTTAATTACAGCAACTAATTAGTCCCCATGACTTTCACATTTACGTTTTCAATTTTAAGGTTATTGCATTTGTATATTTCTGTAAGATGCCTCTTACATCTTAATCATTCTTTCTTCCTTCCATCCTTTCTTTTCTGAATGGGAGGCAGTGTGACTAATTAAGCCAATTGATTCATTTTGAGTCTGGACTGCATTTTAGGACCATGGATTCTACCAGTTTACTCCTATCTGGGTGCAGAAAATATCCTTTTAACTTAATATTGCTCAGATTTCAAAGGAGGCATCTCTAAGCATTGGGATCAATGCTAGAGAGGTGCCTTAGCAGAGGGTAAGACCAGGACACCAGGAGCCTGCGTCCCTGTGACTGTCCTTGTTGCCTATATGGCAGAGGGAGTGGGCTGTAGGGGTTAAAGGCAGGGATTACGGCGTTAGAGAAAGCGAAGGTTGAATTCCATCTCTGCCACTACTCACTGAAATTTTGCCTTTTTGATCCTCAGTCTTCTCATCTCCAAGGTGGGATAATAACAACATCCATCTCATGGGGTGGTTGTGAAATTTCAGTGCACTATGCAGGTGAAGCACTGGGCACAGAACCCCACACAGAGAGAGTGTCCAGCAAACCCGTCTGGCCACGTGACTCGTTCTAGGTCACTTGGAGGGTGAGAAGCTCAGTGGAAATCAAATCCTTCTCTTCTGACCCAGACCAGTGCCCTGTCCACTAAACCAGGTGATGTGTTTTCTGTACCGGATAATGCACCTGCATTTTTGTTTCCAGGGGCCTTGTGGACACGGTGCCTTAGCCAGCTGGAGAGACTCCAGAGGTGGGATTTCTGGAGAGAGGTTTCAGATGTTTGTGAAACTCTCTGTGCTCAGCCTGCCAACCTGGCCCCCATCACACCTGTGCCTCACTCAGTCCTCTCCAGAAGCTCGACAGGGCCTCACCTGTGCTGTGTTTTCCCGATGTTTCAGCCAGAGGCCACGCAGTCCTGGGAGGCTCCTGCTTTCTGCACGCCAGCATGGACTGAGGTGGGAATTCCCAGCCCCCTAGCACCGCTGTGGACGTGGGGGCATTGGGTGACTCCTGGCTTGGTGACTCACAGACTGGGGAGTATGGAAAATCTTGGAAAGGGAACGAGGGTGGGTTTTCTGGGGGGAATGACAGGAAAGAAATTACCATTTACTAAACATCCATTTTATTTCAGGCTTATACATTTTGAACTCTTACAACAATCCTGTGAGAAAGGTTTTGGTCATGCAACTTTTAAAATCATAAAGATAGAGATACAATTTTATTCTCTCAGTGGCTGGTCTGGAACTTCCTCTTGGTGGAAAATTCCTCTGTTAGGTAGAATGATTTTGATAAGCCACTTGGGGGGCTAACTTCCCCATTTCAAGTAACGACAAATAGTTACTAAGTGGCATTCTAAGGAGGTGGGTCCTCTTTATTGCCAGGCACTGACACTTGGGGCATGCAAGTTGGGGGTAGAGCAGAATTGCTCCATGTCATCAACAAGGGAAGAGCCAGTGAGACTGGGTACTGAGTGGAGGAAGGGCAAGAAAGAAGAATGCTGGTGGGGGCAGAAGAGGGGACCTTTGTGGGGAGAGAGATGTGGATGGTCTAACCCTCTCCTCCTTCAGAAGAGTTTATATCACAAACTCAGACTTCTGTGCAAACGGATTTTTAGTTTGGAGTTCAGAGACTTGCAAATTCTGTACTGTGGAGTGGGAGGTGGTGTGCAGAGTGAGAACTGAGTAGTATGAAGGCTCAGAGAGGAAACTGAGACACAGAGGGATGAAGCAACTTGTTTCATCTCACACAGCAAGCGGGTGAAGTTAGGGTGAAAACCGAGGGCAATGGAGCCTGGGTTGTGACCGTCACTGGCAGGGCTTGGGAGTGGGAGGGGTGAGAGTGGGCACAGAAGGAAGGGAAAGAGAAAAGGGGCACAGGGGGCCGGCCTCATGGCCGAGTGGTTAAGTTCATGTACTCTTCTTCGGCGGCCCAGGGATTTCACTGATTTGGATCCTGGGGATGGACATGGCACTGCTCATTAAGCCATGCCGAGGTGGCGTCCCACATGCCACAACTAGAAGGACCCACAACTAAAATATACAACCATGTGCTGGGGGGATTTGGGGAGAAAAAGCAGGAAAAAAGAAAAGATTGGGAAAAGTTGTTAGCTCAGGTGCCAATCTTAAAAAACAAACAAAAAAAAAAAAAAAAGAAAAGGGGGACAGGGAAGCTGGGGGTGGGGCCTTCACAAAGCAGCAGCAGAGTGGAGGGAGAAATCACTGCTCCAGGAACACCTGGTTCTAGGCTCGATCCCCGGCTCTGTCTCCAGTGCTGTGTGAGTGTGGACTACGCGCTGGTATAAGAAGAGGAAGAGGCGTGGGTGTAGCTGAGCTTTGCGGTTGGATGACTCAGGATGGCAGAGGTCAGAATCAGAGAAGTCAGGAAAGGAAACTGGTTTGGGCTGAGGAATGAGCCTACCCTCCTGTTAGGGTTCATCTGGGGAACAGAGTCCTCCTTGGAACTTTCTGGACCACCCTGACCCCAAGAATCTTCAGAGTCCACAGAGATTATGCACTACGCTCTTCCTGGGTGAGGACCATGTCTGCCATGGCACCCTGTTGCCTGGCCTGTGTGGGTCTCAGTTTCCCCATCTGTCAAATTGGAGGTGGTACACTTTCAGCACTGGAATGTTCTTGAAAAGTCATTCCTAGGCCTGCTGCTCCCTCTGCCCCATGCTGGCTCCTCCATCACTCTTTTGCAGTTCCCTCTGCCCAGGGCCCCATGCAGCTACAGGCCCACCCAGGGAGCCAACTCAGTGAGCCTCACCTTTCCAGGTGTGTCCAGATGTGCCAGGCAAGTGTCTCAGATTTTTTCTCTGTGAGTCTTGGAGGAGCCCCGGGGCCTCAGGGACCCGGTGCCCCAGCACCATGGTGGAGCTGGGCGCACTGGAGAACTCCAGGTTGGGTTTACCCAGGGAGACATGGAGTGAGGAAACTTGGACTGTGGGAAGCAGAAAAAGAGGTTGGGAGATTGCCAGAGAGCAGGGGCTGGAGCCAGGGGACTGAAACCAGGCTTCCTCATATGCAGCAGGTCTCCTGCCTTAACCAAGAGCCGTCAGGAGAAACCAGCGAACCCACTGCAGCCCGCCCTGACCCCTCCAGGGGCTCGTTGGAGAAGGATGCCCTGGCACTGCTGGGCAAATGTTCTGATCTGGGGTCCAGGAAATCTGCATCTTTGCCCTGGTTCTGCCTCTACTTTCCCAGGTAAGTCACCACTCCTCCTCAGGCCTCAGCTCTCCCACGTGGGGCTCAGAGCCTCTGCCTGCCCAGGCTGCTGATGGTTCTAGCAACAGCAGGGGCAGCAACAAAAGCAACCGAGCTCCTATCACTGAGCACCTGCTAGGTGTTAGACGCTGTGCTAAACGTTCACCATGGATGACCTCTTCACCCCTCACACAGTCCAAGGAGGCAGGCACTTACTCCCCCAGCTTACAGAGGGAGAAGCAGAGGCGGAGAACAGTGAGGCCGCTTGCTCACTGTGGTGGTGCCAGAACTGGAACCTGCTGCTGCCTGATTCCTGTCTGTGCTTGTGACACAAGGCAAGGCAAGTGCCCGCTTGGGAGCTGGGCGTGAAATCCACACCTCTCCTTCTGAATGTCAGCCTCCCTCTCTGGCCCTCTGAGCACTCCCTCCCAGGCGCTGTGAGGACCACAGGAGGTCCTGGGAATGCACTTGGCTAGAACAGGGGTCCAGCAAGCCCCCCCAGCAAGCCTCTTAGCTCCAGCCTAGTCTGAGCCTGGATTACCCCATTGACAGGGCTGTCCCAAGTCAGAGGAAGGTCTGGGGCGGGGGCCCAGGAGATTGACAGCGGGCAGAGGGTGATTTATGTACTCACTTGGTATGGAGGCTGCCTCTTTGTGGGCCCGGATGCTCACCCTGCTCAGGTCCATCCTCCTCTGGGTGAGGAAGGGCAGGTCCCAAGCCTGCCGCTGCCCATACAGAGCCACCAGGCGTGAGGCCACCTCCGGGCCACTGGCCTCTACTTGAGCCACAGTCTCACCGGGAGAGTGCCCGGAGTGTGCATCACACAGACAAAGCTGGAACTCCTTCGGCTCCTCCTTTTCCCTTGACTCCAAGTACCAGGGCCATTGCAGCTCGGCTCCACCGGCCATCTCTGCCTGGGCTAGGGGGGCCTTGGGGATGTTCACAGGGGAGGGGTTGGTGGTGAGGGGCGGCAGGCAGGGAATGGTGGCCTCCCTTGGCCCATACCATCTCCCAAAGCAAGACTCCCATGGGGATCATTCCTCTTAGCCTGGTAAACTCCTATTCAGCATTCAGAACCCAGTTTTGTAAACCCCAGGGCATCTGCCAATAGATGGTGTTGGCAGAAGGGAGGGAAAGGGGAGTGGTAGGAAAAGCCTTAGGAAGGAGGAGCCCGGAGATGGCTGGGAGACACTGGAAGAGGTCAGGTTACTTGGGTGGGGCCAGTCAGGAGAGTGAAGGGGTGGGAACGGGAGGCTGGGTGAACGGGACTTGGGACACTCACTGTTCTGTGCTCCTCCGAGTCTTCTGTCTCCTGGGCCTGGACTCCTGGGACCAAGTCTTGAGCTGCCATGCTGACAGGAGGAGGGGTTGGGGGAGAGGCGGAGAAGACGGTGGGCTTTTAGAGCCCAGGGGTGAGCTCAGGCCTGCCGACTCCCAGGTCTCCTCAGACCTCTCCTGGCCCTGGGGCACCAGTGGAGAACTGAGCTCACTCAGCCAGGGCGGGAACAAAGGTCACCCAGAGAAAACCACATGGGGGTGTGGCCAGGGGAGGGAGCGGCATCACACGCCTGGGCAGAGCAGGGACACACAGCAGGGCCCGCAGGCCACATCCGCAGGAAGGCAGGGGTGGGCTTCGGCAGGCCGCTGTGCCTGGAGCAGAGTCTTCCAGGAGCACCCCGCCAGCCCACCCCCAGGGCCTGCCCACAGAGTGGGTGCAGACTCTCCAGGCAGGTGGGTGTGGGGTCTGGCCCGCTCTCAGGATGGAGGGAGCCCCCTGAGTCTGCCAGGGCAGCTCCTTATTGCGAAAACTTACAGTCAGGTTAGGGAGCATCTTTTCCAGCTTCCCATGGTTTTCGGGGCTGCCTGAGCCCCGCTGCATATCCTGCCATGATACGAGGGGCACCCAGCTGTGTGTTCCGGGGGCCCAGGGGGCTGTCTGCCTTGTGGGCAGCTCAGCGCTCAGCTAGTAAACACGCCCTGAAAGGGGGACAGCCTCTGCCTCCTCGCTGCAAAGCCAGGCCTCTGGGGAGCTGGGCAGGGCTTTCCTCCTCTTTATGGTCAACCAAGGAAGACTCCCACCAGCTGAGCTGTGTGTCAGAAATGGAGGGCAGACGGTAACTTACCCATTTCCTGTGGTGTAACAGTTTCTAGAGATGCTCTAATTTGACGTGGGCTGCAGGAGCCCAGGCCTACAAGAGCTTCAGCCCACGGCTCACCTGGACACCGGGTCCTTGTGTGGCTGATCCATTTCTCTGAGCCTCAGTTTGTTCGTCCATTAAATGGGAAATCGTAGGTTTGCAAATTAAGCAAAAGCTCTGAGTAAGCTGTAAAAATGTTATGTAAATGTTATTATTGTTATTATTATTATTTTTTTTTAATGGCCAATGAGCACCCTTGAGGACATTCTAACAGCCAGACTTACAAGGAGCGGAAAGTGCTGCCCTAAAAGGTGAGATGATCGCAGAGATTCGCTCCCTCCATGAAGGGCCCTGTGACCCTGTGTGGTGGGAGTTATGGCCTGGGAGAGGGATGTGGGTTTTTTTTCTCCTGACACCAACCGATTCTGACATCAACACTCTGGACTGAATTCATTCCTGACAGGAATCCCTGAGAGTTAGTGCAGACCCCCGGGTGGAAGGGCTCCGTCCCTCAAGACTGCTCCCCACTTCAGACACCAGTTACAAATGGCATCCCCAGGTTACCCCCTTTCTATCTGACCTAGTGACAAATTCAGAGGTCCCCACAACACCCCATCAGGTTCAATGATTTGCTAGAACGACTCACAAGACTCAGGAAAACACTTTACTTACTGGTTTATTATAAAGGATGCAACTTAGGAACAGCCAGATGGAAGAGATGCAGAGGGCAAGGGTTAGAGGTTTCAGGAATGATTGCTTAAACTGTGGGCCTTGGTGACTAACTGATTCTCCAGCCCCTCTCCCTGGAGGTGGAGGTCGTGCCTCTGTCTTTCTGGCCACCAGCCCCCATTCTGGAGTTCCCTAGGGGCCTCCAGCCACCAGTTGTCTCATTGGCATACAGAAGGCTCTCTCCTGATTGCAGAGATTCCAAGGGTTTTAGGAGCTGTGCGCCAGGAACTGGGGACAAGAACCAAACATTTGTTTTTTATCGTATCACAAGGGGGCTGCCAGGATTTTGGGTAACATGGGAGACCCCAGGTCTTGGAGGCCAAGGCCAGGCAGAGAGAGGCCGATGGAGCAGAACAATAGCAGAGAAAGATGTTCCTGCCTGTCCTCACACGCCTCCCCAGCCAAGCAAAATCCCTGGGGGCCCAGTCACCTGTCCCCCTTTCTCTGTGACGTGAGTGTGTGAGCCTCAGTGCCCCTATGCTATCAGACATGGAGTCCGGGAATCCTGGACTAATCCTTTCATTTTGGGCACGTCAAGAAAGACAGCGGAAGGGGGCACGGGGGCCCAGAGAAGAAAGCAGACGTACTCAGATCAGACAGCATGACAGTGGCCAAGCTGGGGCTGGGAGCCAGGTCTCTGGATACCCAGGTCAAGGATTTTTCCTCTTCTAGTACATTCTATTTAATTCTGGGTCAGCCGGGTTGGGGTGTAAGGATGTGGGATTTGGAGTCAGAAGGCCCAGCTCTGCCCTTAGCAGTTTTATAACCTTGGACAAGTCATGTAACTTGCTAGGCCTCAATGTAGTACCCACATCTGTAAAATGGGGGTAATAATGCCTACTGCACAGGGTATAAAACCAAGAAATGCATGTGAATGCAGGAAACACCGCTGCTGGAGCGCGTGGTTGGTGCTCAGTACGAGTTCACCTCTCCTTTTTTTCTTATTTCGTCTGCCAAAATCCTACTCCTTTTCTAAGGGCCACCCCAAATGGCACTTCTCCTGTGAAGCCTTTCCTGCTTTGATCTTCCATCCCACGATTCATTAAGCATATCCCAGGATGCCTTGCAGTTCAGCCATCAGTACCGGGAGGCTGGGTAGTGCCATGGAAAGTGCAAGGGGTTTTCATCTGGTGGGTCTGGGATCCAAGGCTGGCTCTGCCACCAGCTGAGTGCGACCTTGGGCAACACCTGCCTCTGTCTCTTGTCTGTAACGTGAGCTAAGTCCCAAAGTACTTGTGACAGTTAAATGAGTAAATACGAACGTGCCTAGCGCAAGACCTGGGACGCAGCAGAGGGTCAAGAGACCTCAGTTAATTTCTCCTTCTTCTTAAGATTGTGGGTTCCTTGAAGGCAGGTAACTGAGTCTTGTTTGTTTGGTAAGTAGAAAAACAGCTCAATGCTTTGTATGGCATTGGTATCTAGATAATCTAGTTAATGAAGAAGTAATTTAAAATATTACTTTCATTTAATTTTAATTTCCAAGTAATATATGAATACAATGCCATCATGAAAACTGCAAGCAATACAAGACGTTGCTCCACAGAGGTTACCACTGTTCCTAGTATGTTCTATGTCCTTCCAGATAGACAGACATGTAGACACACACACACCTTTATAAAATATACAGCTTGGTTTTGTAACCCAACGTATGTTTTGTTCTACAACATGCTTAATTTTTTTGTTGCATGATACTTGATGCTTACAGAAGAACCCTGCAGGGCACGTCGTCCCATGTGCCTTCTAGGATAATGCTGATGTCTCTTGGGATACAGGACTAGAAGCAGAACCCAGAGGTCATGCACCTTTTATATTCTAGTAAAAACCCTCAAGCCACCCTTCCAGATGACCGTGACCATATTCCTGTCCAGCTGCCAAGGGTGCATTGTTCCCCCACACCCTTGCCCACAGGCAGGAGGTGCAATGTACCTGTGCCCATCTCCCCGATGAGGAAGGAGGTAGAGCTGAACGTGGTGGGGATTTGATTGCTGATGGTGCGCTAGATGGTCAGAGCCCCAGGCTTTGTTCCCAGACTCCTCCTCTTCTCTAGCTGGGCTCACTCCCCTCGTGGCCTCATCCAGAGGCTTCTGATGCGGGGGCGGTGAGCCAAGGATTCGAAAGAAAGATTTCTTGGACTCTCAAGGTCTGGCAGTAGTGCTCTTTTATTTAGTGAATAGTATGGAATAGCATAGGGAAAGGACCCATGGGCAGGAGGAGCTGCTGCTGCTGCAAACATGGGTTGAGAGTAGGGCTAAATTTAAGGCATCTGTATGTGAGTTATGTCTTTACAAGACAAAGGAAAGAATATGTTAAAAAGTCAATAAATGGTATCAGTGCTGGTTATTGGGTGGTCCTATAACTTTAGATAAGAATTGGACCTGATTAAGTCAGGATGTCTTATGCTTCCCCGAGGATGTTGGTGGTGGGGGGAGTCAGCTACATGAGGTTACCAGACAAGCACAATAAACAAGACTTAAGTCCTTGCCGTCCCCATTAAGAGTTTCTAGAGATAAGGTCATCCCCCCTTCCTCCTGGTGCAGAGAGGGAGACACCCCCACACGTGGAGACTTCCTTCACAAATGCAAATGTCTGTCATCAAAGAGTAAGCAAATTCCACTCCTCAGAGCCTCCTTCCTGTCTGCAGTTTTTAAAAGTAACCAGCCTAAAATAATCCTCATCACCCTCCATGGGCCGATGATTCCCACATTTGTATCTTCAGCCCTGATCATTCCTCAGAATTCCACAATCTTTATCCAGCAGCCTCTTCCACGTCCCCACTTGGGCAAATCATAGCTGTCTCCAGTTGGACACCCCAGGTTGGAGGTCCTGATTTCACCACCTCCGTCCCCTCCCTCCCTCCAGCCTTCCCTGCTCACACGCTCTTCATTTCAGGAAGGGACTGCTTGGGCCCAAAACATTGGGGCCATCTTTTTAAAAAAAATTTAGTTAATTAGTTAATTTTTATTGCAATAACATTGGTTTATAATGTTATATAAATTACAGGTATATGTCATAATGTATTTCAGATTCTGTGTCTATTACCTCGTGTTCACCACCCGAAGACTACTTACCACCCACACCACAAACACGTGCCTAATGACCCCTTTCACTCTCCTCCCTACCCGCTTCTCCTCTGGTAGCCACCAATCCAATCTCTGTCTTTATGTGTTTGTCATTTTTATCTTCTACTCATGAGTGAGATCACATGGTATTTGGCTTTCTCCCTCTGACTTACTTCGCTTAGCATAATACCCTCAAGGTCCATCCATGTTGTCACAAATGGCCCAGTTTCATCATTTTTTTATGGCTGACTAATAGTCCATCATGTATAAATATCACATCTTTATCCATTCATCCCTTGATGGGCGTCTAGGTTGTTTCCAAGTCTTGGCTATTGTGAATAATGCTGTGATGAACATGGGGGTGCATGCATCTTTACACATTCACGTTTTCATGTTCTTTGGAAAAATATCCAGCAGTGGAATAGCTAGATCGTATGGTAGTTGTAGTCTTAATTTTTTGAGGAATCTCCATACTGTTTTCCATAGTGGCTGCACCAGTTTGCACTCCCACCAGCAGTGTATGAGGGTTCCCTTCTCTCCACATCCTCTCCAATACTTGTTTACTGTCTTGTTAATTATAGCCATTCTGATGGGAGTGAGGTGATATCTCATTGTAGTTTTGATCTGCATTTCCCTGATAGTAAGTGATGTTGAACATCCTTTCATGTGCCTATTGGCCATCTGTATATCTTCTTTTGAGAAATGTATGTTCAGATCTTTTCCCATTTTTTAACTGGGTTGTTAGTTTCTTTGTTGTTGACATGCATGTGTTCTTTGTATATTTTGGATATATTAACCCCTTATCAGATATATGGTTTGCAAATATCTTCTCTGAGTTGTTATGTTGTCTTTTTGTTTTATTGATGTTTCCTTTGCTGTGCAGAAAATTTTCAGTTTGGTGTAGTCCCATTTGTTTATTTTTTCTACTGTTTCCCTTGCCCGGTCAGACATGGTACTTGAAAATATGCTACCATGACTGATGCTGAAGAGCATGCTGCCCATGTTTTCTTCTAGAAGGTTCATGGTTTCAGGTCTTACATTCGAGTCTTTAATCCATTTTGAGTTGTTTTTTGTGCATGGTGTAAGAAAATGGTCTACTTTCATTCCTTTGCATGTGGCTGTCCAGTTTTCCCAACATCATTTGTTGAAGAGACTCTCCTTTCTCCATTGTATGTCCTTGGCTCCTTTGTCGAAGATTAGCTGTCCATATATCTGTGGGTTTATTTCTGGGCTCTCAATTCTGTTCCATTGATCTGTGTGTCTGTTTTTGTGCCAATACCATGCTGTTTTGGTTATTATAGCTTTGTAGTATATGTTGAAATCAGGGAGTGTGATACCACCAGCTTTGTTCTTTTTTCTCAGGATTGCTTTGGCTATTTAGGGTCTTTTGCTGTTCCATGTAAATTTTAGGATTCTTTGCTCTATTTTTGTGAAAAATGTTGTTGGAACTTTGGTAGGGATTGCATTGAATCTATAGATTGCTTTAGAAAGTATGGGCATTTTAACTATGTTAATTCTTCCAATCCAAGAGCACAGAATATCTTTCCATTTCTTTGTGTCTTCTTTTATTTCTTTCAACAATGTATTATAGTTTTCAGTGTACAGGTCTTTCACCTCTTTGGTTAAGTTTATTCCTAGATATTTTATTCTTTTTGTTGCAATAGTAAATGGGATTGAATTCTTAATTTCTCTTTCTGCTGCTTCATTGTTAGCGTGTAGAAACACAATGGATTTTCGCATGTTGATTTTGTATCCTGCAACTTTACCATATTCATTTATTATTTCTAAAAGTTTTTTAGTGGAATCTTAAGAGTTTTATATATATAAAATCATGTTGTCTGCAAAAGGTGACAGTTTCACTTCTTCCTTTCCAATATGGATCCCTTTTATTTCTTTTTCTTGCCTGATTGCTCTGGCTAGGACTTCCAATACTATGTTAAGTAAGAGTGGTGAAAGTGGGCATCTTTGTCTGGTTCCTGTTCTTAGAGGGATAGCTTTCAGTTTTTCTCCATTGAAAATAATGTTAGCTGTGGGTTTGTCATGTATGGCCTTTATTACGTTGAGGTACTTTCCTTCTATACCCATTTTATTCAGAGTTTTAATTTTATCATACATGGATGCTGTATCTTGTCAAATGCTTTCTCTGCATCTATTGAGATGATCATGTGATTTTTATTCCTCATTTTGTTAATACAGTGTATCATGTTGATTAATTTGTGGATATTGAACCATCCCTTTATCCCTGGAATATATCCCACTTGATCATGGTGTATGATCTTTTTAATGTATTGTTGTATTCAATTTGGTAGTATTTTGTTGAGAATTTTTGCATTGATGTTCATCAGTGATATTGGCCTGTAATTTAATTTTTCTGTGTTGTCCTTGTCTGGTTTTGGTATCAGGGCAATGTTGGCTTCATAGAATGAGTTAGGAAGCTTCCCCTCCTCTTCAATTTTTTGGAAGAGTTTGAGAAGGATAGGTATTAAGTCTGCTTTGAATATTTGATAGAATTCACCAAGGAAGCCGCCTGGTGCTGGACTTTTATTTTTGGGGAGGTTTTTGATTATTGTTTTTGTCTTCTTCTTGGTGATTGGTCTATTCAAATTCTCTATTTCTTCTTGATTCAGTTTTGGGAGGTTGTATAATTCTAAGAATTTATCCATTTCTTCTAGATTATTCAATTTGTTGGCGTGTAGCTTTGCACAGTATTCTCTTACAATCTTTTGTATTTCTGAGGTGTCTGATGTAATTTCTCCTTTTTCATTTCTGATTTTATTTATTTGAGCCTCCTCTCTTTTTTTCTTGGTGAGTCTAGCTAAAGGTTTGTCAGTTTTGTTTATCTTTTCAAAGAACCAGCTTTTGATTTCATTGATTTTTTTTAGTCTTTATTCCATTTATTTTTGCTCTGATTTTTATTATTATCTTCCTTCTACTGATTTGGGGCTTTGTTTGTTCTTCTTTTTCCAGTTCCTTTAAGTGCGCTGTTAGATTGTTTATTTGAGATTTTTCTTGTCTGTTGAGATAGGCCTTAATTGCTATAAACTTCCCTGTTAGAATCACTTTTGCTGTATCCCACAGGTTTTGGCATGTTGTATTTTCATTTTCATTTTCATTTGTCTCCAGGTAATTTTTGATTTCTCCTTTGATTTCTTCATTGACCCAATTATTGCCAGTAGCATTTTGTTTAATCTCCACGTATTTGTGGCTTTTCCAATTTTCTTCATGTATGTGATCTCTAGTTTCGTACCTTTGTGGTCAGAAAAGATACTTGGTATTATTTCAGTCTTCTTAAGTTTATTGAGACTTATTTTGTGGCCTAATATGTGACCTATCTTGGAGAATGTCCCATGTGCATTTGAAAAGAATGAATATTCTGTGGTTTTTGGATGGAATGTTCTGTATATATCTTCTAAGTCCATCTGGTCTAACATGACATTTAAGGCCAATGTCTCCTTATTGATCTTCTGTTTGGATCATCTATCTATTGGTGTAACTGGAGTATTAAAGTCCCCTACTATCATTTGTACTGTCTATTTCTCCTTTTATGTCTGTTAACAATTGATTTATATATTTAGGTGCTCCTATGTTGGGTGCATAGATATTTAAAAGTGTTACATCCTCTTGTTATATTGTTCCCTTTATCATTAGGTAGTGCCCTTCTTTGTATCTTGTTACAGTTTTTGTTTTGCAGTCTATTTTATCTGACATAAGTATTGCTACCTCAGCTTTCTTTTCATTGGCATTTGCATGGAGTAGCTTTTTCCATCCCTTCACTCTTCAGTCTTTAGGTCTGAAGAGTGTCTCTTGTATGCAGCATATATATGGGTCTTGTTTTTTTATCCAATCAGCCACCCTATACCTTTTGATTGGAGCATTTAGTCCATTGACATGTAAAGTAGCTGTTGATAAGCATGCACTTATTGCCATTTTGTTACTTTTTTTCTGGGTGTTTTAGTAGTTCTTCTTTATTCCTTTCTTCTTCTTTTGCTCTCTTCTCTTGTGGTTTGACCTTCTTTAATATTATGTTTGGGTTCCTTTCTCTTAATTTTTTGTGGATTTATTATAGGTTTCTGGTTTGTGATTACCATGAAGTTCATATATAATAACCTACATATATAGCAATCTATATTAAGTTGATGGTCTCTTAAGTTTGATCTCTTGCTAAAAGCTCTGCTCTTTTACTTCCCTCCTCCCACAGTTTATGTTTTTGATATCATGTCTAATGTCTTTTTTTTGTGTGTATCCATTACCCTCTTATCATGGAAGTAGGTAATTTTAGTACTTCCATCTTTTGACCTTCATAGGTGGTTGATCTGCCACTTTTACTGTATTTTTGTCTTTACCAGTGATTTTATTGCTTTTTTTTTTGTTGAAATTTTCTTATTCCTATCTGTGGTCTTCTCTTTACCACTTAAATAGGTCCCTGTAGCATTTCTTGTAAGACTGGTTTCTCAGCGATTAACTCCTTTAATTTTTTCTCTCTGGGTAACTCTTTATCTCTCCTTCCATTCTGAATGCTAACCTTGCCAGGTAGAGTTTTCTTGGCTATAGTTTTTTCCCTTAAAGAATTTTAAGTATATCATGCCACTCCCTTCTAGCCTGTAAGGTTTCTGCTGAGAAGTCAGCTGACAGTCTTATGGGGTTTCCTTTGTATGTCACTTGTTGCCTTTCTCTTGCAGCTTTTAGGATTCTCTCTTTATCTTTAATTCTTGATGGTTTAATTATAATGTGTCATAGTGTGGGCCTCTTTGGGTTTATCTTTTTGGTGCTTTCTGTGCTTCTTGTACCTGGATGTCTGTTTCCTTCCTTAGGTTAGGAAAGTTTTCAGCTGTGATTTCTTCAAGTAGATTCTCTGCCCCTTTGTCTCTCTCTTCTCCTTATTGGACACCTATACTACGAATGTTAGTGCCCTTGGTGTTGTCTGAGATGTCCCTTAGACTGTTCTCATTCTTTTAAATTCTTTTTTCTTTTATCTGTTCAGCTTGGATGATTTCCTCTAGTCTTTTGTCCAGCTTGCTGATCGGTTCTTCTGTATCATCTACTCTGCTATTGAGTCCTTCTAGTGAATTTTTCATTTCTAGTATTATATTCTTCATTTCTGATTGGTTCTTTTTTATATTTTCTGATTCTTTGTTGATGTTCTCACTGTGTTCATCCATTCTTCTCCCAAGATCAGTGAGCATCCTTATGACTTTTTGTTTGAACTCTTTGTCAGGTAGATTGTTTATTTCTGTTTCATTTAGTTCTTTTTCTGGGGTTTTGTCCTGTTCCCTTACTTGGAATGTATTCCTTTGTCTCCTCATATTGGCTCTTTCTCTGTGCTTATATCTCTGTATAAGGTGGGTCAGCTACACCTCCTGATCTTGGAAAGGTGGGCTTATGTAAGAGATGCCTTATGAGGCCAAGCAGTGTGTTTCCCTCTTGTCACCAGTCCAAATGTTCCATGAGTGACCCCTGTGTGGGCTACTTGTTTCCTTCTATTGTGGCAGGGTTGTTCTTGCTGCAGGTGCCTAGGGAGGCTAGACTGTCCTCCTGGCCAGCTGGTTGTAATGCTCAGCTCTGTGTGGCTGCTATGGACCCTTCAGTCACTTTATCAGGCATAGGGAGCCCCAGCAGAGTTAGCCTCAAAGTCTAATAGCACATTCCTGTTGCAGGTTTTCTCTTAAGTGAGTAGGCCCCCAGCATGGCTGATTGCTAGGCTGAGGGGCTTACAGTTGCTGTAGGCCTCCATCCTGCAAGGCTGTTGTCAGCTCTCTCAGCATTGCAGCTGCATAGGACTGGCCCCAGGCACGGAAACACCCAATTGTTTCAGGCCTTGAAGGTGAGACTGATCCCCTATGTGGCTGTTTGAGAAACACAATTCTTCTGCAGCTGACAAGCCCCACTGCCCACAGGGCCACACACACCGTCAACACGGTCCTGCCTCATGTGCGAGCCCTGACCCCCTGAAGCAGACCCAGTCGCCCCACTGCAGAGGCCTCACACACTCCACTGGCTCCTCACACACACTCTGCCCCACTTGCCTGGCTGCAGATGTTCTAGGCACCCCGTCTATGCTGGCCCGCAGGTTTCCCCAGGGCTTGCTGTTGGGTGGGGCCAGTCCCTAGGGCAGGCTGCCTGCCCTGGCTGAGCTGGATTAAATCAGTGCTCTGGTAGGTGGGGCACACCCTGTGCTAACAGACCAGGGGAAGAACTCCCATGGTGTCTGCCAGCATCTGTGTCAGCGTGCCTGTACTTGGTCACAATAATGGCTGCCACCCATGTCTCAGTCCCTGGAGAGCTCTCACCGAGATGCACCCAGAGCTTATCAGGTGAGTCTCTTTTCATGAAAGGACTGTGCACCTTTCTTTCTGTTGATTTTAGATTGCTTTCCAAAACAGGTGAATTTGTGCATGGGCCCTTTAAGAGCTGGCTTTTTTCCCCCTTATGACTCGCAGCTTTTCTAGGGGTATTCCCTGTTGTTGTTAATGGCCAGCAAAGCCAGGTATTATGACACTCATCTGGGTTGTGCTGAGTCAAAGGATGCTTATAGTGGTAATGCTCCCCCGCTGAGGTCCCCTTTCCTCCAGGGAAGGCTGCGTACCTTAGGATTGCTCCCGGCCGGCCATGAAGCACGGCAGCTTGGGAAGGTGGCTTTCTTTTCTCTCCAGAGAGGAGTTTCTGCCTCTTCTACCTCAGTTAAGGCTGTCCATTGTTGCAGGGGTTCTTTTTATCCAGTTGTCAGTTCTCTCTCAGGGCTAATTGTTCCAAGTAGTTGTAAATTGGTCGTGTCCGTGGGAGGAGGTGAGTTCAGAATCTGCCTATGTGGCCATCTTGACACCAACCTGGGTCATCTTTGACCCCTTTCTTTCTCTCAACCCCACATCCAATCTGTCATCAAGTCCCACTGATGCCGTCTTTTAAATAGATCTGAAACCTGATTCTTCTCCTCAAGCCCACTGATACCATTCTGATTCGGCCTGCCATCGTCTTGTACTCAGATCACTGCCGTCACCTCCTGACTATTCCCCCTGACTCTGACGTTACTCCTTTACTGTCTACTCTCAGTTCAGCAGCCAGAATTACCCATTTGAAACATGAACCAGGTCAAGTTTCTGCTCAAAATCTTCCAACACTCCCCCATTTTACTCCAAGTAAAAGCCAGAGTCCTCCCAATGGTTCATGAGGTCCCATAAAATCCGGCTCCTGAAATATCCTACCTCTGTCTCCCTCCCTCTGCTCCAGCCCCTCTGATCTCCTGTCTGTTCCAGAACACACCAAGAATACTCTCACCTCAGGGCCTTTGCACTGGCTTTTCCATCCTCCTGGAATGATTTTCCCTAGAAGGCATGTTACCTCGCCTCCTAGAAAGTAGCAATCCCCACATCTCCTAGACCCCTTACTCTGCTTTATTTTTCTGTCCAGCTCTTTTCATCACCTGACCTTATAGAGTTATTGCTTTGTTTACTTTACTGTCACCTCTACCTGCCAATCAAATGTTAGCTCCCTGAGGACAGAGACTTAGACTATTTTGTTCACTGTTGTACTGCTTGGGTGTCAAACAATGCCTGGCCCACAATATTAGCACAATAAAAGCTGAATACGTTTACTACGTTTGAACGATTTTCTCTTTATCCTTCCAAACAGCTACTCACTCTGGCCACTAGATGGCACTCAAGTACTTTCCGGGCTTTGAAAAGAGGCGTGAGTTTGGTCAACGGAGGACCCATGGGCGCTCTCCCTCTGAGGTCTGAACTTTTGAAGTTATGTTTCTGGTGCTTGGGGTCTTTGCTCCCTTCCTGATGCTTCAAGACCTTTTACAAGTACATTAAAAACCCACATTTATTCCAATAATGCTAGTTTCTATTAAAAATGAGCGTGTGAGGATAATCCATATGTCCCACGTCCCACCAGAGTAAAGTGATACTTTCCTTTTATATTCAAATGATTATGACTTGAATCCAAACCTGGATAACTTCTGGAAATTGGCCTCCTTGAAATTTCCCTCCTCCAAGCTGTGTCTGAAGTGTCCCAGGTGTTGTCTCAGGGAGGTTGTGAAGTCATTCAGTTTCCTCTCTGACCTCCTGGTCTTGCTACCTCGCTATTGCCTCCATGGTCTCAGACACTGTCTCCATCCTCCTGAGATGCTGGGCCCAGGGGTCTTCTCTGATCCACCAATCCTGGGGCACTCCTCTTTTCCTGTCCACTTCTGAAATGTGGGGCAGGCTCTCTCCAATTCTCCACGGCACAGCCGAGACCGTGATAGGAAGAAATGACTCTGAGCAAGACTCTGCTGAAGGATTGCAGATAAAGGAAAGTAAATACAGCAGAGGGTGCCTTGCAGTGGCTGCTGCTGACATTGCTCCTAGAGCCTGAAGGCCAGGGCCAGCCCCGGTGCCCTTTCCCAGCTGGCAGTCTCTGTAGCTCTGGCTGGTCTCCACCTGACACTGGCAGATCATCCCTGAGCCCCAAGGCTCTCCAGCATCCTCCACACCTTGGAGGCTGGTCAGTCTGGCTTCAGACCTCCAGAAAGAGACCAGATTTCCCTCCATGTCTCCCCTACTCCTAACATAGACCCCAGCATGACCTCCTTCTAGGACAATGGATGTGGAAATGTCTGTTCTCATCAGGCGTGTGGTTGGTCTTATGAGCCAACAAGGCAGTCCCAATGGCTTGACAATCCATTTCCCCAAAGTCTGTATATTTCAGGCTTAGATAAAACTGTGCACTGAACACCAATAGTTAAAATCTTTTGTTAAACAATATAATCCAGTCCATCCAGTTCCTCTCCTCTTCCCCCTCCTTCTAATCCTTTTCCCAGTGGGAAGTGAAGGAAATACCAGGACTCGGTGTCCCCCCCACCACGGTCTGCTTTTAATCTGCAAACTTTGACAAGAATACGCACACTCACATCACCGTCTTCAAGAACAGACAGTACCCTATAGGTGCAAAGCAGCCCCAAGGCGTATTAAGGAAAAACACACAACTCCCTAGTTCTCCCAAAGGACACAATCAATTTCCATCATTTACAACAGAACACACCCTCTGGCTCTGAGTGTGCCCCTTTGACTTTCTCGATTGCATTTAAGTCTCACTCAAAGGCAATGATTGGTGCCTGCCTTACGTGTGCTAAAGGACCCACCATCGGGGTCCTCCTAGAACCCAGGAAAGACACATCAAAGTGTCCATTCTAGAAGGAAGAAATTACATGTAACTTTTTAGAAACACTTTTTACTCTGAAGACATTTCAAACTTACAGAAAAATTGCAGGAGTAGTACAGTGAACTCCCACTTAACCTTTCCCTGGATCTCCCAATTATTAACATTAGGACACGCTGGCTTTCTAACTCTCTCTGTACACTTACTATTATTTCATCTTATTTTTAATTTTTAATTTTTTTGGTGATTATTTGAGAATAAGTTGCAGACGTCATGACTTTTCACCTTTAAGGACTTCAGCATGTATATACCAAGAAAAGGACATTTTCTTTTCTTTTCTTTTTTTTTGAGGCAGATTAGCCCTGAACTAACTGCTGCCAATCCTCCTCTTTTTTCTGAGGAAGACTGGCCCTGAGCTAACATCCATGTCCTTCTTGCTCTACTTCATATGTGGGACGCCTGCCACAGCATGGCTTGCCAAGTGGTGCCATGTCCGCACCTGGGATCCAAACTGGCAAACCCCGGGCCACCAAAGCGGAATGTGCACACTTAACCGCTGCACCACTGGGCTGGCCCGAAAAGGACATTTTCTTACATCGCCATAGTACAATGAAAAGATTCAGAAAATTTAACATAGATACAATACCACTACCCAATTACATGTGAATTTTAAAATGACACTTCCCCATTTTTCTTTAAATTAAATTATTAGAGTTACAAAAATAAAGTGTAGAAATATGTAGAGTAGAAAGTAAAAATGTCCCTTCGAATGGATAAAGAAGATGCGGTACATATACACAATGAATACTACTCAGCCATAGGAAATGGTGAAATCCGGCCATTTGTGACAACTTGGATGGACCTTGAGGGTATTACGCTAAGTGAAATAAGTCAGAAGAAGAAAGTTAAAAGCAGTATGATCTCACTCATAAGTAGAAGATAAAAACAACGACAAGCAAATACGCAGCGACAGGGATTGGATTGGTGGTAACCAGAGGGGAAGGGGGAGGGAGCAGGAGGAAAGGGGTGATTAGGAACATGTGTGTGGGGATGGATGGTAAGTAGTCTTTGGGTGGTGAACAGGATGTAATCTACAGAGAAATAAAAATATATTATGATGTACACCTGAAAGTTACATAATGTCATAATCCAATGCTACTGCAATAGAAATAAATAAATTAAAAAAAATAGTATCACAGAGCAATTAAAAAAATATTTAACACACACACACAAAAGTGAAAAGGTCCTTTAACTTCCCCCATCGTCCCATACACTCCCCAGGGGTAATCAGTGTTACCATTTTTACATGAATGCAGTAAACTTTTCTACAAAGTACATATATAAGACATGATTTTTTTGCAAGTTGAATCTTTTTCTCTTAGAGTCTTTTGCAGATCGTTCCATGTTAGTGCATATGGATCCGTCATCCTTTGTCCTTTCTGTAGTGGTATAGTGTTCCATGGTTTGGATGTACTAGAATTTACTTAATCAGTCCAGTTTGATGGAAATTTAGCTTGTTTTCATTTGTATTTTGCTGTGACCAACCACTCTGCAACAACCAACTTTGTACACACATATGTCTTTGTGCACACATGTGACTACCTCTCAGGGTTAGAATCCTAGAAAAGGAATTTCTCCATTGAAGGGAACACACGTTTAAAAATTTTGGTTCAGAAATGTGCTTTCCTTGGGAACTCACTTATTTTTCTCTTTCAAGCACCTCGTCAAGCAGCTGGCCATTGTGCCTCTTTGGTTTGTCCTCTAGGAAGGTTTTACATCAAGCATTTGGTCCATCTCTTAAGATTATGTACAAAATACAATCTTAGAGCATAGGCTTCACATACCGCCTTAACTTTTGGTTCCATCTTATCTCTACTTTCATTTTAACTTTGATATATGTGGCAAATTAATACAATTTTTATTTTACTTTATATCTTTCTATGTATGTAAATTTGTGTCCAGTCCTTCTAGAACAAGATGGACTGTGAATACATAAAATGGTTGGCTTGAGGGTTTTAACGACAGTCCTGGGGTGTGGAGAGGGGCAGACGATAGCGTCTATTGAGTGGCATCTGCTTCCTGCCAGGCACTTTGCAGAGCTGGCTCACTTCATCTTCCCAATACTTTTCTAAGATGGGGGTCATCATCCCTAGTTTGCAGATGAGACCAGAACTGGGAGACTCCAAAGCCCATGTCCTCATCCCCGTGCCTCCCGCTGCCTCCGATGAGCCAAAGGTGAGCTCTCAGAGTACCGGTGAGTGTATCCACCTCCAAAAAGTGTACCCCTCGTCACTCCCAAGGCTGTATCTGAAAGGCAGTTGGGATGTGGGTAAGGATGTGCACCTTGAGGTTGCTCTGGCCCTCGCCACTTGGGGAGGCCTAAGCCTCTCCAAACACATCTGTGCCCATTGCGTTAAGTGGGCTGTCATCCACTCCCTCTTCCTGGAGGCCTTGAGCTGTATAATACAGAGGTCAGATGATGGTCTCTTAGTGTGTGTGTCCAGCTCCATTGACAGCAATCAAAGCAAAAGGGCTTTGACTGCAGCACAAGGAACTGGAATTAGCTCTGGGATAGGACTTCTGCCCAGTGAGAGGTGCTAAGTGCAAAAATGAGTTAAGCACAGAGGTAAGCGTGGAATTCCCTTCTAGGAGCCTTTAAGAACAGGCCAAATCCTCAGCTGTCCGGGGCTAAGCGGGGAGAATTACTGAGGCCCCATGTGACAGCCCTGCTAAGCCTCCTTAGAAAACTACAAGTCCATGATGTCAACTGGTCATTAAACTAAATTACTCAACTCTCTTTTCTTGAAAAACTCAGTTTAGGCCACCAGGTGGTGATAGTTCAACAGAAATGAGACTTTGCAGATATTTCTTTGAGCCACGAGAGAATGCATCCAAAGCAGTCTGGAAGGCTCTGGGACCAAAAGGGGGAAGCTTTCTTTGATCCCAGCGGGCCCATGGAGTGGGCTGGTTGAGGTGCAATGGGAGGTTGAGGTCTGTAGTTATTCCTGTTCAGGCCATAGAGAGAAACTCAGAGTTATGAAAGCTCTGAGGAGGAAGCAGCTGCCACCCATGAGATGTCTCTTCTACTTCTCAAGGATCTCCTGGGCTCCCACTGTGACTCCTTTTGGTCAGAGCACAGGACAGGGCCGTGTTGCCCAATGAATCTTGGGTGAGTCCACTTTCTCAAGGAGGTATGGCCTGGAATAATCAGAGCAAGGCCTTTTGACCTGAAGAGTTTCTCAGACCAGGGAGGTCGATGGCTGTGGGGATAGTCTCCAGGGAGATGTCACTGATCTTTGATTCTTGCCTGTCTTCTCCCTGGACTGTACCTTCTCTGAGGGCAGGGATCCTGTCTATCTTGTACACAACCATACTTCCCAGCATCTAACACAGTGTATTAGTTGTGGGTAGGAAGCTCAATATGTATTGCTGAATAAACAACTAAATAAATATGTTGTAGGACAAGAGCTGGTCTTTGGGGAGCTGTCCAGGGTCCTTACCTGGTCCTGGCTTCCTTTGGCAAATTGGTCCTTTGCCTTCTTGTCTTCTTCCTGGGGTTTTGCCACAAAACCTGCTCCTAATGTATTTGAAGAATTATATACTCCCTTGACCATGTTACTGTGCCCGTGGTGGCCACCAGGGATATTGCTGAATTAGGTCCAAAAGTGATTCTCTTTGCACAGACCCAAACGTGTTAAATGTTTCAATCCTCGTCTGCATCTGTGGAGTTTTAAGTTCTCAATTCCAGTCCCTCCTACATCACTACAGTGAAGGGTGTGTGGTGGGAAAGTGGCAAGAAGTGGTGCTGGAGAAGCGAGCTGGGGTCAGATTGCGGAGGACTTAAGGCATGAATTCACGGGGCAGGGAGTGTGTTTTGTCCATCTCTGAGGGCTCACAGCATCCAGAAGAATTCCAGGCATAAAGTAAGTGCTCAATAAAAGATACAAAATTTCCAATTGTGCAGAACTATCCAGAAGATATGGAAATTGCAGATGTGGCTCTATGCTCAGCCCCCTGGAATGGCTCAGTTAATGCCCTCTGGGGAGTAGGAGGTGAAGGATCCTTATTACCATTGATTTCTCACCTGTATGTGTTTACTCACATCTGGATTGACTAAAGGGGCCAGTTCTTGGTTCTTCCACAAGGCTTCACACTATCTCAGATCCTCATATAATGAGAGGTTAATAGAGAGAAGGTGAGAATCAGGAACACAGGCTAGAGCTGGGACTGAACCTGAGACCAGAGACTGCAGCTTGGCAAACAGGCTCTGGAGAATGGGGTTTTCTGCTGTCCAGCTCAGAAGCCAGTGGGTGAAGAGGTACAATTTCAGAGCCGCCCATATAAATGAACCAAGAGGTGGGTATAGGGAGTGATTTGGGGAAAGTGACTCAAAACTTGCAAGTCCTGGTATAACGCAGGGAACCCTGATGTCAAGTGCCCAAGATACATCAGCAGCACAAAGGGTCCCCAGGGCCAGGCACTGCCAGACAAAGCATAGGGCATCAAAGGCCAGCTTCTCTCTCTTTGCACAAACGCTGGGGTGCCCACTCTCAGGACTCTGGCCTCACCTCTGGGCTCCTCATCACCTTGGAAGTACGCTGAGACTGCAGAAACTCAGAGAAAGGCCCTGTGTCAGGTGCCCTGCATCTCTCCGTCTTCTCTCATATTCGTCTGTCCCTAAGCCATCCCTATTTGCTGCATCTGCCGCTTCTCTCCATTCCTTCTGCTCCCCATCATTTCTTCTCTGGATTCCCGTGATATTCACCCCTCAAACTCTTCGCCCTGCCTCTGATATCACCCTTTCCAGCCCATCCTCCACCTAGACAGCCAGAGAGATCTTTCTAGAACACAAACCTAATCATGCCACACCCCTTGATAAACACATTCCATTACTCCCCACTGCTTGTGGTATTCAAGGTCCTCTAACATCTGTCCACCTTTCAGGCCTTATCTGTATCCCTCTTCCCGTGCCCTCTCCATTCCAGCCTGGTTTTCTCAGTGCACCACGAGCCACCATGTTCTGTCACCCGCTTGGTGCCATGGGACAGAGTCTTCCCTCTATCTAGGATGCCTTTCTCCTACTTGGTGAACTCTTTCTCATCTGAGGTCCAGTTCAGATGCCACTTCTTGCTGGAAGCCTTTTCCCATTTCTCCAGGCACAGTTTCTTCTTTGGCTTCACGTAAATTATCTATTTCTTGTTATAGAGAGCCGTACCTTATCTGTGAGCTCCCTGACCGTGAGCTCCTTGAGAACAAGAATTGTATCTTCTTTCTTTTCATATTCCCTTCCTCCCACTGCCCAGCAGAGCGCCTGGCATGTATTTGGTGCATAACAAGTATTCGGAGAACAGTAAAATTAATTGAGCCCGTAGGATGGACACAGAGACTGCCCTGTGGGGACCGATTCTTCAGTCTAGAAGGGTGGAAGCTGAGAAAGGACACAACTGAAAGCTATGCAACTCTAAGGAGAACATAGAGGGGTACATGAACTAATGGAGTGTGTCTATTTCTTGGTCTCTGGACTCACCATTGTCTCTTGCTTTCAGATCCATCCCTACCTTTTTCCTGAAAGCTGTGTTTCCCAGACTGCTCCCACTGGTTTCTGTCTAGGTACAGCAGGAGATTGGAGCCAGGGAGGAAGGGAGAAGTCAGGGCATTTCCCCTTCTCCCTCTGCTCTAGGTGAAGAAGAGCATTTTCGGGCTGCAGGTTCATCTGCATGGCTGTTCCAGATCCTTGCAAGACGTCCCTCCCTCCATGGTCTCACCTTCTGCCAGGCAGTCTCTGCTGTGGTCCTAGCTTGGGCTGATGGCCCTGGCTTCTGGGTTTTGGTAACACCATCACCCCATCTGTGTCCTGCAGCCCTGGAGGGATGGTGACTTCCTGCTGTTGCTAATTTTTGGATTGCTTCACCATCTCCGTTTGGACTTTTAGCCCTTTTACAGCCACTGTGGCCCATCTTCTATATTAAATTCCCCATGTTTGAAATACTAAAGAGTTTTCAGTTTTCCCGAATGGCCCCTGACTCTTATAGTCCTCTCGCTTAGACCAGTTGAAGGTTAAGTCCTGGGTTTCCTGAACCAGTCTCTGTCCTTGCTTCTACTCACGGGGGTCCCTTGCCATGATCACAGTATTCCTGCAGTCCAGCATTAGTGGCCCATGTAAGAGCCAGAGTAGTCCTCTGCCATCGCATGCCTTATGTTCCCTGTGGGTGATTTTGGAGATGTGAACCCTGGACTGAGCCAATCCTCCCATGCCCTTTGGTTCTTATGAAGGAGGATCTTGGATCCTGGCAGAGTGAGGTAGGGATGGTGGTGCAAGACCATCTACTTCCACTGTAGCCACTACTTCCAGGATGTTAATTGCCTTCTCTGCCTTGACACTTGGAAGAGGAATGTTTGAAACACATTCAGAGGGTAGTAAACTTCAGAAATTCATTAAGCCAAGAGCTGGTGCCAATAGGAAATATAAAACCCTTCCTGTGAGGCCTGGCTGAACTCACCAATTGATTTGTGTAGGATTATTGAGGGGAATGAGTCTGTCATGCAGCCATCTGCACTGTGGGGCAGTGATAACGTATCTTAGGGGACCCCATTAGAGCCAGAACCTGGGCTGAGTGGACCCAAGGCTGACCCCAGGGGTGGTTCCCACACTCCTCTGCAGGATGGCAGGAGGTAGGGAGCTCTTCCCAACCAGTCGTGGAGTTAAAGGTGTAAGGATTGAGATGAGGGGAGGGGAGCTGGAGAAGAGGTGGACGGACCACTCGAAGGAAGTGGATAGGACCATGTGCAAGCTTCCAGGAGCAGAGAAATAAAAATATTTAAAGCTTCCAGTTTGACAAGTCAATATGACTCTCATTGAGCAAGGGGAGAGAAGGAGAGAAAGAGCTAAGAGAGGGTGAGGAAAAGAGATCTGGGGACCAGAAAAGAGAGGGGCGTTTTTACAAAATTCATTGAGGAAATATGATGTCAGGAAAGACAGGAACTCAACATGCAGGGTGCGGATGACCAGGCTACTAGACAGAATCTTTTGGCTTCATTGATTGTGTACCTCCACGTGCTGGGCATATGAGAATGCAGAGGTGGTGTGGGAACAATGGACATTCATGCTTTAGTTGTGGAGATAGATAATAAAGCAGATGATCATGATTCCACGTGGTTAGTGTTCTTGCACATGGGCGTGCCGGTTGCTATGGAAGCTCAAAGAAGAAGCATCTACTCAGGCCAAGTTGGGAGGCCAGAGAAGGCTTCTAGGAGGAAGGGACTTGGGTGGAGTCTTGAAGGATGAGTTGCAGTTATCCAGGAAGAGAGGAAGCAGTGGGGATGGGGAAAGGTGTCAGAGGCAGCTGGAGAGTGACACCAAAGGTCTTGGATGAGGGGGAGAGCAGGGCCTGTTTTGGGAGCTGGAGTGTAGGATGGGGAGGTGAGTGGGTGAGAGGTGATGGGGAAACTGGAGAGGTAAGTGATGGTGGAGGGCATCCTCAAAGGCCTGACGCTGTTCTAGGAGTTTGGGGGACTGGTCTCCTGTGAGCAATGGGGAGCCAATAAGGAATATAGCAGAAGGTGATGTAATCAGATTTATGGTTTAGAAAGGTTACCCTGGCTGCAAAGGGGAAGCACGATGGCAGAGGGATAAGACGGAGGTGGGAGACTACAGAGGTGGCTGTTTTGATGGTTTGTCTGACAACTGCTTCCTGCCATCCCGGGCTATGCTGAGCATCCAAACCATCCAGCTGTAACACGTGGGTGGATAGATGGGGCTTGTCTTGTCCCTGACCAGGACCTGTGGGGCTCCAGTGGGGCTCACTCGGGCTTGCAGAGAGAGGGGACTTGGGGAGCAGCTATGGGAGCAGAAGCGCCAGAGAAGTCAGGGCTGGCTGGCACGGCGCACTCTGTCCTCTGCAGCCGACGCGGGGCCACGTGCTGTGACTCGGTGGGGCAAGCGCTTTGCAGGTGGAGGCAGAGGTTTAATGGCTGCTGATGAGCTGAGAGACTGCGGGTTTTTCGGGAATGTATGTGAAGGAGCCATCTCTATACAGCTAAATTCCTTTATTAACTTAATGAGTTTGGCTGCTTTCCTGGAAATGCAAGTGCCATTTGGCACCATCGCTGCTACTTCAGAAAGGGTGTCATTAAACTAAGAATCTGTAGGAACGCACAATAGCGATAAACGAAGCTGCCTGGGAGATTACGGAGCAGCACGCAGACTTCGCGAGGACCTTCAGAATGGAGAACGCCCGCCGGTGTTCCGAGGTCAGCGCGCCCTTAGGGGCGGGGCTGGGGGTGCTGGAGTCTCGAGCGATTGTCTCGATAATCTAGTCCGTGCAGGTAATGATGAGCAATATTTGGAGGACTAATATTAAAGTCATATTAAAGTTGAAGCAGAGACCTCCAAGGAATCAAAACGCGTCCCAGCCCTCCTCCGCCCCCATTCCCTGAGGCAGCCGGGGGTTTCTGTAGGCGGGACCCACATGCTGTGGCTTGTTCTTTCCGTGTCCCCGCTTGGCATCAGATTGACCCGGGGTTTCCCAGGCCCACTGAGAGAGAACCTTGAGGCAGGTTACTTCTTCCAAACACTAGATTCAGAACATCAAGGCCTGAGACGAGATCACAGGGTAAGAAGTGAGCAAAAATCTCTCTTCTTGTCCCTTTTCTTCTTTAGAATGGGAGGGGGCTTGAAATTCGGGGGAGATTTGGGGAGTCAGTGGCCTTTGGAATTCACAAGATTGCTGTGAAACCCTCTGTCTCTGAGTTGTTTGGACCTGAGTGTTGGATGTGGACACTGTGGGACAATGAAAGCTTCCCGGATGATGTCAGCCAAAGAGTTCATCTTAATTCACATGATGCCAGGTCCCCAGGAGCCACACTGCAGAGAGCATGGGATGGAGCAGCCACAGCAGCCACCTCTCACTAACCACCTGCTACGTGCCAGCCACTCTCTCTGTGACCCCGCTGCAACCCCGTAATGGTGGTAGTAGTACTTTGCAGCTGAGAAGAGGAAGCTCAGAGAGGTTAAGACACTTGGCAAAGTCCCCTCAGCTGGTTGGTGGTGGAACGGGATTGAACTTAGATTGTCCTACGCTGGAGTTGGACCCTTTCCCCTGTACTTCTCCTTACTGACGCGGAAGGTGTGTATCAGGGGATCCACATAAAGCCAGGTTTGCGCTCAGCCCAGCCTGAGAAAGTGTCTGTGGTTCCCCCCACTCCCTCTTGTCTTCCATCCCAGGCAAGGATTCCACATGGTTGGGCGCTTTTATAAAATTTTTATTTTTCAATTACATGCTCATTGTAACAAACCCAAACAACACAAAAGTGGATAAAGCGGGCAGAGAAAGGCCCCTCTCCCCCTGCCAGTTCGAGAACTTTTCCTTTGCTTAGGGCAGGTGGGGTTGAGCTCGAAGGAGCTGCCTCAGCTGTCAGAGCACCAGGCTTGGGTCCGGACTCCGCCAACTCCACAGCCCTGGGAAAATCGCTTCACTTCTCTGGGCCTCAGTTTCTTCATCTGAAAAATGGGCTAATCGCATTTACGTCATGAGTTTGTTGCAAGGATTAAATATTTAGATAAGTGCCTGGCGAAGAATCAGTGTGCAATAAATCATTAGCTATTTGTATTATCTATGGCTCTTAAAATCCAAAATCAGTATTAACACCATACATATTGTGCGGCGACTTCCTTTTTCACTTTACAATATGTTGTCGACTTCTTTCCAAGTCTGTACATGTGGCGCTTTTTAAGAGGGTTGTATAGAAGTTTATTTGTATGGAGGTTCTATAATTTATTCATTCAGATATGGACAGACATTTAGATCATTCCCCTGCTCCTTTTTTTTTTTTTTTACAAACAATTGCAACATTGTGCTTTTGTAAGAAAGAGTTCTAGAAGTGGGATCATAGGATTTTAGGGGATATATATATATATTTTAAATTTGATTATATATTTACAAATTTTTGCCGAAACGTGGTGCGAATTATATTCTCACTGACAGCGCAACAAGAAAGCCTGCTTTCTCGACCTTAACCAACTGGGTTTACTCATCTCGTAACTGCTGGATGAAAGAAATACCCATCTAACTTTGCACGTGATGAAGATGTTTGCACAAAAGTTAAATCAGATCTCTGCTTTACACCATAGAGATGCACAAACAGTAGAAAAGAGACCAACAAGCCCTTGAGAGGGGGCAAAAGGCATAAAACAATTTTGAGCTGAAGATGCGTGTGTATAGGGAGCACTGGGCAGACATTCTCTAATCCATGACGCCTACTCATCATTACTCCCATTTTAGAGATGAGAAAACTGAGGCATAGAGCGATTAAGTCACTTGCCCAAGATTGGGCAGCGGGTGAGTAGCAGAACTTAGAAGCAGGACTCCTACCTCCCTGATGCCAGCATCTGTTCTGTCTATTCCACCAGGCTGCCTCCATGTAGAGCTCCGCAGAAGCAAATCCTTTGGATCTGAAGAAACTGGAGAGGCTCGAAGAAGTGGAGACGGCACTGGGCTGGGCTGCAGAGCTCCGAGTGGCTTGATTCTGCCTCACTTCCTGTGCGGCTTTAGAGGATTTTCCCAATTGTGAAGCAGAGGGGCGGAGCTGTAACAGGGAAGCTTTGGGGCCAGCAGAAAGTGCTCTGGTTCCTCTCTGGCCCTCGGGACCGTGGGGCTGGGAGGCAGGTGGCGCAGCTCCTCTCCAGATAGAGCACAGCAGCATCCCTGTATCCCTCCCTCAGGCAGCCTGCAGCACCTTCTCGCCTTCATTTTCTGTGCATGCCCATCAGTGTAGTAAATCCTGAGAGCTTCTGCTTTTTTTTTTAAGCAAAATAGAATCAGAGCCTTTTGTGTTTGAAAGCCGTGTCCATAAATCAGTGCTCCTTGAATGAAGAGACGTGTGTGGACCCACGAAGACAGGGCTTTAAATTATTTATCAAGAAGTGATGCTACTTGGAGCCTCAGGCACACTCAGCCCTACAAAGAAACTGAGCGGCTTCTCAAGATTTTTTTGTGGCCCTGACGGATGATGACATGGGTTAAGAAACATACACGGGGCCCCATACCATTTGGTCCCTACCCTGTTCTCCAGCTCCCGAATGCCCTAAGCTGCAGCCACATCCAGGGACTCACAGATTCCCGGATGCATCATGCTTTGCACATACTGTTCCCTCCCCTTGGACGTCCTTTTCCACTTATCCACCCTGCAAACTCCTATGTGTCTGTTAAGAGCCAGCCTAAAAATCCCCTTCTTTCAGGAATGTTTCCCTCCTTCTCCTGTCTGGGTTAGTAGCTGGCTGGATATCAAATACTTCAAGGGCAGAGTTAGTTATGTTCACTTATCTAGCCATAAAACCATGTCAAGCACATAGCCAGAGTTTGGGATTGTTAAGTGAGGGAATGGTGTGATGTGAGTGGAGTCATCTGTTCTCGGTCAGCACGATATGTCTGGCACATGATGCTTATTTAATTTCCAGCTCAATGTGTCTAATACTCCCGTGAGGGGCTCGGATGAAGACGCCAGGGACGAATGCTTTTCCCGACTGCAGGTAATGCAAACCTGGAAATCATAGCAAACGCTTTGAATGATGATTCAGTGTTTGAAACAATCTTGATAGGCTGGCAGAATTGTCTACAATTAACAAGATGACCCTGAACACGGATACATTTGAAGTGTTACTAATATAAAGGTCTGAATCGATGACATTCCGTGGGTCAGCGATTTGGGCCATGCTTAGCACGATGGCTCCTCCGTTGGGCCAGGCTCTCTCATCAGCTGCTGGGCCCGCTGGGGTTGAGTGGTTTGGGACATCTTTGCTGAGATGGCTGGGATGACTGGGGACTCTCCCCAGGGTTGTCATCCTCCAGCGGGCTGGCCTGGGCTTGCTCACATGGCGGTCTCAGGGTTCCAGGAGCAGAAAGAGAGGACAAGCCCCAGGGCACAAACACTTCTCCGGTGTCTTCTCGCTGCACATTTGCTATCCTCCCATTGGCCAGAGCAAGGCACATGGCGAGCTGAGAATCAGGTGGGGGAAGATAACTCCATGGGGTGGATACAAGGAACGAACGAATTTGGAGCCGTAAATGCAACAATTTACCACAGCGAGGAGAACTGATGTTGGGAGAGAGCCACGATTTCTACAGAGGATGCAAATGGAAAGCAGGATTCTAGAGAAAGCGCAGGATGTGGGGGTCCTTTGATTCCAACACAACAGGGGCTAAATAAGACATACAGGAAGAAATGCTCTGATGCAGTATAACATCTGGAGAGGGGAAGGGTTAATTAAGCCCATTAGGGGGCGAGAAAAGGATTTCCATTTAAGGAACAAGGGAACTTAATACCTGTTCGGCTTTTAATCAGTGCCAGGCTCTGGACCAGGCATGTTGCATGCGTTGTCTCATTTAATCCTTACAGTTGCAGGTGAGGAAACAGGCTCAGAGAGGTTAAGCAACTTGTCCAAGGTCATACAGTGAGTGAGTGTGGATTCGAGCCCAATTCTCTCCGGCTCCCAGGCCTGAAAGAACCAGAATTTGGCTGAAGCAGGATGGCAGCGAAGGAGGAGAGGAACGGAGTAAAGGAGTGCTGAACTGCAGGAGTTTGTAGCATCGACTCACCTCGGTGTTGGGCAGAATGAGGCTGGGTGAAGACGTCTCCTGCCAGCTTGGAGTCCTGGACCGTGAGGTGGTGGTCACGTTTCTGCTCTAGACCTCCTGCCCCGCAGCATCGGGCAGAGTAATGATACCTTGCACTGAGGGGGTGCATCTTGTGCGCCAGGTGCTGTGCTGAAGGCTTCCTAGCCGTCATCTCAGTCCCCACCACAGTCCCAACGTGGGAGGTGCTCTATCAGCCCCATTCTACGCGCAGGACCACTGCAGTCAGAGAATTAAGTAGCACGTTCATGTTCACAAAGTGAGTGGACGAGCAGGGCTTGAAGGCAGGGCTGTGGGGCCCGAAGTTCCTGCTCTGAAATGCTTGGCCGTGCTGCCTCGTGGAGGGAGCATGTGTGCCAAAGGTAAGGGGGGTGGGAGGTGGAGGGTCTGGATGTGGAGACCCTCATGGTGAGGAGTTTGGAACATCACCATCATAAACATATGAGGGCTTATTACTACTGACCAAGGATTGGACTGTTTTATATTTTAAATTAACCCTCAAAAGTGCTTGGGGATAGATACTATTAGTTTGCCCATTTTAGAGATGAAGAAACTGAGGGTCAGAGAGGTAAATTTGTTTGCTGAGAACCACACCACACCACGAACCAGTGCCAGAGCCACAGGCCAACCTGTTCCTGGCTGACCTCAGCCCACGCTGGCCCAATGCGCTATCCACGACTGTGTTATCATCAAACTGTGGCCCCTCCTGGCTGAGTCCGACAGTTACACCCAGATGCCCTTCACGTGTGCATAGGAGGGGCGAGGACCCAGACCTCCAAGGACTAGGGACTCAGCCCAGCTTGAGCAGGCCAGAGGCAGTCCCTCTGCAGGAGGGGCAGGTGAGCTCCTGACCTCCCCGTTCTGGGAGGCGAGCTCCTATGAGCGTGGATAAACCAGATCAGGTCCTGTGCACGGACTTTTCTGCTTTTCACACCGTACTATAAACCTCCCAACGCTGTGCAGCCAGACAGGCAGGAGTCGAGCAAGAAGCGTGTCCTCCTTCTGAATCAAACATTTCCCATAAACCTGTTTTCTCCCCAAAGTCATCAATAACAATCTTCATGCCGGCAGCATCTGCTAACGATTTATTATTACACAGGTAGTATAACATTTTTGTATACACAACATTTTTCATCCCAGGTTGAGTTAATTACAAATGACGCACAAGCAAGAAGCATTTCCTCCAGCGATCCGCTGCAAACAATTGCGCATTGTCCTCCCCTCCACCGGAAGCGAGAATTTGCAGTCTTTCTCCAGCAACCCACAACCTTCCCTCATTTATCACCATTGCTCTAAATGAGTCTCATAAACCAATAGAAAAGGCCTCTGAAACATTGGACTCAGTAGCTTCTTCCTGCTAAAAACAGGTTCTAAAAATATGTGGGCCCTTCTTGAAAACTGAGTCCTAGATTTTCACTGAATGGACGAAGAACCACAGGCGTCTCTCTCACCACCTGTGTCCATATGATGTACAAGAAATCGTGGGGTCTCGGACGTGACTGAGGGACCTTAAAGTCCATTTAGCCAATAACAGAATGCTGCCAGCGGCAGCAGGGCTGCACCGAGCACAGCTCTCCAAATTGGTGCATTTTCCACAATTTTAAGGTAATAAAATTGTAATAACTAATAGTGAATGTTTATATAGTTCTACTGTGTGCCAGGCTCTGTCCTAAGTCATATATATATATTACACAGCATCCTCACAATCGTTCTGAAGTGTTACTGTTAGTATTCCCATTTTACAGATGAGGAAACTGAGGCACGGATTGCTAAGTGACTTGTTCAACATCATGTAGCTGAGAAGGGGTTGAGTCAGGATTCAAATCCAGGTGATCCTGCTCTAGTCTGAGCTCTTAACCACTCTGCTATCCAGCCTTTCTGTAGCGTGTAACCTAGTTACTTTCATATGTCAACGATGATGGTTCTGACGACCATACAGAAGAGATGTTGAGTGCAGTGGTGTGAACAAAGACCATGAGTTTTGTAGAAAAGGCAATCTCTCTGTCCTCACCAAACAGTGGGAACTGCCTCTCTCCTTCCCCAATGGAATCACCTCCCTCAGCTCTGCCTCTGGGAGGGGTCCTGGTGGAGGGGATATTCTTGCCACAGACCCTGAGAGGGGAGCAATAACTGCTCTATGAGGTATTTCACACTCTAGTCCTGCTAACCTCCCTTTTCTGGTGAGGAAGCCAAGGAATAAAGAGGTTAAGTGATTGTTCCAAGGCCTCACAGTGAAGCGATGATGGAATTGGGGTCCGAAGCCAGTTCTTTTGCGTATGTGCTATTTAACAATCATTGTATTTGGAGCTGGCAAAATAGCTAATAAAGGCTGACATTTGCTGAAAACTCACTATGTCCTTACTGTGTATAGTAGATTAACTTATTGTTCATCACTCATTCCTTTGTCCTCTATCTCCAATCCAGAGAAAAGTGAGCGAGAAATATGTGCTGCTTGTTTTATGACCCTGAGATTTTTGTGATTATTATGCAGCAATAGCTAACTGATGCAGAAATTGGTACCTGAAGTGGAATGCTCCCATAACACAAACCTGAAACATGTGGCATTGGCTCCAAGATGAGGGGGCGTGAGGGAGGGAAGTGTTACAGGAGGCTGGCAAAATAGCACTCATGTTATGTAATGGTGAAACCCTTGGTAGAGCTCTCACTTGCAATAACCTGGAAGGTAGAAAAATGTGCCTAAAGCATTTGTCAAGTTGGGTGAGGAGATTTTGAGGCAAGATGTTGAAAGTATGAGCTGGCTGCTGCTAATTGCATGAAAGAGATAATTTCAAGAAGGAATTGGCCAGTTTGCAAGCAGAATTTCAAGGGACTGCAGAGAGCCCAGAAATTGCCAGGTTGGAAAATAAAATGATTTCTCACCAAATCAAAGGCGAGGCCATTACAACACAGCCTTGGGGAGAAGACCAAACGTAGGGCCTTGTATGTAAGATTTGGTGGGTTGTTTCACAGCAACAGCTGACCCATAGTTATCACTCTACTGATTACTTTGCATACATTATCGCATTTAATTCTTATAATAATCCCATAATATAATAACCCCATAAAGTGTAGTTTTATTATGATTCAGGTATGGTGGGGCCAACCAACAGATCAGGAGATGACTGCCATTGAAAAGATAGTTTGTCACTCGCATTCTGAAGAGGAAGGGCCAAGCCTTGCCATGCAGGGCTCCATGGGGAAGCACCAGGGTTGGCCAGGAGACGGAGGGAGTGAGGGAAAAAAGTGACCAATAGCCTTCGTTTTGGTTTCCATGGGAAGGAACAGGCAAGACAGAATAAGCAGATTTAGGATTGGCTAGTTTGAATAATTTCAGCAGGCTCTGGGGTGTAGGGGCTGTCCTGAGTTGTCTGGTATCTGGCCCTGGGGTGATTAGATTAGGGGAATATTAGCCCTGAGGGTCAGAGCCAATTAGAGGAGGTGGTGGGTATAGGGCTCTGGATTGGTTCATTTGCATATGAGAGCCTCAATCGCAGGCAACTCTTGCTATCTCTAGGCCCTGGCTAGTCTTGGAAGGGGCAGTCTTTCCAGGGTCAGCAAGGTCCCCCCCCCCCCATGTCGAAACATCAGAATACAAAGACATGCTTAATGCAGTAGGTGCTATTATTTCCATTTGACAGAGGATGAAACTGAGGTTTAGAGAGGTCTTGAAACATGCCCAAGGTCACGCAGCTGTAAGAGGTGGAGCCAGGATTGGAACTGTTGGTGGCTCAGGGTCCAAAACTCATGCTCTTACTCAGAAAACGGTCCTGCCCCTTACTCCATAAATGTCTCTATTCTCTTTACTGTAAATATGTGTGTGACAGGCAGGATAATAGCCCCTCAAAGATGTCTAGTCCTAACCTCCAGAACCTGTGACTATGTTAGGTTACATGGCAAGGGGGAATTAAGGTTGCTAATCAGCCAACTTTGAGATGGGGAGATGACCCTGGATTATCTGGGTGGGCCCAATGTGATCACAAGCCTTCCTATAAGTAGAAGAGGAAGAAAGAAGAATCAGGGAGAGAGAGAGATCGGGAGATGCTATGCTGCAGCTTTGAAGACGGAGGATGGGGCCATCAGCCAAGGATCACATGCAGCATCCAGGAGCTGGGAAAGGTGAGGAAAGGAATTCTCCTCTCGAGCCTCCAGAAGGAATGTGGCCCTGCTGGCATCTTGATTTTAGCCCGATAGACCCATTTTGGTCTTCTGTTCCCCAGATCTGTTAACATGATGAATTTATGTTGTTTTAAGCCATGAAGTTTCTGGTAATTTGTTACAGCAGCCATAGGAAACCAATAAAGTGAATATCCCTGAAGGCGAGATTTCTGTGTATGGACATATGTAGTTTTCTAAATGTGTATGTCTTCATAAAAGTCTAAATGTCCTTGAGTGAAGGAAGCCCCCTGGGTGACCAAACATGGGTACAGAAGCAAGAAGATTCCTGGGAGGGCTGCAAACTTTCCATCTATTTCCTTATTGATTGACCATAACCCAACCCAACACTGTAATTTAATTCAAGAAATGTGACGTGTCAGCAGATCTAAAAGCGAATGTCTATGGAGCGCGTGGGTGCAGGCGTCTGTGTTCAGGTGCTTACATGCACATGTGGACATTCACAGGTGCCCGTGTGGATGGATACATGTGGCGTCTTTGTACGTGCATGTGCAGACGGATGTTCTTATGTTTGTGCGTGTGTAGGCATACATGCAGGCATGGGTGTGCACGTATGTGCATGCATGAGGCACACAAGAACACATATGTATGCCTCTATATGGCGTGTGTTTATGTGCACGTGAGCACACACTGTATTCACTTGGGGATCTCAAGCCTGAGATTAGAACCCCTCTAACCTAACGGGCCCCTCCCTGAGCCAGGCTCTGGGCATAGAGATAGCACAGGGCCCCTGATAGGAACCATTAATTTGCTCTTCCCTCCCTGGGGCTGGAGTAAAATGAAGCCTGTTTTCCATTTCTACACAATGAGAAGAAGTGTATTGATTTTTCCTCACTTCTGGTTGTTCACATTAGAGGCTTGTTTCTAAGTAATTGACACCTAGATGATTCGTTTTACTGCACAAACATACTTTACGGGTTGCTTTTCCCTTTGAGACATGGTCCTGGGTGGACCCCAAACAAGTTCATTTTGTAGATCAGTGTTTCCCTTCATGGAGATGACCCCTCAAAGAGCAAGTTCAGCTGCTCTCGTGATCCCCTTTCAATTGTTTATTTGTTCACCCATTAATTTGTTCAAGAAATTGTATGGAGCACCAGTGATGTGCAGACAGAATCCAGGCCGGAGGCTTGGGTTGTGGTCGAGGGGAACCAGCAGGTCCTTGCGGGAAGAACCATCAGTCTGGGACAGCCATGTCAGCCTAGAGGAAGCCTTCTTCCCATCCTCCTTAGGAAGCAGGAAGGAAATTCAGGGCGGAGGGAAAAGGAAGAGGAAGAAGGAGAGGGCGGGACAAAGAGTTGAAGCACCAGGCCAGCAAGGTGCCTTCTCTTAGCCTTTGCTCACCTGTGCTGACATCTCAAAGGATGCTGCCCCATCTTCCCATCCAATCCTCTCCATCCCATGCTCAAAAAGAGTTAGGCTTCTCTGAGCCTGTAAACTAGGAGGATGTCTCCCTACTTGGACCCCTTCCCTCCCAGGTCAGCATCTGACCCCTTTCCTCACATTCTGACTTGGGTTTTGATACAAATTCCTTGTGATGTAATTGCTTTAAGGGCAGGAGCCGTATCTCATGGACCATCTCCAGTTTCCCCACGTGGGATATCTAATACCACCACGTAGATGCTCCATTCACCCGCGTTCCCTGTATGGACCCTGAGAGAGTTACCTGGGATGGAGATTGGCAGCCACCACTCCTAGACAAGGCTGTTTGTCTGGACACCAAACCCTGGTCTCCCATCCCAATCCCTGGGGTGTTGTTGTCTCCCTGGGGTCTTTTTAGTTGGATTCAAGGCCAATTTCCCCTTTACAAGGTGGAGCTAAGAGCAGCAGTTTCTTTACCTTTTTCATGGAGAGCTCAGGTTCCCGAGCTTTAGTGCCACCTCCTGCCACTTGGTGAGGAGAAGGGAAGATCCAGGCCCAAAGGCACCACCCAAAGAGGTAGGCTTCTTTCTGGCAGCCTGTGGGCCCCCAAGGATCCAGGTCTGCTTTCCGTGCTCAGGGGAAGGTCAGTGATCCTTCCAGGAGGCCTCAGTGGGTGCAACAGCTGTGGTGGGTACTGGGACACATCTCCTATGGCTTCAGGTGGCCCCAGAGAGTCATGGAACCTTCTTATATGGGGTGAAGCAAGGAATGCTAATTGCCTCCGCAGCATCTTCTTCCTCTTTGTCCTTCCTAGCAGAACCCCAGTTCTATTCCATGTGGCAATGGACCTAACTAAAGGACTAAGCTTTCTTGCAGCTAGAGGCGGCCAATTGGTTGGGAACAGAAGCGGTTGGGCAGAACTTCTGAGAAAATGCTTTAATAGAGGGACAGACAGTCCACATGTGACTTTTCCCTCTTGCCTGATTTCTGCCTGGAATCTAGTCATAATGGCTAACGCTCCAGCAGTCATCTTGGGTCATGAGTGGTCTTGAGGATGGAGGCCATGTTCGAAGGATGGTGGAACAGAAAGATTGAAGATCCCAGCTCCTAGTTATCGTGGAAGACTGTCTACTGCCTATCGTGGGGCTTCTTTCAGATGGGAGAGAAGTAAGTTATTTTCAGTTTCTGTTACTAGTCTTGGATTGCAACTCCTGCTGTATGAGGCTGTGTAGTCACAGATCTTAACCAGAATAGCCAGGTATTCAGGGGCTGGGGGGCTTACGCACAAGTCATCTACCAACCTTTTAAAACTCTACTACTAAAAGCCAAACATGCTCTTTCATTTCCAGCGGAACACGGGGCCTACATCTAGACTGGGGCGTCATTATAACACTGCACCAGCCAGCTCTTAACTTGAGGCTTACAGGCATCTCTCTAAATTGAGGATGGTTAGGTGACCAAAGGGAGAAAGCTTTGTTATAAAGTGGCAGATGCAAGGGGAGCCCGAGCCCCAAAGGGATTTGCCCAGAGACTCCTCCAGTGCAGGTCTCCAGAGTAAAGTTGCTACCCAGGTGAGCTAAAAGTGCCGGGCACGCTGGGCCACCAGGTTGTGCAGCCCAGCAAAGCCCACTCCGCTTCACCCGCGCTGTGCGTGGACACGTGCAGGGCTGACTGTCTGCACCTGTTTGCCAGGACGGGTTATTAAGGTCTGTGGTCATTGAATGGTTAGTGGCTGTGCCATGCTGGTTAGCTATTTTGAATGTCACCTCTGCGTAGTATAAGGCTTTTAAACCTGACTACCTCCTCTCTTGTTAATATACTACTTCATCCCCACATCCACCCTGGAAACATGGCGTCCACCAGAGTTCAAACTATACGCTCATGGAAATGATTTATTCTATGCTTGTGCAACTCTCCAGAATGTTGAGAGGAGGGCAGTGGCCTGAGGGGGTGTATTAAGGGGGCACAGAGGTTTTTACTCCGAGTGGATAATGCTCAGACTGTCTCTGTTGTTTGCTTTAATTCCCTATTTGGTTGTCTTTTCATGAGCACAGATATGCTTTGATTGGGAATTAATTATATTCCACTGTTAACCACCTTTTTCTCTGTGGTAAAAATGTCGAGCTCTTTACCTTCAAACATGGACAGCCACCTATTGTATGATGTTGTGTCCTTCAAATAATATTCCGCCTCCTGAAATGGACATCCACTCAGCATGAGCAAGTGCCAGCCCCTGGGCCTTTGCCAGCCTGCTCCCTCTCTCTGCAGTTAACCTGGCCTTGTTCAGCCCCACCCAAGGCATGGCATGGCTTGCACTGTTGTGGTTCCAGTCCTTCATTCCAGTGCCATAATGCCTGGCTTCCTCGGCGCTCAGATCATTATCTCCCTGTTAAGCCCTTTGAGTTGGTTACTCAGAGCTCTAAATAACCTCTAACCACGGGTGTGTCAAGAGGACCCCACAGCCTGTTTCCTAGTGTGGTTGGGGTGTGGGTCCTCAGGTATCTCTTTAATAGTCCCTCTTGAGTGGAAGAGGAAGTTCCTGTCCCTTCCAATACTGAGCTGTGCTGTTTACTCCTTTTGCTCCATCCTGACTCTTACAGGATGTCAGGGATGCTCCCCATCCCAAGCATTCACCTTGTCCCTGAACGTATCAGATCCCTGAGTGGTCCTGTTGAAGGTCCTCTCTCTTGGCTGCATGTGAGAGTCTACATGTCTTGGTTTGGTGTCTCATTTGAGTATCTGAAATCTATGCTGCAGTGTCCAAAATGGTAGCCATTCCCCTCATTCCAGTCCGAGGAGGAACACAATGCAAGATCATACAATGAGGAAGAGGCTTTGGGAATTTCCTCTAAGAGGTAGTCAAGATGGGAAACCTTCTTGAGTTCAGGAGAGTTTAAAGACATTCCTGGAAGACTTCGTGTTCAAGATACCGAACCAAGCACTGATACTATTTCCTCTCCCACCACTAAAATGACAGTAGAAGGATAAAAATAGTATAATCCCATAACAAGGAGGACATCAAGGTGGGCAGCAGATGAGAGATTTTTAACAGATTTCTGGAAGGCAGAAAGCACATAAAGAAATGCTGGCTGATGAAGCAGGGTAGAGGAACTCCCAGCTCAGAACGCGTGCAAGAGGGGTTTGGAGGGAGAGTGAGTGACACGCTCAGTGGAGCTTGGAGAAGCCCTCAGACTTAGAGATGACAGGTAGGGCTTTAGGCTGGCCTAAGACGTGAAAGAGTGAGGCTGAAACATGAGGAATAATTGAAGATCTATACAAAAACCGTTGACCCTCATAACTCTCTCTCTTCCCAAAGGTAGACGAGATGACAGTCTGCAATTTACCTCCAGGACAAAACAGAAATGATTTCTTAAGAAATTGTGTGAACTGTCTGGGAAGAATTAGGGCAATGAGTGTGAATTGGGGCCCCAGAGGAAGGTCCTTCATCTTCTGGCATTTTGTGGGGGACCTGGAGTAATTGCAACTCCCTGATCATTCGCGTGGCATGAAGCCTACAAGCTGGTAGCCCCACCTTTGGACACTGACCTCCTGGTCAGGCTGCCAATCTCTTCATTTGGGAAAATGAGTGAATGACCAAGGATCCTCAAACATTTGAGGAGAATCCGAATTAATCGAGAGACAGAGTGAGGTAAATAGAAAAGTTGACTTCAGAGGAAACAGAGATGATTAGGGAACAGAAGAGAACCTGTAACACACCTCCCCACCCCAAGCATTCACCTTGTCCCTGAACATATATGACTTCCTGAGTGGTCCTGTTGAGGGTCCCCTCTCTTGGCTCCATGCGGAAGTCTACACGTCTTGGTTTGGCACCTCATTCGAGTATCTGAAATCCATGCCGCAACGTCCAAAATGGTAGCCATTCACCATATGTGGCTATTTACACTTAAATTTAACCTAATTAAAATTAGACAAAATAAAAAATTCAGTTCCTCAGTTGCACAAGCCACATTTAAAGTGCTCAGAACCTGCATGTGGCTAGTTGCTACCACATTAAATAGTGCAGATATAGACCATTTCCATCACTGAAGAAAATTCCATTGGACAATGTTGATCTATAGCTTTAGGTTTCAGCTCAAACTTGCATTTAACATCATTATGCAGATTTATACAGACATAAACACACATCAATCACTTCTTTTAAAAATTATTTACTTTTATATGTTTTAAAATTGAGGTATAATTTATAAATAGTAAAACGCACAAATCTTAACTCTACAGCTTGATGGATTTTTAATATGTATTTACTACTGTGACTACCACTCAAATCAATATGTGGAATATTTCCAGAATTCCAGAAAGTTCTCTCATGCCCCCTTCACAGTCAATATCCTGTCTCATCTCCTTACCCCTCTCCCGGATAACCACTGCTCTGAAATCCATCACCATAGATTGTTTTGTCTGTTCTTGAAGTCATACACAGGGTCATACAATAGGTAGTTTTTTTTGCGTCTGGTTCTTCCTCTCAGCATAGACTTTTTGCCATTCATTCATGCTGTGCGTGGATCAGTAGTTTGGACTATTTTGCTGCTGAATCATGTCCCATTGTATAAACAGACCACAATTTGTTTATCTGTTCACCTGTTGATGGACATTTGGGTTGCTTCCTGTTTTTGCCTATAAAGAATAAAGATACTATGAACGTTTGTTCTCAAGTCTTTTTGTGCTATGTCTCTCCCTCTTTAGGATGATCTTTAGGAATTTTCTGACTCCGACATTGTCATCCCATGACCACGGAACTGACCTGGCCTGGGTTTTCTTGGGTAAGAATTTGAAGGGGAGTTCTTAGCTGAGCGTCTGTCTTCCGGGACAGGCGAGGAAGACAGTGAGTATAAAATTTAGCCAAGAGGAAGACAAGGAAGAACATTTGGAGTAGATTCATTGAAGGCTTAAAAAGGGGTTGATGCCTTGAGTGTTGCTTCTAGCGACATTATTTATGTATTAGGGTTTCACTGTGAAATCATGGGCTTTCAGATAAACAAGATACAGGGAGCCTCAGGTCCCTGAAGGTCCTTGGGAATGAAATGTGTGTCACTGGACACCAGTGACGGAAAATTGAAAGAGAAGGGTCTGCCGTTTACTTGTCTCTGATGCCCTCTGGTTCCGAATCAGCTCCCCCAGGGGTCCTGCACAATTCAGAAGACAACACATTTGATTTAAGCCGGTGTCTGTCAGGGCCCTCTCGCTGGACTCCGCTCTGGGTAACGGGGCATGGGGAAGATGGTCTTTGCAGAACGAGCATTCGTTTTTTTCTGTGCCCTCATGACCCCTCTCTCCCTGGTGGATACCCAGCGTAGCTCGGGGCCAGGCACAGGGCAGCCTGCCCGACTCTGCGTGGGTTCCTGAGTCTGCCCAGACTCAGCTTCCTGCAGCTTAGTCCTGGGAGCCCTGGCAATGCTGCCCACCCCAGCCTCCATCAACACAGCCCCTGCCCTAGGTCAGGCCTTGTCCCTTCTCACCTGACCAATGCACCAGCTTTCTTGAGGGCCTCCTTGCCTCCAGGCCGGCAACCAGGGCGGTCTTTCTAAGACACAAGTCTGGCTTTATAACACTTTCTTCCTTAAAGTACTTTTGGGGCTCCCCGTTTCCCACAGGATAAATCTAAACTCCTCGTTACGGCATAGAAAGCCCTCTGTGATCTGGCCCAAAGCTGCCTCTCCAATGTCCTTTCTTCGGACTCGCCCACATCCGCCCCACACTCCAGCCCTACGAGGACCCTCCTAGCTTTGCCTACGCAGCTGGAGCCAGGACTAGGGAGAGTTGAGGGAGCACTTGCCACAGGTGCAAAATTTAAGGGGAGCCCCAAAACTTAGGATCCCGGACAAATAATATTAAAAAAAAATCAAAATCAATGCTAAAAAAAATCTGTGATGAACAAAATATCAGAATTTTGCACAGAGACAGACTCTGACAATGTGGTGCTGAGCCATATTGGAGCCTGAGGCAAAGGGAAAATGTGCATTCTTCTGTGTGTGTTTTTATGTGTTTTTTAAAAAGCTTCATTTAAATATTGAAAAATAGAAAAGTGGGTGTATTAACACTCACAACATTATTTTAAGTTTAAATATTTTATTTTTACTCAAACCAGAGTTTATCATAATTTCACTTTCTTGGCTTTAACAGAAGCATCAGTAACATTTTCAAAATCTAGCTGCGGGAAAGAGTAGATTTTGCATCGGCCTGCACCATGGCTCTGCATGGTGCTGGTAGAATATGTCCTCTTTATCTGGGTACCCCCTTCTCCTGCCTAGGCCGTATGAGGTGGTGCCTAAGAACAAGGCCTTGACACTGGGCCATCTTGGTTCCACATCCTGTACCACTACTCACTAGCTATGTGGTTTTGGGCAAAGGATTTAACTTCTCTGCACCTTAGTTGTTTTCTCTCTCTTTTCTTTAAAGATTGGCACCTGAGCTAACATCTGTTGGCAATCTTCTTCTTTTTTGTCTTCTTCTCCCCAAAGCCCCCAGTACATAGTTGTATATTCTAGTTGTAGGTCCCTCTGGTTGTGCTATGTGGGACGCCGCCTCAGCATGACCTGATGAGTGGTGCCACGTCCGCGCCCACGACCCGAACTGGCGAAACCCTGGGCCGCTGAAGTGGAGCGCACGAACTTAACCACGTGGCCACGGGGCCGGCCCCTAGTTTCTTTGTCTCCAGAAAAGATATAACAATAATAGAAGCTCCCTTATTGGGGCTGTTGTGAGGATTAAACGAGACAGTCCATGTGAAGCGCTTAGAAAAATGTGAGGTCCAGCGTAAGTTCTCAAAAGAATAAAAAGTGAGTTATTACTATCCCCAGGTGCATTCTTACTCATCCCTCAAGACCCAGCGTAAGCCTGGAGGAGCCGCCTCTGACTATTCTAAGAAGAGCCAGCACTTCGCCCTTCTCACGATCCCTCGGCCCCCGTGCTTCCCTCCAGCATCTCCCTGACCACACGGCATTGTCCTCACGTGTCTATCTTCTGTCTCCACCGCTGGACTGTGAGCAGCCCCATGCAGTGACCACAGGGCATCTTCTGGAAAACCAAGGCTCAGCCATGTGTGGTGAACATGCTCTGCCATGAAGGGTGCACAGACAATTCCTAGTGCTCAACTCCGGGCTTGCTCTGCTGTGAAGGAGAGAGAAGATAAGGTTTCTGCCCCGGGGAGGTCACAGGCTGGGGAAGAGTTGACTGAGAGGAGGAACAGTGACCTCAAATCACAAGTCAGTCTGGAATTCAGTCCCCAAATGGGCTGGGTGAGGGGTCACTAAGGGTCAGGAAGGCCTGACAGTGTTCTAGAGGAAGGACCGGCCCTGTCATTATGCAAAGGCCCTTGGTGTTTCTTGGACACCATGAAATGAGCCATTCTAAGGAGTTGTGGAGACTCCGAGAGTGACCCATGGGCTGTGAGCAACATCTCAGGCCATACATGGGGGATCCCTTATGGGCATCCCAACAGCCAAAAAGAGGGGATGTCCATTGGCTCTAATTTGGGGTTTCCCACATCCTGTGATGTGGGCAAAACTCTTCATCTGAAGAGGCTCCCAGCCTACTGGTTCTGCTTCCAGCCTCAATTGTAGGACCTCTGCGATTGTCTCCTCTCCTCCTTCCCTCTGTCAGTCAGGTTCCAGCAGAGAAACAGAACATGATAGGATGTGTATGCATATACGTATATATGTGTATATGAGTATGCATAGGTCTGTGTCTTATCACGAGGAATTGGTTTGTGTGACTGCGGTGCTGGCTGGGTAGGCTAGGCCATCGGGAAGGACTGGCTGGGACTCTCAGGCAGGAGCTGAAGCTTCAGTCCACAGGTGGAATTTCTTCTCTTTCAGAGAAGCCTCAGTTCTGCTTTTAAGGCCTTTCACCTGATTAAATCAGGCCCACCAAGAGAATCGAGAATAATCTTTTTTATTTAAAGTCAACCGATTACAGATATTAATCTCATTTACAAGATACCCTCTCAGCAACACCTAGCTTACTGTTTGATTGAATAACTGGGGGCCAAGGCCTAGCCAATTGACACATAAAACTGACCATCATATTCCCCAAATTCATTTCCTGGATCTGTAGAGGAAGAAGAAACCAATTTAGCCTCTTTGCTCCTGGATAAACATAGGGCCAAGACTGAAAAGGAATTCCCGTGGGTTGGGACCCATACCTCTGATCAAAATGGCTTACAGTTGGAGGAGGTGACCACAGGCTCTCCTTAATGGCTCAAACAGAAACCACACTCCTGCAGAGCTGTGGAAACCCTCAGTACCACAGATAGGAACAAGCGCCTCCTTCAGGTGGTAGGAAAGGGTCAGTGGAGCAAAAATGAGAGGCAGCATACATTTCCTGGGTACCACGCACTGCTGGAGAGCAGGGTCGGAAAGAGTCTCAACCTGGAGCTAGTCTAGTGAGTGATACGTCCTTCTAACAACCACATATGAGAGCTACCGCATCTCCTCCATCCACTCCTCCCTCTCTCCTTCCATCCATCCACCAACCCATCTATCTACCTTCCACCCACCTATCCATCCATCCACTTATTTACTCATCCATATACCTAACTACCTGTCTATCCACTCTTCACCCATCCACCCACCTATTCATTCATCCATCCCTCTATCCATCCATCCACCTCTATCCAACCACACTCTTATTCATTCATCCAACAGATATTTACTAAATGCCTACCATGATGCAGGCACCATGCTTAGTGCTGAGGGTGAAATGGTGAGAGAAACAGAAACAGCTCCTGCCCTGAGAGAGCTTACTGTCTAGGGGGCAGACATTAACACGGACAAATGCCAAACTGCAACTGAGATAAGTGCTGACAAGGAGAGGTACAGGTGCGATGAAAACCTATAGTGGGGCGGGGCACGGATTGAACCTAGCCACGGAGGAAAGGAAAATTCTCAGCTCAAGCTGAGATCGAAAGATGAGGAGAGGACTCGGTGAAAGCAGAGAGGCAAGTGCCTACGTGGCTGAAGGAGGAATGCTGAGAACACAGAATGAAAGGCGGCTGGTGTGGCTGGAGTGCAGGGTCCGGGGCGAGGTTAGAGGGAAAGTGAGGGGTCATCTATTTAGGGCCATGCTGGGAAATTTTAGTCTTTTTCCTGAAAACAATCAAAGCAATTTAGGGCAGGGGGAGTGAAGGATCAAATGTGTGTTTTGAAAAGATGGATTGGAGGGAGGGGCAAGACGTGAGGTGGGGAGACCATAGAGGAGGCTGGAGTGGTTGTCCCGCAGAGGGTTTTGTTAAAAACGTGGTATTGAGTTTTTGGGACAAACATTTTTTCCTACATAAATATCAGCCAAAAAATGTTGTATTGAGAGATACTTGATGCTCTCTGAGGTGTGAGTCTTACAAACTGAGAGAGGTTGAATGGAAATCGTTCCCTGGGGAGAGGTTCTGCGGGGCAGGCGGTGTCTGGTTTTCATCTGCTCCTTGAGGCGAGGACGCGTCTGATTCATTTCTGTGCCCCCTGCTCCCAGCGCAGGGCCAGGCCCGGTATAGACACCTGCTGACGTTGAGCTAACAAAGGGATGAGCGAAGGGTTTAGAAGACCTTGCTGGTCCGGTGGGGTTTGCTCTCAGACTTGGTCCTCCTCTTTCTCTGCTCTGCTCTGTCTGACCCCTACAGGCAGCATTTCCCAGCCTTCCGTGTCAGCGCCTTCCAGGGGCTTCAGCCAACGGGAGGCACTGGTGGAAGACTGGGGGCCCTGGGAAGGAGGGAGAAACAAGGTTATTTCTCCCCACCTCCGCTGCTTTGGGGGGAGCCTCCAGGAGCTGTTGCACCTTCTTTGTGGGTCCAGCTCCTTCAGGGCGACCCCGGTTGTGTCCCCCGACCTGGTCATGCTTCCTCTCTGTCCTTGTGGCCTGGGGGTGGTAGTGGCTTCCTGCTCTTGCTGACCTTTGGTTGCCTCACTGTCCCGCTCAACTTCTCAGCTTTCCCATCACCACGCAACCCAGTCCCTGTATTCACGTCCCTCTGCCTTTAACAGACAAGTGGCTCCTCTCCTGGCTGGATTCTGATTCATGCACGATTGAACTGTGGACGTTGCTTCTCTGCCCGGGACTTCAGATCTTCTGAGGAATTTCCCACTCTCACACGAGGCGCCAGGAGAAATTCTTCAGACGCAAATGAGGTGAGGTGCCGTTTGCACCTAAAAGAAGATACTGCTGTTTTTCTGAGAAATGTAAGTGTAGATAAATGTGTCAGGGCGATGGAATGAGATGAAGTTTGGGGTGAATAAGTAATAATCACAATAATGACAACTTCTAATCATGAGACCCCTAGTGTGTGCTGGGTGCCTCGCATCCATTCCCGCGATCCCTACAAAGAAGTCTTACTGCTCTCAGCTGACAGACGAACGATGGAGTCTGTGAGCGGCAGAGCTGAAATTTGAACCCCTTGCCCCACTCCCTCCAAAGCCCGTGGCCATTCTGTGTAGCACACTGAGAGAAGAACCTTCACAGAGAAATAGTAATGTCTACTAGGAAAATATGTAAATATATATGTAAATATAAATGCATAGGTGTATATACTGCTAAGAAGCTTATTAAACCAGGACTTGCCCCTCAGAGTTTGGAACGCTGAATCCTCAGTGTCTGAATCATGGGGTTGATCTCTGCGATGCCTGCCTTGTCTGTTTGGGCAGTTATAACAAAGCACCATAGACCGGGTGGCTTATAAACGATGGAAATTCCATTCTTACAGTTCTGGAGGCTGGTAGTCAGAGCTCAGGGTGCCAGCAGGTGGTGAGGACCCTCTCCTGGTTTCACAACGCCAACTTCTTGCTGAGTCCTCACAGGTGGAAAGAGGGGGGGGGAGCTCTCTGGAGTCCCTTTTATGAGGGCGCTGATCCCGTTCATGAGGCTGCACTGTCGTGGCCTAATCACCTCCCAAAGGCCCCACCTCCTAATACTGTCATGTTGGGGGGTAGGATTTCAACAAGTGAATTTTGGGGTGACACAAACATTCAGTCCCCTGCAGTGCCAAACTCCCAGGCCAGGGCTCAGACATCCGCCAACATGACCAATAGCCTGTGCGACACCCCGGACACCCGGGTACCGCACTGGCTGGTACTCGAACAGTGGCTTAGAACTCCATTTCCAGGGGACACGTGCAGCAAAATCCCAGGCCTGATTGTCCAGGAGACTGTGTTCCCCTCACAGGTCACAGAGTAAACACCGTGAGAACCAAACCAATTACACGAAGAAAGAGAAGGTATCAAAGAGCCAGGAGGGTCCTTGCAGTGTGCACGGCGTGGAAGTCGGACTGGAAAAGCCAAGAAAATGCGCCTCAAAGGCCATGGGAACACCTATCCCTTCTTTCAGGGGACTCGGCGTGGAAGTCTGCCCACAGGCTTTAACATTTACTATGTTTTTAAAGGCTTTTAACAAATGTACAGAGCAGAGCAGAGAACCCTTATCAAGAATGAATTGGGGCCAAATAGAGGCAGTAAAGAAGTTACCGTGGTCCTTTTATAAAACTGTTTTTATTTATTAAACAGATTGTTCCTCCAGCATCCTCCTGGGGTCACTAACAATGCAGGGCATATATGAAGGTTACCATGCCCTCAGCAACACTGGGTGGGTTACTCAATCTCTACTATTCACTTGATAATTCTTGTCCTCAATGGTGGCCTTGTGGGTTAATCTGGGGCCACAGACAAGAGAACAAGCCCTTGGCTATTCACGTGGGGTTAGATTGGGCACCCGGGGCCCAGTGGGTCACGTCGCCGCAGCCTGCGAGCCTGTGCCCGAGCTGTCTGTCTCATGTGGCAGGCCCCCCTGCTGTCGCTCCACTAATCACTCCCTTTCTTTTCCGACTTCAGATGGGACTCTCCAAGGAAGGCCCCCTGGGCCTTAAACTCCCGCAGGACTGTGTTATGGGTTTAATTCAGTCATCAAAGATTTGTCTCCGTCTTTCCCTTATCTCCAAATTGCCCTACACACCACTTCCAGATTCCTTTCTAAAACACAGCTCAGACCTTGGCACGTATTGTTGGAGGCAAACACTCCAGTGGCTCCTTCTTGGCTGCAAGGGTCGCTGGTTGATTTCCCCCCTCTTTGAAACACTTCTCCCAATGGTGTTCAGGATACACACTCTTCCAGGTTTCCTCCTGTCTCAGCAACCGCACTCTCTCAGGCTCCTGTCGACCTCTCAGACTTCTCAGTGTTGGGGTACCCCCAGCTCAGCCTTGGTACCTCTTCTCTTCCCGTTGCTGTGCTCACACCCTTGGTGATCTCATCCTTTCTCAGGTCCTAAACGGCATCTCCTTGCCAAGGACTTCCAAATTTATATTTCTAGCTCAGATCTCTTCCCTAATCCTGGACTCACATATCTAACTTTCTTGGGGTGAAAAAACAAGCTGGGTGAGTCCAGTGTGTTATATTGATCTTTTCAAAGAGCCAAATGTAGCAGATCATATTTTCCCAGGATGGCTGTAATAGTATCCCCATCCCTCATGTATGCTGACGATGTGCCCTTGGCACTGCTTCCGTGTGGGATTCATGTCCTTTTCCCTTGAGCCCAGGGAGACCTTTGTGACTATCCTGACTGGCAGAGTGTGGCTGAAATGATGCTATGTGATTTTCCAGGCTCAATTATCAACACACCACGCTCTTCTACCCTGTTCTCTTGAGGTGCTCTTGGAACCCAGCCATCATGCTGAGAGGACACCCAAAGGAGCCCACGTGGAGAGACCATGTGGAGAGGTCACATGGTGGCGTTCTGGCCAACAGCCCTGCTGAGGTCAGCGGACAGCAAGCTTCAACCACTGGACGTGTGAGTAAAGATGGCTCCAGATGATTCCAGCCTCCAACCATCGTGTTACCCCAGCCGATGAGTCTTCCCAGCTGAGGCCCCGGACATTGCGAGAAGAAGCAAATTGTCCCTGCTGTGCCCTGTCCGAACTTCTGACCCACGGAGTCCACATGCACGATAAATGGTTGCCCTAATGCTGCAAAGGTCCAGGGTCTTTGTTACGCAGTAGCAGGAGCTGGAGCACGAGCTCCCCCTGGGGTCCGGGAGTGCCCTCCAGTCTCAGCCTCCGTGAGGCCCGCCCGCACCTCTGCAGCTCCCTTTCTTGGGTTTACTTCAGGTACGATCTCCCTTATCAGGTGCTCTTATAGTAACCTACCTCTTCCTCCAAACCCCTTATTCAGGCCAACCAGGGGGCCAGGCCAGACCCCCACTCCCATTCTCTAGCCACACTGAACCCAGACTGACACTCGGTGCTATTTCATGCCCATGTGCCTTTGCATGCGTAACTCTCCCGTTCTGGCTAGTCTTCCTTTTTCCCGCACCTCCTAACCTCTCAACCTGGAGAAACTCTACTCACCCTTCATTGACTAACCTAACAGTTTCCTCCTTAAAAGAAGGCTCCAGACTCAATGCCGTGGAGTAAAGTCAGAGCTGGGGTGTGGTGGGTGCTGGAGACCCTGTGTTTATCTACAGGGCAGTTGTTACCCGGCTCCACGTAATTGTTGCCTCTTGGATAGTAGACTCCATGTGGCTAGAACTTCTGATTTTCCAAGACAAGTCTGAATTTTTGTGTGAAATCTCCTGACTTTAAAACTTGTAAGCAGGCCAAACAAGCCGAGCTGCCTCCGGCCTGGGGGCGACCCATTTGCAATCCCTCTTCTGACCGATTAGTCCCCTCCTGCCGGAGCACGTTCCCCACGGTGTTTCTAGAGAGCTTTCCAGACTGTAGAGAGAGAATTTTAATAACGACATTTAGCTGTGAACTTCCCAAGGGCAGGGTTGTGCTCGCCGTTCTAGAAGCCCAGCGCTTGGCACAGGGCCTGATGCATCCCAGGCTGTGGAGGCCGTTTGTTGGGTCAGGACTGGCTCGGAGCCCTGCCTCCTCTCTGACCCTCTGGCCCTCTCCTTTTCTTCTGCACGCTGCACTCCTCTGAAGCCGCTCTCTGCCCTCTGAGAACTCCCCTGCTTCCCCGGCCCCCTCTACACTCCTGGTAGCATCTTGGAGCCCTAGATAGTCAACAGCCCGTCTGGTCCCAGTGTGTGAATCTACTCTGGAACAGGTGCCTCTCCAGACCTGTTGTCTCAGCTCAAGCAGGATGCTTACGGCTCATTGTTGCATTACCGCGGTCCTGGTGTACAGCACAGATCCCTAAGTTAGACCGCACAACGCTGAGAAAATTAGTGCTTCACAAGAAGTTGTCTGCAGCATCACCATGCTCCACCATCAACAGTGTTCCAGCATTCTCTTCAGAGGAACTAATGATGCTGACAAAATACATCTAGCTGCCGTTCCCCTCCACACAGCCAGATAAAAGGCGGCGCGTCGGGATGCGGGGCACATCATTTGGTGATGGCAAAACATTATCTTTTCTTTATGAATAATAGAAGACATTTGGCTTTCGCATAATCTTTTAAAACCTGTAGTCATAGTAACTTGTGTTTTGCCTGTTAATGTGAGATTTTTCTTCCCTCTTAAAGACAACAGCCTATCTTTCAACGTATTCTCCTCGCGCCAACGGTGCAGTATCCATTAGATTCGCAACCTGACCAAAGTCAGAGATAGAAAGAAAGATTGTCTTTGCTACTGGTGAGATTCTTGGCTACTACCCCTGTGGGGTGATGTAAAAGCCGGATTCCTTTTGGCCAAAAATTGTAGTTTAGAACAAAAGAGAAAAGTCTCTGATGGACAGAATCACCAGTGATTGTTCATGATGTGGGAGGCAGTCTGCCTGCGTCTGCCACTTTCCGAAGGAAAGGATGCAGGTTTTAGGAGAGGTAGCCACATGGAGGAGAAAGTCCGTGTGTATCTGAGCTTGAGAGTGTCCTTGCCTCTGGCATCAAGGTGGCCCTGCTATGTGCTTTGGTGCAGGGAAGAGGTGTTACACAGACGTGGGGCGTAGTTGCTGTTTGTGCAGCTGACACGCTGCGATAGGGGCATGGGGAAGTCGTGAGAACCAGCCGGAAGGTGTGGGTGCCCAGTGTCAGAACGGTTGAAGGAAGTGGGGTGAGTTGGCTTGGAGAGGGCAGCTCAAGGCTTTCAGGAGACATGGTGGCCAATTTTTTTTCTTTTTTTAGCTTTATTGAGATATAATTGATAAACAAAGTTGTAAGCTATTTGAAGTGTACTTCATGGTGATTTATATATATATACACACACATTGTGTAGGACTCCTCCCATCGAGTTAATTAACGACAATGGCCAGTTTAGAATATCTGCCCTCTTTGGGGGCAGAGGGATTTGATTGTTCTGTGCAGCCCTGAGGGAAAGAAGTGGGGTCTATGGACGAGAGGACCCCAAAAGGAGGCCTATTTCAGGCCAGTCTGAGACAGAGATTTCTCCCTATTGGTGTCGTCCAGAGACGGGATGGACTACAGGAGTAGTTATGGTGCCTTGGGCGGGTTCCCTGCGACATGACTCTGAGGTATATTGATGAATGATCTAGTGTATAAGGAAGTGCCCTTGTGAGCAATACCTATGGGGGAGGGGAAAGGAAGGCTGAGGGGCAGAGGGAGGCGTTGAGCTGTGATGAGCTACAACACAGGCCCATGCGGAGCCCTGGAGCAGGGACGGCCCTTTAGCTGCCTCCTGCATTGAGGCAAGGGAGCTGGCCCTTTTGAATCTTACACTGACTGCATGCGGCTGTCTCCCGAGGAGGAGGTGACCTTAGATGAAGCTGCTCTCCTCAGCTGAGGGCAACTCCAGGAGAATAACCCAGCTGAGGGTTATCAGCTGCCAGTGTTCCTGGAAGCTGGGGAGGTGAGTGCCTTGGGCCTGAAGGGAGATCTGGGCAGCAAACCACAACAACCACTAGAAATGGCTGCTCGATGGGAGATGTTGTAGCCTCCCCATCATGTGACTTCTAATGATCCTTCCAGTGTCCACATTCTGTAGTAGAATATTATAAGGCCCATAGAAGATCCTATTCGTTCCCCATAGGGTCTCCAGCATGGGTCCTGGATGGACACAAAGTACTGTTTGCTTCTCTTCCAGCTTGAAGCCCTTGGCTCCTGGGCAACATCTGACCAACAGTCCTTGGTTCCAGAAAGAACAGTTTATTGATTTAAGTTTCATTCAAATAATATTATCAAGTGCCTTCCTTTAGGAGTTAGAAACAGAAGTATGAACAAAGTCCCACCCCTGAAGGAGTTACATTCTAGTGGGAGAGACAGAAAACAATAAACGAAACAATCCTGGTAAGGGAAGGTAGAATGATTGAGAACACATACCCAAGGAAGGAAGTAGTGATACTGGAACAATCTAAATGCTGTGAGGGAGGTATGTTTACGAATATCTGAGGAACAGAGTTCTAGGCAGGAGGAACAGCAAGTGCAAAGGTCCTGAGGCAGGAGTCACCTTGGTGTTTTCAAAAAGACTTGTTTAGCTATGTAGAGTAGAGGAAGATGAACCTGAGTTTTCTGCAGTCCAGCTGCTTTGTAGTTACATTTGGGGATGTGGAAGGCATTTTCAATGCTAGTAGTCAAATAGCGCGTGGCTCTCTTGAGACAAGACCCCCGTTCTGTTGCAGAGTGCTGACGTGAGAGTGTCCTTGGAAGTGGAATCCCAGCTGATGTGGTTTGTTTCCTCATCTGAGAAGTAGAGATGATTGCAGTACTTGCCTGGTAGGGCTGTTGTGAGGACCAAAGGCTGTGATGCACGGAAGTGCTTAACTTAGTGCCTGACTCATACTAAGTGCTCCATAAATGCTAGCTCTTATTGTGCTGCTTAATTCAGAGAGCTGGGGAGCTGGGGCTTAAACCTAAGACTTAAAATTCTGTCCCACTCCTTTCTCTATGCGATCTCTTTTTCTCTCTCTCTCCCAGTCTCAATCTTTGTCTCCTTCAGTCTCTGCCTCTTTCTCTGTGTATGCCTCTTGGTCTATATGACTCTGTACTCTATCTCTGCTTGTCTGTCTGTCTCTGTCCCTCACTCTGTCTTTTGGTGTCTCATTCTAACTTTCTCTCTCTGTTTCCCTGTCTTTCCCTCTATCTGGTCCTTTCTTTCTCTTTCTCTGTCTCTGTCTCTCGTTTCTCGCCTCCTGCCAGACCTACAGGCCCAGGAGCAGGCAGCTCTCCATGGTGCTGACGGGGATGGTACCTCCAGGCCTCCGTCCTTCAAGAAGGAACGGAGATGGATGGCAGTGGTTTTTCTTGAGCAACCGATCAACAGGGACTCTCCATCTGCTGATGCAGGTACAGGAACTTCCCTTAATGGGACCAGCTTCCGTAGAGCACACAAGACCCTGAGTGGTGATGAGAGCAGCTACCTTTCTCCCCCTTTCCCACAAACACACTTCGTCGTGTCACATACATGCCCAAACAGCCTCCACAGGGGATTGGAGCAGCAGGTGCTTCCTGGTCTCTGGACTGCAGCGAAGCAGATTGGAAGCGGATTTATTTCTCCTGCTCTAGTGGTGCAGAGCAGCTCCCCGGTGAGGGAGCCAGGGGCTGGCCTTCTGGAAGCACGGGCACTTTCTCCATGGAAACCCTTCTCGAGGAGAATGGTGGCAAAAAGCTGTGCCACTTTATCCCTCAAAGCAGCTTTCTTTAATATCCCCTAAAGGGAATTAAGTGATGAGGGCCTTGGGATTTCACCTCTCCTGATCCCTTTCAGCTGGTGATGGGTGGGGGGAGGGCTGAGGGCTTCGGGGAAGGGGGGCAGTGCTCTGGGAAGGGGACACGTGATCACAGATCTTAAAGCAGCCATGCATAGATTTCAGTCCCGGCCCCACCACTAACTCTGAGTGATCTTGGGAACAGGATTGATCAGTTTCCCCATCTGAAACTGGAGCAAAAATATTTGCTTCAGCTTTGTCGTAGGGCCATTGTGAGGATCAAACAGAAAACGAGACGAGAGAATCTGGAAACTAAGTGTTGTGCACATTCCAGTAGCTCACATTTTTTGAGTGCTTTCTAAGGCCAGACTCTGTGCTAAGCACTTTATATGCATGATCTCATGTAATCCTTAACGTCCTAATGAGGTACTTCCCATTATTGTCCCATTTAAAGGATGAGGAAACTGAGGCCCCTGAGGAGTTATGTGGCCTGCCCAAGGTCACTCAGCTAGTGATAGAGGGAGCTGGGAAATGAACCTAGGTCTGTTTGACTCCAAAGCTCTTGTCTCTTTCTTTGTGTCCTTCCCCCATCCCTGTCTTGGAAGATAAGCTGCGGATGACATCCCTACAGCCCAACGGTCCTGATAGACTAACTGAGACCCTGGCAGATGGCAGGGCTTGAGTTGGCAGGACCACTCTGAGATGTCCAAGAGGCTGACCTTGGACACACCAGAGGGCACTCGGAGGAGAGGATTTAGTGTTCCTCACCTCAGGGAAGGCACCATCTGCTCTGTACTCTTTCAGACCAATTACCTTCAAAACTTGTGACATTCACTAACTCTTTTGGGCAGGAGAGGTTAAGGAGACCAGGTGTCTGCTGCCTTATTTGTCCAGGCAGAACAGAGTTGTGCCTGAAAAAGATGCTTCTTGCAGTCCAGAAGGTGTCTTTCATTGGCAACAAGGACCCAGCCTGAGGATTCTGCAGACGCCTGGAGCCCTTCCTCCGCCTTCTTCTGTCTGCAGCCTCGCCTTCCAGCTCCAAGGCACAGTCATCAACTGATGGCCACTGTTTCTATTTTGAAGAAACCATATGCTTTTAAAGTCTCGGGTTCAAATTCTAGGCAAGCCCTTCCAGGACAGATGAATCAGTTGGACCCAGGGGGAGCTAATCAGAGAAGGGCACTGAAGTGAGTTGAATTGAGTTTCTACAACTGGGATGTCCACCTTCATAAGCATGGGTGTGAATTTGGTCACATTTCATATTTTAAAATCAAAATGGGTTTAACCCCTTCATCCCAACTTGCCATCTTTTAAAAAAGCTCAGGGAATCTCGTGGAGCTTTTGGATTATTAAAAAAACCTCAGGGTGTATTCTGTCCATAATGGTGAGCCTGCCTTCCATATGCGTGTGCTGGTAGAACTGGGACATACAACCAGTCCGCCAGCAGGCAGGCTGGGTTTCAGCTGCTGTTGACGCTGTTGCTGCCACACAGGATGGTTACTGAAAACTGGTCCAGGGCAATGTGACGTTCTCCTGTCCATCTGTGATGCTGCACCTGCCAGTTCAGATCGCTGCACCGATAAGTTGTTCTCGGGGTCTATGACTCTTTTCCCTCAGTGCTACTCTTGGCTCAGGGCACTCCAGACTGGGACTCTTGAGCCAACAGTTCCTTGCTTCACACTTGGGTTTTCAGCCACATCCCTGTCACATGGTGGGCTGGCAATGGGGGTTCTGCCAACCTCAGTCAAGCATGGAGCCAGGACCAACTCCCTCTTACATAAGCTTGGGTTGCCTCTCCAGACCTTCCCTTCCCTTAGGGTCGTTCTCAGCCCCACAGGGTCACTTCCTGCTGATTCATCTCAGCCAGGATCATCAAAGTCCCGCAGAGATTCCAATAGGTTTGAGCTCCACTGTGGAAGAGGACGACATTGGCACATTTGCTGAGAAGCTGCCTGAGGACCCAGTCTCCAATACTCCTTCTGCTTGGCAGGAGCAGCCAAAAGTTTGGCTGAAAAAATGTCCTATTGCAGCCCTCCCCCGAAAGGTAAATGGGCTTATTATTTTATATCGGGACCAGGGGAGTTTCCCCAGAACAATTCGCCTACATGGAGAGTAGCTGCAACGTTTAAATTTCACTGCTCAGATTTGAATTCTGTCTAACCAGGTATCCCATCGCGCTTATAAGAAACCAGAAAGAAACTCTCACCCTTCCAGCCTCCTTTTTCTTGCTCTTACAGGTTCCTAAGCCTGGGGCCTGAGTCTTCATTGAAGCTTTGGGTTTGGTTTCTGCTCCAAGTTCTGGCGAATAGCTTAGTCCTCTGCCCCCTTCCTGCAAGGGAGCCTTGTCTTGCTCTCGCCTGTTTCCCATTGGATTGGCCCTGGTCTTAGGGGAAGGGATGGGGAATCTGTTTTTTGTTCTTTTTAACATTTTATATAAAACCTTTATTTTCGAGTAATTCTAGATTTATATAAAAGTTGCAAAGATAGTACAGGGAGTTCCTGGATCCTCTTCACCCACATCATCTGATCTTAACATGTTACGTAACTAAATACTCTTGTGGGAACTAAGAAATTAACATCGATGCAACGCTATGAACTAAACTACAGACTTTATTCAGATTCACCAGTTTTTCTACTAACGCCCTGTTTGGCTATTCTGGAACCCGTTCCAGGATACCATGTTGTACTTAGGAAAAGCATTTGTTTTTCTCCCTGTTTCCCCCGAGTCCCGCCCAAGTCTGCGCACAGAACAGGTTGTGTGGGAGTGAACGAATGAATGAGCGAATGCATGAATGAACAAGCGCTAACAAAGGACAGCACTTCCACCCTGATTAGACACTACTAGGGTTCATGGTTGTGTCCCCTACACATGCTGGGAGGGCCCAGGGGTTCACTGAGGCCCAACCACCTGAGGCCTGGACAACTCAGCGCTTGTAGGGGCTCATCCTGTCCCTCTCAACCTGGCTGCTCTGCCAGGCTGAGAACAATAGTCTATCCCTGATTTGCGCCATTGCACCCCATGGCCGTGCGGAGCTGTGTACATTCGTGCAGATGTGCGGGTGTGTCTGATATAGGAGCAGCTTGGAAGATGGTGCATTCATACAGGATTGAGAAGCGGTCACAGCCCCTGGATCTTGCTGCAGGGGTGGCCAGCATCCTCTTTGGCCTCATGAATGCTCTTTACTTCTGAATCAGTCAGGGCTCAGTCACAGAATCAGAAACATGCTGAATTTTATAGAATGAGGGATATATTATAGGAAGGATATATTATAGGATATATTGTGGGAGCTGGTTAAGACCTCCGTGTGAGGTTGTGGCTTTGTGTCTGCTGTTGGGTCTGAAGTCACTTTAATTCAGCAGGGCCCATGGGTAGAAAGGAAAGCTGGATGAGAACTTGTGGAGAACAGAGAGAAGCTGGAAACCAGGAGGACAACCGGAGCCAGTGGTGTGCCAGAGCTGGCTGGTATCAACTTGTGAGAGCCGATGATTAAATTTTCAGGAATTTTGTGATCTGGTTGTTAAACACAGCCATTCCTGAAAATTAAATCATGTAAACTTACAATTAAATAAATGACATTAAAAACAAGGATAATAAATACTCAAAACTTATTACTTTCTACTTATTTTGCCCTGTCTTACTACTACCTATGCTCGAGGTTATTTACGTCTATGATATCTGTGTGGTGGAAACACTATGCAATCGTGTGCTCCCACACCTCTTCCCTACTCCACGGTCAGTGATGTCACGTTGGTGGCTTTAAGTCAGCCCTTGGGAGTATTTATACCATGAAAGTAGCAAATGCTACAAATTGGGCCTTGATTTATTATTTTGTTGATTGTCTAGACTTAGGAAGGTGATGGAGAAAATGTTAACAAAGCAGATCAAACTTAAAAAATGTGTAGTATTTTTAGCAGTTACATTGTGAGTAAAGGAAATATTCTTTTGGTATTCAAAACTATTTTTCAGTTTAGCAAAGAAGTAGCTTACTATGTTGACGAACAGGTGAAATTCCAACGTACGTCTTCACTGTTTTGCTTTCCTCTTACTCGTTGTCATAAACAGGAAAACCAACTAACATTCACAGTGGAACTGTACCTGGAGAGCTGGCTGTCAAACACCTACCAGCATACTACTGACTGCGTCTGCTTCTCGTGGCCTCCAATCTTGACCACACATGCAAATTGGAGAAGAAGCCGGCATCCTTTATTGCAGAGCTGAACATCACACCTGGCCCAAGACCGGGAAAAATCGAAGAAAAGAGCCAGCAGGAGCTGGAGGAGGTAAGCCAGGTGCTTCCCCACACCTGCAACATGAGCCAGCTGTGGAGAGACATGGTGTATGCACGGCGGCACTGCCTGGGGTCTGCCCTTCAGAGAGTAATGGCTGGTGCTTCATACCTGCCTCCCAAATCTGGGGTGAATTTCTCTTGGGGTCACCCTGACTGGAAGCACGCAGGAGAGGGGATTCTGAGAACTCAGTTCCGGTTTAGCTAAGTTGACATAGCCCCACATCTTCCCTGTCTCCAAGACATGATGTGAAGCTGGGATGTGAACTTCACCAGTGACACAGCTGTCTCCGGGCCTGGGGCTTCCAGTGCTGGCTGTTGTCAGCTTGCAGGTGGGGGCATGCGTACAGACAACAGCCAGGATCAGGGCTGTGCGAGATGGGGCTGCTGTGCCAAAGCTCTGCCTTTGTCATCAATCCAGAACCTGGAGGTGGGCCATACTGGGAACTGGAGCGTCTGCAGGAACAAATGGAATGACCCATATTAAGGGGCATATAAATAGTCTTTTTGGGGGCACGCTGTGTTAATTACCATGGTGGGTATGACAAGGTGTCTGAGCTGAAATGTTGAAAAGGCTGGAAGGAGAAACCATGAAGAAATTCCTTCAGTGGGGAGCTGTTGGATGAGCCAGCACAGGCCCCCCTCGATGGGCCAGCTGGGTACCACTATCAGAGGAGAGGCAGGGGGCTCATGGAAGCACATTGACATTCTGGCTTTGTCAGCTGGTGCCCTGGATCCTCCCGACAGGCTGGCTTCCAGGTTGTTTGCCAGCACCTGCCAAGGCTTCTGTGGGCCCCGCCTGCTTTGCCAGGCAGGAGGGTGTTACATTCAGGGCTGTCAAGGTCCGGATCTTCATTTGCTTGGCTGTGAGCTCAGTCAGATGGGCCAATGTCTGCTCTGGGGTCTGAGTTGGGGGCTGAGCTTAGAGGATTCAGTCAAGCATGACCTTGGCCAGCTGGTCCCCTGGCTGGTGTCTGAGTCAGCCAAGCTAGGGGTGGGTGAGATTGTGGGGGAGGGGCCCTGGAAAGGACTCAAAAGGGGACAGGAAGCATTGGCCCAGCCAACCAACATGATCATGTCCTGGATGTGTCTCACTTTCTCCCTCAGTGACTGTGAACTAGAAACTTCCCCCTGTGCTCCTTGAGCCTCTTGTGTCACACAACAGGTGGCGACGTGAGTAACACAGGCCCTTGGCACTTGCCCCGTGGCTGGCGCTTCTTCACCAGCATGGCCACATGGGTCCGTCAAAGCGGGGCTGCTGGAAGCATGGGCAGTGGTGCTGCCTGCAGCCTGCCAAGCTCACGCTTCTGAGTCCCTGTGCTCCTGCACCTGCCATGACCCGTGTCCCTGGGTGTGTTGGCTTCCAACCCGCTGTAATCCTCTTGTTCTGACCCTTGGTCTGGGGCTCCAATGCTAGTTTTCTTTCTCTGATGGGCTCTGGGTCTGGTGTCTGGTGCTTGCTCTGTGTCCTTAGAACACAAAGACCTTTCTGACAATCCTGGTGCTGCTGTCCGACCAAGCTGACCTTCTCAGTGGGGCAGGCAGGGACTCATCTGTCACAGGAGGATAGGGGAAGGTAGGGAGTGAGTGCCCTTTAAGAAGGCAAAGCACAGTCTTTCATATACAGCTGCTTCGGCCTGCGGTCCTGTCTACTCCCTTCCTTCCCTCCTCTTGTCAAGATGCAAAGATGGTGAGACTGGAGCGCCATTAGATGGTGTTGTGGTCAGAGGACTCAGCAGCTTCATTCTGCCCTTGTTATTCCCAAGGTCATTCAAAGGTTCATTCACACACAAGTTTGGTGGTTGCTGCTGGCTGTTGGCTGGGGGACTGGGTTCCTCTCCATGTGGTCTCTCTGCGTGGGCTAGTTTGAGCTTCCTCCTAGCATGATGGCTGCTTTCTCTGTAGCGAGCGTTCCCACAACAGTGAACTAGATGGAAGCTCCATCCTTCCTGTGACCCAGCCTCAGAAGTCACACAGCGTCACTTCTGCTGAACCCTATTGGTTGGAACAGTCCCAGGCCAGACCAGTTTCCAGGGGGAGGAGCGTAGATCTCACCTGTCAGTGGGAGGACCATTAAAGTCACATTGCACGAGGGGCACGTGAGGTGAGAGATATGTTGCATTATTTAGGGCAATACCACCTGCCACAGAGGCAAAGTAACCCTTTTTTAAGCAGCTGAGGTTTTGTTACCCAAACCTTGAGGCAGAATTCAAGTGAGCTGGTGGCACTCTGTGGATGGCTTCTTTCTTCTAAGCTTCTTAGACTGAATAGTCTCAGACCCAAGGCCAGGAGGGTCACGCTGTCTGTTTCGCCCCTTAATACTTGAACCCAAATCTTAAATCTTATCGTACAATGCAAGGAAAAGCCAGCACCAGGGGGAGTGGATGAGAGCAAGAGGAAGAGAGGATTTCCTCTAAGTCCGAGGGCATACGTGTCCCAGGCTGTCCTCCCCGTGCCCTTCCAGGCCTGGGCAGCGGCCCTGGGCCTGACTGCCTATATTCATCAGTGTTCTCCAGAGAAACAGAGCACACACATATATGCACCTAGATATACACACATATATGAACCATAATAGTTATGAATAATAATAATTATTGTTATTGCAGATCTTCCTCAACTTAGGAAGGGGTTAGGTCCTGATAAACCCATTACAAGTTGAAAATATCGTAAATCGGAAATGCATTTAACACACCTAATGTACCAAACGCCATGGCTTAGCCTAGCCTACCTTAAACGAGCTCATGGAATCTATTGCATACGCTACTGAAAGTGAAAAACAGAATGGTTGGGTGGGTCCAGAATGGTTGTGAGTGTATCGGTTGCTCACCCTGTGATCACGCGGCTGTCTGGGAGCTGTGGCTCACTGCCGCCGCCCGGCATCACCAGAGCGTGTCATAGCATATACCACCAGTCTGGGAAAAGATCAAAATCCAAAATTAGAGATATGATTTCTAGCGAATATGGCTTTCGTGCCACTGTAAAGTTGAAAGATCCCGAGTTGAACCATGGTAAATCGGGGACTGTCTGTGGAAGGAATTGGCTCATGGGATTATGGAGGCGGACAAGTCCCAAGCCCGTGGTCTTCAGGGTGAGTCGGTAAGCTGGGGACCCAGGAGAGCCGATGATTCCGTGCCAGGCTGAGTCTGAAGGTCTGAGATCCAGGAAAAGCCGATGTTTCGGCTCAAGTCAGGAAAAATCCCCAGTTCGAAGGCAGTCAGGCAGGAGGAATTCTTTCTCACTCAGGGAAGCCTCAGTCTTTTTGTTCTATTCAGGCCCAACCGATGGGATGAGGCCCACCCACACTGGGGAGGGTAAGCTGCTTGACTCAGGCTACTGATGTAAATGTTCATCTCATGCAGGGAAACCCTTACGGAGATACCCAGAAGAACATTTGACCAAACAGCTGGGAGCCCCATGGACCAGTCAGGTTGACACAGGAAATTAACCATCACGCTGCGGTGTGGGAGCAGGGTTTAAAGAACAGGAGCAAGTTGGCCAACAGGAAAGAGAAGCTTTCAATCCATTGAAAATCCTGCCCCTGGAAAAGTCAGTTCACCGTCCTGAAATCTAATTAGCCAGCTCACACCTTTTCCCCTCAGACACTGAACTTTCTTCCTTCTTGCATTTGACCCAGATTCATCCTTGTGGGGGGAGAGGGATGAGGAGGGAGGACCTGCGGGCCTCTGGACGCCACAATCCGTTCATTTGCTGAACACCCAGCCAGGCCACATGTTAGGCCCTGGGGACCATGAGATGGTTCGGACCAGTCCCTGCTTTGAGGAGCTCACAGCCTAGGGAGGGAGAGAGATGTGGGTGGGAGGCAGAGAGCGGTAGTGGCCTCTAGGCTTCCCCATCCAGACAGCCCTCCAAATGGCCACCAGGTTGTCTTACTGCGCTATACTCCTCCAGAAATGGCAACGGCCCTTTACTTTACCCTCAGCCACCTGTCTAACCACCTGACTAACCACATCGCTCCACTTTCCTGGGCTCCCCCAACTCCACCCTGCTCTCTAAGGTCTAACACACTTATGTGCTCCCTCAGCCTAGAATGTTCTTTCCGTCCCTCTCTGCCTACCGAGGTCCTCTCACTTTCCCAGATCCAGTTCCAGCACTGCCTCCTCCATAAAACCTTCCTGTTCATAGCAAAACAATTGCCCGTTTTGTCTCCTTCCCACATGGTATGGCTTGTGTCTTTGTTTATTACTGTTTTTTGTCCATGGCAATAGCCACCATTCGCAGAGAATACAGCATGTGGCAGGCACCATGCCAACCACTCTATGGGCATCATCTCCATTTAATCCTTTCACAACCCAGAAGCAGGTGTTCTGATCTCCTTGTCACAGATGAGGAAACGGAAGCACAGAAATGTTCAGCGTAATGTTCCCAAGGTCACACGGTAAGTGGCAGCGCTGGCATTTGAACTGAGGCTTCTCCTAACCTCAAAGACGTCTTGCCTGCCTATTTAGCATGAATGGGGGCTCCACGAACGTCAGTTCCCCGGGGCTGAGATTGGAAGGAAGTAGGAGAGTCGGGGATTCTGTGGGTCTGTGTGAGCGTGGGGTTTTCAGAAGGTGGTAGGACAGTAGCCCTGTGGGCTGTGTCCCTGGCAGAGGGCTGGGCTTTCCGAGCATAGGCAGCCAGAGGGCTGCTCAGCTCAAGAGCGAACAGGACCCGCTCCAGCTGTGGAGAGAATCCAGCCTCCTGCATTTGGCGTGAAGACGGCTCCCAGGCACAGCTCCGCCTCCCACCCCCTCAGACTCAGACAGGAAGGCTGTCAGCCTCCCTTGTCATGTCTGACTGAACCACAGCAGTGACATGTGCATGGGAAGCCTGAAGCAGAGGATCCCTTAATAGATCAGGTGCCTTTTAGCCCTGAGGCTTGATATCCACTCTTTGGGGCCGACGGCATCAATGTACGGAGGACGCGTCAGCCTCCGAGGGGCGGAAGGGACCAGGGTGAGGAGAGAGGCACTTGCAACATTTAAGGGGGCCCCCAAAAACTCAGTAACCAAGACAAATGATATTTTAGCGCAATATTTGAAAACTCAAATTAATGTAAAATATCCATGATGAAAAAATATCAGCGTTTTAAATCAAGACAGGAGCAATAGGCTTTTCCTGACGTCTGAGGGGCACGTCAGCTGTGTGGTCTAATGAACGGTCAGCTGGCCTCCCACAGCTCTGAGTCTCCAAGGAACTGTCACCTTCTCCTGTGTGTGTGTCTCCCTGATCCAGTGGAACCAGACCGCGTTTCACTCGCTCATTCCTTTGCTCACTCAAGGAGCATCCATGGAGCATTTTGCTATGCGGATAAGCACATCATTTGAAAATAATGACAAATTTATACTCATAGCTTCCTTTCCAGTCATCTCTCTCTCTCCCTCTCTTGCAGTAGCTAGACTTCCAGTACAGTTCTCAATACAGCTGCCAACAGCAGCCACTCTTGTCTTTTTCCTGATTTGATTGGGAAGGAACCTGAAATTTCATCAATAAGTAGAACGTTTACTAGAAGTTTTTCGTATGTACACTTATTCAGTTGTGGAAATTACATCCCATTTGTGTTTTGCTAAGAGTTTCCTTCCTTTTTTAAAATCATGCACAGTGAGGCCAGCCCCGTGATCGAGTGGTTAATTCCATGCACTCCGCTTTGGTGGTCCAGGGTTTCGCCGGTTCGGATCCTGGGCGTGGACATGGCACCGCTCATCAGGTCCTGCTGAGGCAGCATCCCACATAGCACAACCAGAAGGACCTACAACTAGAATTTGCAACTATGCACTGGAGAGCTTTGGGGAGAAGAAGAAGAAGAAAAAAAAAGATTGGCAACAGAGGTTAGCTCAGGTGTCAATCTTTAAAATCATGCATGAATGTTGAATGGTATTGAATGCTTTTTAGTACATCTTTTGATATGATCATATAATATTTTCTTAATCTGTTAATATGTTGAATTACATCAACTGATTTCCTAAAATGGAGCTACTGTTGTGCTCCTGGATTAAGCTCTATTCTGTCGTATTATATTTGATTTACTGCTGGAATGGATTTGTCCCTATTTTATTTAGGATTTTATATCCTTATTAACTAACACATTTGAAGTATAATTTTCTTTTTAATCCTGTCCTTGTCCAGTTTTGACAGCAAGATCACACAGCCTCAGAAAATGAGATGGTCAATTCCCCCATCCTCCAATTCTCTTTAACAGCTTGTATAAAATAGGAATCACCTGTCTCCTGTGGGTTTTCTAAAACCTGCTTTTGTCGCTAGGCTTGCTGACTTTGGGAAGAGGGAGAGTTTTGACTACTTATTATATTTTTAAAACATTATTAGTTTATTCAAGTTTGTATTTCTTTTTCAGGCAATTTTCATAATTTATGCTCTTTACAGAAAATTGTCCATGTCCTCACTATTTCAAAGTTGTTCTTAGTTTTTTTTTTTCAATTAAGATTTCAGGTCTTCATTCTATCTTTTTTCCTGGTTTGAAGTTTGTCTCCTTTGTTAATCTTCTAAAGAGTTGAGTTTTGGTTTAATCATCTCTAGTGCTTTCTCCACTTCATTAATTTCTGCTGTCATATTATTTCTTTTATTCTGCACGGATTTTCTTTCCCTAGCTTCTTGAGTGACACAGGAACTCATTTACTTTTAATCTTTCTTGGTTTTTAAGAAATACATTGACGGCTACATTTTTCCTCTGGTTTTCCTCTAGGTACGACTTTAATCGGGTCTCACAAATTTTACATGAAGTACTGTCATTTGCTTCTAAATATTTCATACATTTCTGTTGTGACTTTCTTCTTAATCCATTTTATCCGGGAGCACATTTTTTCTTTTTCAAGCGCATTTTAGAACTACTTTCATTGTTGAATTCTAATATAATTGCGTTGCTTGGAGAAGATAGTCTGTGTGACGTGGATTCTTTCCAATTTGTCAATACTATCTTTGTGACCTCATCCATAGTCAATTTTTATAATGTGCTTTGTGTGCCTGAAAAGAATTAATATTCCATGCTTATTGGGAGCAGGTTTCCAGATTTATCTATTAGATCAAACTTTTAGTCGTGTCATTCAAAGAATCTACACCTTTACTCCTGGGGAGATGACTCCTCTTCTGTGATTGGATATTTGTCAATATCTCCTGGTGAGTCTTCCAGTTTTTACATTATATATTTTGAGACAGGATATTTCGATGCAGATAAGTTCACGATTGTTATAACTCTTTGGCGGAGTGTGTTCTTTTTATCAATATGCATTGTCCCTCTTTGTTTCTCTTATTGCCTCAAATTCCTCTCACGTTAGTTTTGCTCTATAGCAGTCCTTTAGTATTTGCCTGGTGTGGTTTTTTTGTTTCTTTATTTCAAATGTTCTCTGTCGCATGTAAGCAACACGGAGTTAGATTGTCTGATAGTCTGTTCTTTAACAGATGAGTTTCACCTATTGACACTTTTTTCGTAATTACAAGTATATTTATGCCTACCATCTTATTTTGTGTTTTTCTTCATTTCTATTTTTCTATTTTTAAGCTGTTGTTAAGTTGATAAAGTTCTCTTTTTCCATTTCTTCCTATTCCTGCTGACTTGGCAACTATGAATTTTACTACTATTCTTTTAACAATGACTTTTATATTTTTAGCATTTCTATATTACTATTAACTTTTTAATAAAGTCAAAGCTTATTCATTATTTCTATTCTCCTTCAGATAAGATGCTAGTGTACCACAGAATCCCCATATCTTTTGGTCTAGACATTATTATTATTATTTAGTAATTATATTGTAATTAAAATAGCATTATTTAGCAATTAATTAAATCTATGAACATATTTTACCAATTTCCAGGTTCATCTTTGATTTGACTTTTCTTCTTGCTAGAGTACAATCTCTGCAACTTCTCTCAGTTAGGGTCCCTGGGTGGTAAACACTTCATCTTTTATGTTTGAAATGTCTTGATTTCACTTGGAGCCTTGAGTGATAGTTTAGCTGGGGATGTAAGTCTAGACTACCTGCTATTTTCGCTCAGCCCTTTGAAGACGTAACTCCATTGCTTTCTATCCTCTATTGTGGTCATGAGAAGCCTGAAGTCATTATATTGTTTTATTTTTGTAGATAATCTATCTCCTTTTTTTAATCTGATAGTTTTTAAAATAACTTTTTCTTTATGCTTGATTTCTTCGGTTTCACTACAGAATATAATGAGATGTGGTTTTCAAAAATTTATTCTATGCAGCCCCAAGTATACATGTTTAATTTGAGAACCCACATTTTTCTTCACTTCTGGAAAATCCTCAGCCCTTATGTCTTTGAAAGTTGCTTCCTCACAACGCCCCTATTCTCTTCTTCTGGAACTCCCGTTAGATATGTGTTTGAGCCAGAGTCTTTTTTTTTTTTTTTAACAGTTCTTTCATATTTTTATTTTTTTATTTCTTTGAGTTGTGTTCTGAGTGATTATAACAGCACATCATCCAAAGTATTCATTCTCTCTTTGATTTTATCCTCTAGTATTTATTCCTTTTATTGAAAAAAATTTTAAATTAAATGCCTATCTGTTTTGTGTCTGGCATTTCTAATGGATTTTTCTTCTTCTTCTTTTTTAAATACCCATGGCTTATTTCACTTCATTGGCTTTTGTTTCACAGTTTCTTATTGTTATTATTCACATGATTTCCTCCTTTATCTGTTGTGGATCCTAAATCATCAGAACAATTATTTCCTGGTTGCTCTGTTATTCCACGTTGGTCTGGGGTGAATTCGCCTGCCGAGTGTTGGTTTCGTTGGCTGTCTTTCTTAGGGTCAGACTTCCCCACGTGTTTTACAACTCAGCTTTGTAGGACTGTCTTGAACGGGAAGCCCCTCCATTCTTCCTACGCCACACTCACCTTTTGAAGCCATCTCTAACCCAGTCACTGAGGCCCCCATCCAAGGTCCTGGTCTCATCTGGGTGGTTAAGGCTTCAGTTCTCTGAGGAGATAGAGGAGGATGCAGATGCAAGAGCCTGGCTGGTTTGCCCAGGTCCTGGCTGGAAGACTGCATCCGCTTCTCCCACCTTCCTAGTCACAGAGATTCATACAAACCCCAGCCCTGGGCCGGGGAACATCGCAGGGAAGCCCCAGGCCGGGGCCAGCGAGTCTGGATCAGAATCCCCACCTCGTGTGTGGCGTTTTTAGTCCCTTTTACCCCACAGGACAGAGCTCCAGCCACCTCTACCTGCCTCTTGGCCTCAGTCCCAGCAGACCTGCAACTCAGCCAGCCTTTTCTCTTTGTTCTTCTCTACCAGATCTAGTCCAGAAAGAGATTTATCTTGCTTTTGCAAGTGGCTATATTTTTTTAGTTCTCGCTATTGATATTTTATCTATGAGTGCCATGCGTTGGAATCAGAGGGAGAGCTCAAAGCACGGACTTTGAGCCATCTTGACTGGTAGGCTCCTTTAGTGTTTAAGCCATTTTTAGTTTTTTACAAAATATTGCTACTTGTGACCTAAAGCATCCTAACTGATAGAAGCACCTGGCTCATACGGTTGTCTTGACGATTACGTGGGATTTTCCAGTGTTAATGCTCTGTACAGAGTCTGACAGAGAGCAAAGCTCCATAAAAGTAGCCAGTTGTTTTTAGTGTCTTTCTTAGTGTAATGTTTGTTGTCTTTGTTGTCTGCCTTCCCCACGGGCTTCTGCTCCTCTGGGTTCAGCCCAGCGGAGGCTGTAAGGGAGGGCTTCTGGTGGGCTGCACCTGCCCTTGGTCATATCTGTGCCCGTCCTCCGTCAAACATACCGCTTTCTCTATGTATCTCTTCCAGTCTCCTTAATAAGATTTTCATGCTTAGTCCTTCAGAATTAATTATTTCCTCAACTTCTAAATGATAATTTGGAAAGACCACTTGTCTGAGAGTGCCAGTCATTGGTTTAAGCCCCGCCCATGCTGTTAGCGGGAGGACCTTGGGGAAATGACCCCGCTCTGAGCCCCAGTCCCTTTGTCAGCCCAGTGGGGGCGCTGATGGTTCTGAAAACTTCACAGGATTGTTGCAAGATTTCTATGAGATAATGGAGGTGAAGCTCTTTGCAAACTGTGAGATGCTGTGCAAATTTGAGGAAAAATAATTATGTTCACATTTATTAAACATTGCTATATATATATATATCTACACTCTCACAACGCCTTACAGAAGAACTATTTTTATTCTTATTTTAATGACTTGAGGTTTAGAGAAGAATGGTGACTTGATGAGGTGGTTATATGTATTTTCCATGTATTATATGAAAAGATTTTAGGACTCCTCCCCCAAACCATCGTAGACCCTGGAGAGAGGGTGCGAGGGTTTCCACATGGGATGTTAGTTTGGATTCAGGGTCTGGGGGTCTGGACGGGTAGTTTGGCGGCTTTGGAGAGGGGATTTGTTACCGAGCGATGTGGGGCAGGGCCTGTGGTAGAACAAGATGACTGCCTGCTGCCGTCTCTGAATTATCCAGGCAAGTGCTCCTCCTGTTTCTCCCGGGATTGCTACAGAAACCCAGACTGAGTCATCCTCCACGTGTTAGGCCTTTTCTGGGTGTTTTTCCTCCAGCCTCAAAGCTTACAAATCATCCTTTCCTGCGTGGAGATCAGGTCGTTCTCCCAGGCCCTGTCTGGGCAGGTGACTGACAAGTCAATTTGGTCAGACAATTGCTTGGGCTGATGCTTTCATTGAGCTGAGCTCCTTGTTTGGCTCCTGGTAAACTGGCTTGAGCTGGCCAGGGAGCTGCAGGCTGGGGGCTCAGGACGGCCAGGGAGAGGATCCCAGGGGGGCCTTCTTCTTTCCAGGAGGGGCTGGTGGAGAAGGCGAGACTCTTAACGCCCGGGACTGAAGCAGGAGCTGGAGGTGTGTTGAGATGAGGTGGTGGCGGCCTCATGCCCATTTTAAAGACCAGTCACGGAGGCCAGGAGCTGGGCTGCTTTACCTGGAGCCACACGACGTAAGTGGCAGAACCGGGACTCGACTCAAAGGCTTGGGACTGAGCAGGGTGCTCTTTCTGCTGCTTAAGTCGAGGAAGAACTGAAAATGGCCTTTGCCCCGTTTTTGGTGTTTTTATCTCCTTGTGATGAGGAAGGAGAATTGGCTAATGTTTGTAGGTCTGCAGTTGATGTTGCCCAAAGAACTGAGCATGATTTCTTTTCAAGAGAACTCATGACAGGTCTGTGTACGCCTTGAGCCAGGACTTTGGGAAGTCTTGTAGAGACAACCTCCCGGGAAGGCCCCTCCACAGCTTCAGTTCGTCCGTCTGACTGATGGGGAGCTCATTCCCTGAAAGATGCAGCTGAGGCAGAGAAGAGAAAGCTTGTTCCTTGAGGCTGGAAGACCTGGGATTTCATCTCACTGCTGCCACTTACTGGCTGTGTGACCTTGTACATGTCCCTTGGCCTCTCTGAGCATCAGCTGCCCTGTTTGTGCAATGAGTAAGATAATGATCTCTCTGTCTACTTGTCAGGGTTGTTGTGAGGTTTTAACAGGATTGGGAATATGGATGTGCTTTGTAAGCCCATAGAGTAGGGCACTCTGATATTCTGAATTCCAGGCCTGGAAGATGAGGCTGCTCTTCCGAGACCAGGGACTTGCGACTGGAAAGAGTGGTGCAGGCTCAGAGTTTGCAGCCATTCAGTGGCCGTGTTGGTGACTTTTCCTTTTCAGAGGCCTCAGGTCATGGGCCAGCCAGGGCTTAGGGCACAGGATGCTCGTCGGTCCACGTTGTGCCTGGTGATGTCTCTCATCCATCAGACCTACCCTCTGCTGAGTGGGAGGGGAGGTGGCCCGCTGTGAGGAGAGGGTGAACCAGAGTGTGGTCACCAAGAGAGGGGGTGGTGATGCACGCTGGGGTTGGAACTAAAATGCGGCTTGGCTTCTTTCCCTAGCCACAGCCAAGGTCGTCTGTTTTCAGAGTCAGGTAGGGCCTCTGATCTCTGCGGAGCAGGAATAGTGATAATGAAGGTGGCCAGGTTTGGAAGCAGTCACATCCCCGTCCATCGTGGGCAGAAGTGGGAACTGGGATGTGGGGCACCGCGCCTTTGCTGTGCCCTCCTCCCCATAGGAACCATGTCACCATGGGTGGCAGCCCTGTGACACCCTCTTCTCCCCAGAGGAGGGCATGGGACCCAGCAGAAGGCTTGGCTGGAGCCCGGGTACCAGGATCAAGCCTGACCTGAGGCAGAGACATCCCACAGTTCTAGCCTCCCCACCTGGGCCCAGCATTAGTCCTGCGTCAGCTTGTCAGACCTGATGCTGGGGATGAGTTATGCTAACAAGACCTCAGCCTCCACCTGGAGCCCCGGCCTTCTCCCTCCTTCCCCCCAACTGCCCTGTGTTCCACTGCTAACAGGGGGGCCGCTCCCAGCTCTACCTCTTTTGGTCCATATAGGGCCCTGGTCCCCTCTGCGGGTGGAAGCCCTCCTTGCCCTTGCTGCCTGCCCCTTCTCAGGTTCGGTGACCCATCCTTGGACTCTGGCTCCACGTTGGCGCCTACAGACTCGGGGACAGGAAGCAAAGTCACATGAACTGATGCCCTGTTTTGCTCCTGGCCCTTTACACCTCACAACACACCGATGAAGTGGGTTCCAATTATCCCCATTTTACAGAAGAGGAAACTGAGACTCAGATAGGCTAAGTGACTTATCTGAGGTAACGTATCATGGAGACAAGATTCCAATCCCCATCCATGGGGCGCCTAAGGCCATGCTGGGTCTTGGTGTCGTCACCAACCTGCCCTTCTCCCTGGGGCGTGGTCCCCGGGGGTGCATTTACTGTCTTGGACATCTCCCATAAGCACTGTCTCCTGAAATCCTGACGTTCAGTCTGCAGCAGCATCAGCCACGTGATTCCGCTTTAGGCCGGCTCTGTGACACAGATTTTAGATGTCCCTTCTGGAAGCTTAACCTTGAATCTGTTTCTCTGCCCCACTCAGTAATTCTGTGCAGTCCTTAATGTGAAAGGAAGACTCAGACAAAAGCATTTAGAAGAGAAAAGAAACAGCTACCTTGTAAAGAAGTTCAAGGGAGTCAGACTTCATAAGGAAAAACACGCAACAGGAATTTAAAGAAAAAACACAGGGCAAGCTTACCAAGGTCACCGAGCTGAAAGCAAGTCCGACGTTCACGATGGAAGCAGGCATCCTTCTGCGCATGTGTTGGAACATCCTCAAAGCTCGTGACACGTTTTCAGATACCAGCATCACAAAAGTCCGGGATAAAGTTTGTTGAGCTATGAAGTTAGCCAACCGTGAGAAGGGCTGGAGATTTCATCTGTTTTGGGGGCCAGAACCAGGCAGGGCGGTCCTCTTATTTTCGTTTCTTTTTTCCTGCTTGGGAGACATGGTACGCTCCCTTCTTCATAAAGGTGGCAGGAACAGGGTCGGTTTTGTCTCCACGCTAATAAACCTCTTCTCTCCTGAAACTATCCAGACAGCAGAGTCCGGTGTTTGCAACCGCCTGGAGCCCAAGGATCAGTGAGTCCGACGACTCCCTTTACAGATGAGGATGCAGCAGTACAGCGAGCAGAATGCTGCTGCCCAAGGCCACGCGGCCCTCCCTGCTCCACCTGGTCCAGTGGCCAGTGTCCTCTGTCCACTGAGGCCTCACCAGGGGGCCTGGACTGAGCTGGGGTGTTCCAGCCTGGAGGTGGATCTCACCAGCTTTGCCGAGAGAGAGGCCCTGCTGGTGTCACCGACAGGGTGTCTTGGTCCTGGGTGACCTTGACTTTCATTCTGTCACAGGGGTGACATGCAGAGTGCCCTGCTGGGCTCAGCACCCCACAGGGAGGGCCTTTTGAGCCCCACCTCAGGTTCAGTCCCAGCTCAGGCCCCAGGACCCCCCAGACCTAGGCAGGAGGCGTGGAGGCCATTCTAGGGTCACTCTGAGGACTCCACTACTAGTCTTCCAGGTTGCTACTCTTGTCCTGCTTGTATGTTTTAATCTCACCAATATTAACAACAATGATAATTCTAGGCCAAGCATTATGCTAATTGCTTTATACATAGTGTCACATTTATTTCTCTAACACCTGTAAGACGTAGGTTTTGTTTCCATTTTATGGATGAGTAAACTGAGGAACAGAGCAGCTAAGTGACTTGCCAGAGATCCCCAAACTAGTGAGTGTTCACGGAGCCAGGAGTTGAGGCTAGCTTTGTTGGAATCCAGAACTGGTTCTCTGAACCACGCACGTGCTGCCTTATCCACTGAGCTCGCTTCATGTATTCAGGCTGCAGTTCTCGGGCAGCGCCTTGGTCCCTGGGCTTGAGGTCCCATCTTGAGCTCCTGGTTGGGCGTGGGATGGGGTGGGCCAGCACCCGAGGTCCTGTCACCTGTTGATGTTAATTGTCATGCTTCTGACACTCTCGGTTTCCAAGCACCCCCTGACTCCTGGTCCCCTGGAGTTAGGCTCCCGGCTCTTGGTTCTCCATCCTTGGTCCTCTCTGGGCTGATGAACTCCCCGCCCCTTCTCAGCGCTGATGCTCTAAGATTCTGAGGAGCAGAGCCCCCTGGCCTAACTGAGACTGTTACACGGAAAGCTTGCAGGAGGGGGTCTGTGCACGTTAGCACGCGAAGAACGATACCTTCCCAGAAAGGAAAACATCTCTTATTTTCTTCCAGTAAATCAAGGCTGGGAGGTGCATTTGTTTAATGGGCTCCGTCCACAGCTAATCCAATTTGGTAAGTGACTTGGGGGTGGGGAAAGATGCTGACCTGAGACTTAGGAGAGTGGACTCAGTAAGTGGCTTAGGCAGCATACACAGGGGGCTGGGAGCTAGAGATGGGGTGGTGAACCTATGCGTGGGCCAGGCTTTCCTGCCCCTCCCACTGTGACACACACACACATGCATGCACACACCTACATGTATGTGCAATGCACAAACAAGCACACACACGTATACACACAGACACATGCAGGCGTGCGTAGACACATGCACATGGACACACACACATGCACTTATGTGTTAGTGCTGTGCTGTCTTTCCCTTCTGGCTCTTGATTTGAGTTTCCGCCACATGTCTTTCTTCCTGTCTGTCAGCCTGTTGGAAGCACAGCTTGCGAGGATCCAGAAGCCAGACCCACCCACCACGGTAGACAAGTTCTGAGCATGCTGGGATGGGCGAGCCTTCACACTGAGGGACTGAGGAGTGCGGTGGACAGAATAATGGCCCCCTGCAAAGATGCCCATGTCCTCGTCCTTGGAACTTGCCAATATATTACCTTAAGTGGCAACAGAGACATTTTAGATGCACCTAAGTTAAGGATTTCCAGATGAGATTGTCCTGGATTATCCAAATGCACCCAATGTAATCACAAGGGAGGCTGAAAGAGGGAGGTAGGGGGGGAGAGTCAGAAAGGAGACGTAACGTGGGAGGCAGAGGCTGAGTGACGTGCTTTGAAGAAGGAGGAAGGTGGCCCCGAGGCAAGGTGTGCAGACAGCCTCTAGAACATGGAAAAGTCAAGGAAATAGATTCTAATCTGGAACCTTCGAGGGAACGCAGCTCTGCCGACACCTTGATTTTAGCCCATAAGATCCATTTGGGACTTCTGACCTCCAGAACTGTGTAATAATACATTTGTGCAGTCTTAAGGCACTAAGTTTATGGTAACTTGTTACAGCAGCCAGAAGGAAGCTGATAGAAGGAGTCAGGAAGGCCCAGGCGTGGGGACAGGTACACGCCTGGCCCTCCAGGCTCAGGGAGAGACTCATGCAGCAGGTGGAAGGAGGATGCAGATCTGGCCGGGGAAAGGGCCTCAGCAGTGGGGCTGGGATCTGGGCAAGGTTGGCACCCGTGGGGGACAGGGCACAACAGCATTTCAGAGGTGCTGGGGTCCCAGGTACAAAGACAGGGGCTCGGTGTTAGGGAACAAGGTAGACACTCGGGAACTGGGTATAGGATGTGGCTGGGGAAAAGAACTGAGGAAGGCCCTGTTCCAGCAAGGTGACCTTGGTGCTGCCCTATGTGCTCTGAGCTTTACTGTCCTCACAGGTAGGTAGAGTCAGGGTTCTCCAGAGAAACAGACCAGGGGGATATGTATAAACATATATGGATATATATGATGATTCATTAATTATGAGGACCTGGCTCAGGCATTTGTGGAGGTTGAGAAGTTTCACGACCCGCCATCTGCAAGCTGGAGACCCAGAAAGTCAGTGGTGTAGCTCATTCCGAGAGTGAAGGCCCGAGAACGGGGAGCCGATGGCGCAAGTCCCAGTCCGAGGGCCGGAGACGATGAGATGAGATGAGATGGCCCAGTTCGAGCCGGGAGGCAGGAAGAAAGGGGCGATTTCCTCCTTCCTCCGCCTTTGTTCTATTCAGGCTTTCAACAGGTTGGGTGATGCCCACTTGCGATGGGAGAGCAATCTGCTTTAGTCAGTCCAAATGCTAATCTCGTGCGGAAACACCCTCACAGACACACTCAGACATGTTTAATCAGGCACCCTGCGGCCGGTCAAGGTGACACAGAACATGAACCATCACAGAGGCCTCGGTTAGGTCATAGGTCAGACTGCAGGCTGCAGGCTGGATCCAGCCCACAGACATATTTGATCTGTACTGGTTTTTTTTAACAACATTTGGACCGACATTTAAAAATCATTAGATTTCACATATAAATCTGAAGTTCTGATTTATCTTAAAATAGGATGTGCCCTGGCCACATTCGACCTGCTCTCCTGCCTATTCGGAGCCTCCCGGCCAATTCTGGCTGGAGGTGGAACATGCCCAGGGGAGGCAGGCCCTGCAGCCACGGAGGGGGGCCACTGCCACCCAGAAAGGGAAGCATGGCTTTTTAGACTGGGGTCTGGGGAGCCCCCGGGGAAGTGTCTGAGCCGCTGGCTCCTCTCAGCGCCTGGGCTCCAGACGCAGCTTGACAAGTGCTGAGCGCAGCAGGACTCCCAGCCACATTGATCCGGACACTAAACTCCGATTAATGTAGTCAGAGAAGGCAATTGCTTTCTTGGCAGTCACTTGCGGCTGATGGCTCACATAGCCTCTCAGTCAGATGGAGACACCCGGACCCCTCCGCAGGAGCAGCTGCGAACCAGAGATGTCCGTGCCTGGGGGTCAAACCCTCCAGCAGGCTTTGCACTCTGACCCTGTCAGTGCGGGACGTCACGTCAGCTGCCTGCCTCTTCTATGATCTGGGCTTCAGCAGGCCCTCCTGCACTGGAGGAACCCACACACCAAAGGGCAGCAGGATCCTAATTGGTGGGGTGGGAGCCCCACCTGCCCCCACCCCAATTTGTCCTTCCCCCATAGACTAGCTTTCCTGGTTTTCTGACGCTTTCTGGCTTCCTCCCTCGGCACATCCTAGGCCCCCTTGATGACCTAGGTTGGACGTCTTCCTGGTTCTCCCTCCTCAGACTCACTCAAATGGACGTGATTTTTGTTCTGACCTTTGCACCTATGCAATGCACCTTGACTGGGGCTAAAAACACCTCTTTGCTCTTGTTATCTGGAGCCTGTTACTAGCCAGGACCCCTTCTCAGCCCCGGCAGCATGGTCTTCCATCACCAAGCTCTGTCTATTTTACTCTCCTGGCATCTCTTGAGTTTGTTCAACTCTCTCCATCCCCAGAACCACTGCTCCCATCCAAACCACCGCTTTCTCTCACCCGGGCCTCCCACCTGGGCTCTCTGCCTCCAGGCTTTGCTCTTTCAACCCATTCTCCAACACTGTCCTCTCTAAAGAACGTACCTGACCGTGGTAATGCCGTTCAGAATCCTTCAGTGGATCCCCCTTGATTTCAGGATAAAGCCTGGGTACTGGACACTTCTTGGCTTGGTCTCTGCTCTCTTCTCCAGCCTCACGCTCAGCAGCATCCATCCCCCAGTCCATGTTTAGCGATTCTGATCTATTTGCAGCATCCCTTGTTCTCTCTGAAATTTGGACTTTTGCACATTATTCCCTTTGGCTAGAACCTGCTCCTATCCCATCCCACCCCACCACCATTGCCTGGGTACCTCCCCTTCCACGCGTCAGTGTGGATGCCACTCCTTCCCCCCACACCCAGGCTGGGCTCCCCAGTGGTGTGCTTCTATGAGACCTTGCCCTCCAGTCATGGCACTTGTCACCCTCAATGGTGATTGCTTCCTGAGTTGTCCATCTTCCCCACCAGGCTGTAAGCTCCCTCAAGTCAGGGACCTAGTCTGTTTTGCTCTCCGTGATGTCCCCGCTGCCTGGTATGAGCCCAGAACACAGTAGGTGCTTGATGTCTACGTACTGAATGAAGGAATGAATGAATGATACTGAGTACAAAGCCAAGAGCAGAGAGAGCCCATGTGGGTGAAGAGAGCACTTCCTCCAGGCAGATCCAAAGTCATCTTTGGTTGACACTCTGGGTGCACCCCGTGGAAGGGAGCTCACCGGTAGAGGGAGTGGGGCGAGGAGCAGATTGTAGGAACCTTTCCGACTGTGACCACACCTCGTCCCCACTTCTCCGCTTTGTCCAGGGAGAGAACATGTGAGACCTTGCCACTGTGGCTGATTCAAGCGACATCCTGCCCACCAAACAGGAAGTGAGCTCCATTGGCACAGCCAATGTCAGGAAGAACCAAGAATTCCAGAGCTCAGCTTTCTTTCTTTCTTTCGGTATAATTGACATATGACATTACATTGGTTTCAGGGGTACAACATAACGATGCAGTATTTGTATCTCTCGTGACACAATCACTGCAATAAGTCTAGTTAACTAACGTCCATCACCATACACAGTTACACAGCTTTTTCTTATGAGAACTGTTAGGATTTACTCTCTTAGCGACTTTCTAACATGCAATATTAGAATATTATTATGAACTGTAGTGCCCACTCTGTACATTCCATCCCATGACTCGTTTATTTTATAACTGGAAGTTTGTACCTTTATGACCCCCTTCAACCATTTTGTTCCTCCCCCAGCCCCAACTCCACCTCTGGCCACTGCCATTCTGTTCTCTGCATCTAAGCAGAGCTCATCTTTCTTAATGACTTTGCCAACCAGTCTGCAAGAAGACTGGGCATCAGGCTAAGTCTCACTTCCAAGGGCTGGACTAGACAGCAGGGGGCAAATATGCAGGGATCTGAGCTCTAGTCTTCATTCTGCCACGTGCAGCTGTGTGGCTTGGGGCAAATTTCTTACCCTCTCTGGGCTTCTGTTTCATCTTACCTTATCCACAGGGCTGTTGTGAGGACTCATCTTTCAGTACTCTGGGGCTCGTAAGGGGCAGAGACCAGGCTTCTCTATGTGGGGCTGCCTGCTGTTCAGCCGTGGCCTGGCCCATCAATAACAGTCCTAAAACGTGACTGTTGAGTCGAAAAGTTCTCTGCAGACCTCCCAGATTGCACCCTTCAGGAGTCGGGCGTTTGAGCCGGGCGGAGAAATCCACTCCATCCTCACTAACTGGACAATTGCCTCATGTCACTGATGTGTATTATTATTTCCTCTGCTGTAATGCGTGTCTTTTAAAAAGAAAATTAGGATCTGTCAAGCACCATTACACAATGAACCCGGCGAAGGGGCAGCCAATGGCAGCGCGTCAAGCTTCCATCTGAGCAGAGGCAGCCGTGGGGCCTGGTCATCCCGACATCCCGAGGGGCAGCTCCACGCAGAGGTGTCCCCTCTCTGGGGAGTCTCTTCTCCCTCCCAGTCCCTGGCAGCTGCCCTGGAGAGTGGTCTGGGAGGGATTTGATACGGCTCTGGCTTGAGGAGCAGAATCCGCTTCTGAAGGGGCTCAGAATCCCCTGCCTGCCCCACGTGGCAGCCACTCGTGCAAATGAGGAAGTGGGCAGAACAGGCAGGCACCGTGGCGGGCACGCTCCTGCTAGCGGTCCCCTGTTTTGTGCGCGGTGATGAAATAGCATCATTGCTCAACCCTGAAGAAGGGGGGCCCCTTTAGAGATGAGGAGCCTGAGGCTTGGAAAGAGTCTAGCCTGGAACGAGGTGACCCCAAAGCCCTGCCTGCCTCTGAGGGTCTGTGAAATAGGGATGGTGGAAGGCCACCAAGGGAGGGAGCATTTGGGCTCATCCACATCCGGGGGAGGCCAGCCCAGGGCTCCAGTGGGATTGGGCAGCCCCTCAGACACATTCTTTGATTTCTCGTTGTGTTGGCAGGAGCCACCCTTTTCTTAGCCTGAATGGACATGACAGAGACAGTCCTGTGTGGTGGCTAAAGCACGGCAGTTCAGATGCTTCATCCTCAGCGGGCCTGCTAAGTGGCTGGGAGGCTCCATAACCCCCACCCCTGACTGTTTTCCAGGGCTGGCTCTGCCCTGCGCCCTGCTCTTCTTCCTCCCCTCCCTCCTCCTCCACCACTTCCCCCTCCTCCCCTCAGACAGTGCTCACAGCTTCTCTCCAGCCAGCACGTGGAACTGGGAGAAGTAAGAGCCGGCCTCACATATGAGGGAATAAATGCTGAGCTGTGACAATCCTGTCTGCCTCAGAAAGAGAGGTTTTATGTAGTTTTTGGCATTTACAAATCCTTTGTGAAAAGGTCACCCTGTTCTTGGAATCTTTTATTAATGCTGAAGACTGGCCCCGGAAATGTCACGTCTTTTTACCATGATATTTACTCAAAAAAGTATGACTAAGCATCTGAAAATCTATCAGCAGCTTGACCTGGACCAGGCTGGGCAATGTGCAGGGGAGAAACGGATGCTGGTCTCCCTGGAGATGTTGGGGCCCCACCTCCCCTCCCAGAGCCCTGAGTCAGGGGAAGGAGGGATGGACAAGGGCCATGTGTCCCGGGCATCCACTGTCCACTTCTCTCCATTGTCCTGGCTCCCCAGCATCTCCAGAGTTGAGACCCGTGTGTCAGAGCTGGAAGGGATCTTGGTGTGCATGCCGTCCAGCCCTCTAATTCTAGGGCTGTGAAGACTGAGGCCCAGAGAGAGGGAGACGCCTGCGGATTCCTTCCGCAAGTCAGGGGCGAAGTGGACACGTAAGACCGGGTGTCCTGGCTCCGAAGTCAGTGCTCTTTCTCCCACACCACGCTGCCATCTAGTCTCAATCTCACACTGAGCCTGGGAAGAGGGAAGGGAGCGGGTCTCCCTCCCTGGGTCTGAGGTTCCAGTTCTTGTAGCCTGAGTCCACGGCCCTACGGTGTCCAGGAGACACAGCATGGCGGACCGTCTGCCGTGCCCTCGCCCGCCTCCCCTTCCCTGGCCTGCCTCCTCCAGGTGCATAGCGCAGCAGGACCTTCTCTCAATGCTCCCTGTTGCCCTTCCAGGTGGCCCTGGCGGGTTTGGGACAGAAAGGGGTTAAAGCCTGCGCTACTGTCGTGATCTGCTCAGGCTGCCATAACTAAACACCACAGCTTAAACAACGGAAATGTGTTGTCTTGTGCTTCTGAAGGCTAAGAGTCCGAGATCAGGGTGCCAGCAGGGTCGGGTCCCAGCGCAGGCTTCTTCCTGGCTTCCAGACGCCGCCTTCTCGAGCTGCCTCACCTGGGCTCTGTGTGCACGTGGGGGTGGGGGCAGGGAGCACAAGCTCCCAGCTCTCTCTTCCTGGAGAGGCACTACTCCCAACGTGAGGCTCCACTCTCACGACCTCATCTACCCTAGTTGCCTCTAGAAGTTCCCGCTCCAAATACCATCACAGTGGGGATTCAGGCTTCAACCGGGGGATTTTGGGGGGACACAAACATTCAGTTCACAATACCTATCCTTTCACAGGGATGGTTTGAGCGAGGAGCAGACGATGGCTGTGAAATTAATGTGCAATCTGCAGATCGTGTACATGTGTGCATTTTTATTGTTGTTTACCTTCGGGAGGTAACCAGGGAGACGGGAGAACGCAGCTCAGCCTGCTGAGCTCGTCAGACGGGCTTGTTTAATCTGGAGAGGAGAGCGAGCCTCCAGCAGGAGACCTGGGCAGACGATGCGGTTTGCTCCCCATCATCTGTTCCCCTTTGGCAGCTGCACCTCCTTCCCCCCGTTTCAATGGTCTGCGTGGATCATGAGCCCCAGGCCTGAGCCAGCCACCGCATCCATTCCTCTGGCCACAGTCATGGCTCAGGAGTGGGAGCTGACCCCTGGATGTCTAATCAGTGTTTCAAGCACTTTTGCTGGAACTTACTCTTTTCTGATGGATTTGAACCTGGAAGGATATAACCTTAAGAGCTGCTGTTACAGCCACTTGTGGCCATGAGCAGGGATCTGGCTATGCACATTCAGAGAAATGAGGTGACAATGTACATTCTTATGTAGTCTTAGTCTCCACTTGGGCAAAGGTTTTGTTCATATGCCTGGAACATAGAAGCATTAATAAGTATTTGTTAAATAATATACTTTTGAGCCTCTGTATCCAGCCATGCCTGCAGCTAGATCTATTTCTGAACTCTTCAGTTATATAAGCCTATACATGCCAGCTTGAGTTACATTATTTGATCACTTGCAACCTAAAGAGTCTTAAAGACGTGATGTTAAAGGCAAAGACCCTTGTGGGAGTCGGGGTGAGGGGCCACCCCTGGGGCCTTGCAAAGCCTGGGGCAAGGGTCTTGGGGAGGCGCAAAGAATCCTTTTCACTCTCTGAGGGAAGCACAAGGCCCTGGTGTCCCCAAGCTGACGGTGACTGACGCTGCCCCCGACGCTGCAGCAAAACCACCAGCACAGAAAATCAGGCTCTGCTGTGCGTCAGGCCCTGGATCCCGCGTGGACGGGCGCCCTTGGGCATCAGCGTGCTGGTGAGAGCGTGACAGGTCGGCTCAGCCTGTCCCTGCACTGGGACACAGTTGCAGGGTGACGTCAGGCTGTTTTAGAGTTGTGAGCTCCCTTCCTATAACTCCTCACTCGGTTTTCCCTCCCATCCTGTGGCCACTGCAGGTCATAAAACGATAGTAACGAAAAAATCACTTCTACCCTTCTTACTGAATCATGCTGTGGCCCAGTGACTCTGAAGTGGGTATTCTTATTATTCCAGGAGAGAAAGGAGCACCCCAGGGCTCAGACGGGGATGGTGGGGCTGGGGTTTGAACACAGGCCCATCGGACTCTGGCACCTCAGTCCCTAACTGCTGTGCGAAAAGCCACTTAATAGAGAGAGCTTTGGGAGGGACCTCGGGAGAGTGTCAGAGGCCCTACCAGATCTGCCTGTGCCAGGAGAGGGGCAGGTGGTCTTCCTGGGAGGTCCCTTTGCTTGAGGCCTTTGGGGAGCCTGTTGGCCCCCAGGAACCTCTGGAGGGCCCCCTGTGAACCCGGGGCTGCCTGACGTGGATGGGACCTGGACAAGCAGCTTTCCTGGCTGCAGGTGGGGAGAGGAGGGCCCAGCCTGATGCTCCTCGTAGGAGCAAAGTTGCTGCCCATGCAGTGGTGTCAACGTGGCTGGGATCCCCAGACCACTGACGAGGGCCCAGCACCCTCCGCGGCTTGTGGCCATCTGTGTGCGGAGGGAAACTCTTGTGGTGTGGGCAGCTGGCAACCGTGTAGGGGAGCAGGTCTGAGCAGGAATCCGTGTGCTGTGTCTGCCAGAGGGGCTTGTGTGCTGGCTGGAGGCCACCTTGTCCCCAGGCCCTGGAGCCAGGGCTATCATGGGCCACAATTTGGGAAGGGGGAGCAAAAATTAGGGGCCATGGATCTTGACATTCCTTGTGCTTGTGGATTGTCCCAGGAAAACTCGGATGTGGAGCCCAGTATCCTCCTGGGGTCCCTGTCTCTGCTTCTCTGGCTCCTCCTTCGGGACAGGGTGGCCTACCCGGTAAGGGCTAATGGGGGCTAAATGAAGCTTGGCCTCTGTCCCCTGAGGCAGTCAGCGGTCTTCGCAGCCCTGCTCCTTGTGCTGTGAATGGCTTATTGATGGGGTGAACTGCATCCTTCTCCCATCAGGGGAGAAATGGGGAGTCAGGGCCATCTAGGTGACTCAGAGCCACCGTCAGCTAAGTACTGGCCCCATGGTGAGCAAACAGGCCCAGGAAGGCAGCAATTGCTGCTCTGGTGCACGGCCAGGCCATTATTTCACAAGGCGTAGGATCAGTCACATTAATTGGAGGAACCCACACTTCTCTTGCAAACCAGAAAGTGACGTGTCAGAAGAAAATCAGTTCTTTGGTTAAAAAGTGAGTTTGTCCTTAAATAGTCAGGAGAAAACTGGCAGAAGCTGTGGTTGGTGGGGAGAGCCAGAAGTGGACTGGAGCCCCTTCCACCCTCAGCTCAGGGGACCCAGTTCTCCTGGGACAGAGCAGGGGACGTCCTAGCATCCCGCTGAAGATGGGGGCAGAGGGCAGGATTCAAGGCAAGACTCTAATATCGCCAGAAACATGCAGGCTGTCTCGAAGGAAGGGTGCGGGCTTAAAGGGAGGGGCTGCCGGGGAAGATGCACAGGGTGAGCTAGAGACCTGCAGAAGGGAGGGGCCCCACCAGGACTTTGTTCCCTTTTCTCCCCGCTGTGCTGTAGGAGGCCAGATGCCCAGACCAGTGGTTCTCTCACAGCAGTGGGCTGAGTCTCACCCTGAGGCTTGAGAAACTGTGGATTCCTGGGCCGCGTGCCAGGAGGTTCGACCACAGAGGGTCGGCGATAGGGCGCTTCTAAGCCATTCCTGGGGCCGCTGTCTTCGCTGCTCAGGGAGCCCAAGGAGATCCTCTGGCCTAGGTGTGATCGAGCAGCCTGCCGCTACTGCACACCTTGTGGGTGTTTACTCCAGTTCTTCAGCTGCAGCCGCGTCCACCTGGGTTCAGTGTGGGTTTGGTCTGAGAAGATGGCTGGAGAGTATCCATGAGAGATGGGGTGGGGCGGAATCCCCCAGATCATGGACCAGGCGCTGGTCCTTCCCTTGGGGAACAAACCAGGAGCGCTTCTCCAGCCTGAGACCATAAGGCTGATTCCCCCGATGCTCCCTCTCCTCCGGGAGGCAAGGGACACTCCTTCTAGGATGGAAAGAAGAGACCCTGCTATGGTAGTTACTCAAGGATGCCTTGCACCAGGTGCTGAGGTTTGGAGGGGGGTGCCAGAGTGGGCAGCCGCCTGGCGGCAGAATCGTCTTGTTCCAGGGCTTGGTGTCAAAGCTCGAGTCTATGTCCTGCCTCACCTTCCTCTGCTGTGTGACCTTGGCGGGCATGTAACCTGCGGAGTCCCGGTGTTCTCGTCTGTGGAATGGGAATAGGGAAAACGCCTGCCCGGCCGTCTCCTGGGATTGTTTGGGAGGATGAGGCAGTGGATGCGGAATCAACACGTAAACTGGAAGTTGTGTACACGCGTAAGTTCTAGTGATTGTTTTAACTTGGAAAGGAAACCAGGGGACAAAGGAGAAGCAGGGGAAGCATGAGGAGTCCCTGCCTTCCGTGGGCTGGGGTATCAATTTCTTCTTTTTTCCCTTCTGTTCACATAACTCGGTTAAAAAAAAAAAGAATTATATGAGGCAATAGTACAAACTTCAGCTGTCATACCAACTTTATTTATTTGGAATTATTTTAATTTTTTCCAGGTTTTTTGAGGTATATATATGACAATAAAAATTGTATGTATTTATGGTGTACAACGTGATATTTTGACATATGTATACATTGTGACATGCTTGCCACTATCGACTTAATTATCATCTCCATTATCTCTCACAGTTACCATTTTTTTTGTAAGATCAATTAAGATCTAGTCTCTTATCAAGTATACGATACACTGTTGTTAACTATGGTGTCCATGCTGTATGTTAGAACCCCAGACGTATTCATCCCACATAAGTGAAACTTTGTGCCCTTCAACTAACTCGTCCCCATTTGCCCCACCCTTTCTCCCCGTCCCTCGTAACCACCATTTTACTCTCTGTTTCTAAGAATTGAACTTTTTAGATTCCACATATAAGTGAGATCATACAGTTGTCTTTCTGTGCCTGGCTTATTTCACTTAGCATAACGTCCACTAGGTTCATCCACGTTGTCGCAGATGACAAGATTTCCTTCTTTTTTTAAGGCTGAGTAGTATTCCATTGAACATATATACCACATCTTCTTTATCCATGTGTCTGTCGATGGACACAGGTTGTTCCCATATCTTGGCTGTTGTGACTAATGCTGCAGTGAACATGGGGGTGCAGATAGCTCTTTGATATAGTGACTTTACTTCCTTCTGATATATACTCAGAAGTGGGATTGTTGGCTCACATGGTAGTTCTATTTTAATTTTTCTTTCTGGCTTTTTTTTTTTTATTGCAGTGACATTGGATGATAACATTGTATAACTTTCAGGTGTACATTGTAATATATTTCAAATTCTGTGTAGATTACATCATGCTCCCCACCCAAAGACTGATTACAATCCATCATCACACATGTGAGCCTCATCACCCCTTTTGCCCTCCTCCCTCCCCCTTCCCCTCTGGTAACCACCAAGCTAATCTCTGTTGCTATGTGTTTGCTTGTCGTTGTTTTTATCTTATACCTATGAGTGAGATCCTATGGTAATTGACTTTCTCTCTCTGATTTATTTCACTCAGCATAATACCCTCAAGGTCTATCCATGTTGTCACAAATGGCCTGATTTTATCATATCTTATGGCTAAGTAGTATTCCATTGTGTATATATACCACACCTTCTTTATCCATTCATCCCTTGATGGGCACCTAGGTTGCTTCCATGTCTTGGCTATTGTGAATAATGCTGCAATGAACATAGGGGTGCAGGTATCTTTATGCATCTGCGTTTTCATGTACTTTGGATAAATACCTAGCAGTGGAATAGCTGGATCATATGGTAGATCTATTCTTAATTTTCAGAGGGAACTCCATACTGCTTTCCATAGTGGCTGCACCAGTTTGCACTCCCACCAGCAGTGTATGAGGGTTCCCTTCTCTCCACATCCTCTCCATTTCTTGTTTCCTGTCTTGTTAGTTATAGCCATTCTGACAGGAGTGAGGTGATACCTCATTGTAGTTTTGATTTGCATTTCCCTGATAGTTAATGATGTTGAACATCTTTTCATATGCCTGTTGGCCATCCGTATATTTTCTTTGGAGAAGTCTCTGTTCAGATCTTTTGCCCATTTTTTAATTGGGTTGTTGTTTTTCTTTGTTGTTGAGTTGTATGAGTTCTTTGTATATTTTGGATATTAACCCCTTGTCAGACATATGGTTTGCAAATATCTTCTCCCAATTGTTAGCTTGTCTTTTCGTTTTGTTGATGGTTTCCTTTGCTGTGCAGAAGTTTTTTAGTTTGATGTCATCCCATTTGTTTATTTTTTCTATTGTTTCCTTTGCCAGGTCAGATATGGTATTTGAAAAAATGCTGCTAAGACTGATGTCAAAGAGCGTACTCCCTATGTTTTCTTCTAGAAGTTTCACAGTTTCAGGTGTTACATTCAAGTCTTTAATCCATTTTGAGTTAATTTTTGTGTACGGTTTAAGATAATGGTCTACTTTCATTCTTTTGTATGTAGCTGTCCAATTTTCCCAACACCATTTATTGAAGAGACTCTCCTTTCCCTATTACATTGTCTTATTTCCTTTGTCAAAAACTAGCTGTCCATAAATGTGTGGGTTTATTTCTGGGCTCTCAATTCTGTTCCATTGATCTGTGTGTCTGTTTTTGTGCCACTACCACGCTGTTTTGGTTACTGTGGCTTTGTAGTATATTTTGAAATCAGGGAGTGTGATAGCTCCAGCTTTGTTCTTTTTTCTCAGGAATCCTTTGGCTATTAGGGATCTTTGTTGTTCCATATAAATTTTAGGATTCTTTGTTCTATTTCTGTGAAAAATGATGTTGGAACTTTGATAGGGATTGCATTGAATCTGTAGATTGCTTTAGGATGTATGGACATTTTAACTATGTTAATTCTTTCAATCCAAGAGCACGGAATATCTTTCCATTTCTTTGTGTCTTCTTGGATTTCTTTCAACAAAGTTTTACAGTTTTTGGTGTACAGATCTTTCACTTCTTTGGTTAAGTTTATTTCTAGTTATTTTATTCTTTTTGTTGCAATTGTAAATGGGATTGCATTCTTAATTTCTCTTTCTGCTAATTCATAGTTAGTGTATAGAAAAGCAACTGACTTTTGTATGTTGATTTTGTATCCTGCAACTTGACTGTATTCATTTATTATTTCTAAAAGTTTTTTAGTGGATTATTTAGGGTTTTCTATATATAAAATCATGTCATCTGCAAATAGTGACAGTTTCACTTCCTCTTTTCCAATGTGGATCCCTTTTATTTCTTTTACTTGCCTGATTGCTCTGGCTAGACTTCCAATACTATGTTAAATAAGAGTGGGGACAGTGGTGGCATCCTTGTCTGCTTCCTATTCTTAGAGGGATGGCTTTCAGTTCTTCTCCATTGAGAATGATATTAGCTGTGGGTTTGTCATATATGGCCTTCATTATGTTGAGGTACTTTCCTTCTATACCCATTTTATTCAGAGTTTCTATCATACATGGATGCTGTATCTTGTCAAATGCTTTATCTGCATCTATTGAGATGATCACGTGATTTTTATTCTTCGTTTTGTTAATATGGTGTATCATGTTGGTTGATTTGAGGATGTTGAACCATCCCTGCATCCCTGGAATGAAATCCACTTGATCATGGTGTATGATCTTTTTAAGGTATTGTTGTGTTCTATTTGCTAGTATTTTGTTAGGGACTTTTGCATCGATGTTCATCAGTGATATTGGCCCATAATTTAATTTTTCTGTGTTGTCTTTGTCTGGTTTTGGTATCAGGATAATTTGGCTTCGAAGAATGAGTGATGAAGCTTCCCCTCCTCCTCAATTTTTTGGAAGAGTTTGAGAAGGATAGATGTTAAGTTTTCTTTGAACTTTTGGTAGAATTCACCAGGGAAGCCATGTGGTCCTGGACTTTTATTTTTTGGAAGGTTTTTGATTACTGTTTCGATCTCCTTCCTGGTGATTGGTCTATTGAAATTATCTATTTCATCTTGATTCAGTTTTAGAAGGTTGTATGATTCTCAGAATTTATCCATTTCTTCTAGATTATCCAATTTGTTGGCATATAGCTTTTCATAGTATTCTCTTATAATCTTTTGTATTTCTGACGTGTCTGGTGTAATTTCTCCTCTTTCATTTCTGATTTTATTTATTTGAGCTTTCTCTCTTTTTTCTTGTTATGTCTAGCTAAAGCTTTGTCAATCTCATTTATCTTTTCAAAGAAGTAGCTCTTGGTTTCATTGATTTTTTCTATTTTTATTTTTAGTCTCTATTCCGTTTATTTCTGCTCTGGTTTTTATTATTTCCTGCCTTCTGCTGATTCAGGGCTCTGTTCTTTTTCCAGTTCCTTTAGGTGCACTGTTAGATTCTTTATTTGGGATTTTCTTGTTTGTTGAGACAGGCTTGAATTGCTATAAACTTCTCTCTTAGAACCATTTTCGCTGTACCCTATAGATTTTGGCATGTTGTATTTTTATTTTCATTTGTCTCCAGGCATTTTTTGATTTCTCCTTTGATTTCTTCATTGACCCAATCGTTGTTCAGTAGCATTTTGTTTAGCCTCCACGTTTTTGTGGCTTTTTTGATTTTCTTCCTGTAGTTGGTTTCTAGTTTCATATCTTTGTGGTCAGAAAAGATGCTTGGTGTTTCGTACTTCTTAAATTTATTGAGACTTGTTTTGTGGCCTAATATGTGATCAATCCTGGAGAATGTTCCATGTGCATTTGAAAAGAATGTGTATTCTGCAGTTATTGAATTATTTTTAATTTCCTAAGGGAACTCCATACTGTTTTCCACAGTGGCTGTATCAGTTTGCATTCCCACCAACAGTGCACACAGGTTCCCTTTTCTCCACATCCTCCCCAATGCTAGTTATCTTTTGTCTTTCTGATGACAGCCTTTCTAACAGGTGTCACACCAACTTCAGCCAAGACTCCAACCAACATGAAAGATGGAGGTTAGTTCATTATTTGGGTTTGGGAAATGCTCAGTCATGTTTTGGAAATGTTGACATTTGCTGGTTTGGGACAATGCTGCCCGCCTTCCCTCTTCTGAGACTGAACATTAATCAATAGTCTTTATTTACATTGACATCCATCAGGATTAGCCTTCATCAATCTCGCACAAGTGCAAAGACAATTAATTGGCACAATATTAACTATATTTTATGTATTTGCGCGCTTGCCCTATAATCGGAGCTTTATGGGCATTATTTCAACTTTGAAGGTAGGCGTTATTGTGCCCACTTTGGAGATGAGAAAACTGAGACCCATGGCTGTCAAGTTACTTGCCTAGGGTCACGATTTAGTAAGTGGTAGAGTCCTTACCTTTTAACTGTACCCTTCTTCTTCTCCTAAGGGCCGTGAAAATAGATTGTGGACTGTGCAGCTTTGAACGACTGGAAGGGACTGTTATTACACTATCCCTCCATCGATTTTTAGCGCTCAGAGTAATTTTCTTGAGCTTTTTATTTTCCTAGTTGAACAAATATCCAAGCACTTGTGCATATCGACAGCAGCAGTGTTGCCTACGTGGCCCTGCAGTAGCCCGGAGCGCTGGTCACAGATCCTCAGCCCCCGTGACCACAGGCCACTCGGGGACCAAGGAAAGGGGGTTTTTACGAGCCTTCTTGACTTTTTTTTCCCCCATTACTGTATTGCCTGGGAAAATTCCAAGCTTTTTCCCCCCACCAACTCAAAGCCACTTTGTTGCATCGGCATAATTTCTTACAATAACATTAACATATCATTGGAGTTCATTACCTTCATGTGATGGTTCCCTATTGAACTGTGTCAGACTAATTATGTCAGTTCCTTTTCATTCCGGTTTAGTGCTTCTCCGGAGAGTCGCAGTGCAGCTCCAGTAATAATGATTAAGCTGCTGTCTAATGCTCCACTGGACATCCAAACCAAACAGGGGAGAGTGCCTTGCTGAAGATGGGACTCTCCGCAGCCCTTGTACTTGACGCAATTTGGTGTTTTAAAAGCCATTACCCGGCGGTTATTTCTACATGACGATGGAGGGCTGGCAGTGTTTCTTGCTGGTAGGGGAGGAAAAAGCCAACCAGGGAAGAAACTAGCTCAGCGAGGCAAAGGCTGGCAGCGGCAGAGTGGCACCCGGGGAGCTCTCGTTCGCCGGGTGAGCCCTCAAGTTCTGACCGGGGCCATCTGGAGCCAACTTTGCAACTCAGCTGGCATAGGTGGGTGCACAGGGAGAGGCCGGGGTAATGAATCAGGACAAGCCAATATCAACAGCTTAAAGCTCTGTCACCAGTGTCAGATGAAAGGGCCCAGGGAAGATGAATGAAAATGAAGTCATTTTCACCTTCCCGTCGTCTCTGACAGAGCTCTTTGCCTGAGCTGAATTGAACGTGCCTTTGTCTTTTTGCACAGAGAGAGGAAGGCAATCTTGTGCTTCAACAGGAACTTAGACAGAAGGTTGACGCTCCTCAGCGCCTCATGGGATGCTGACCTGTTCTGAGCACCCATTCTTGATGATTCTTAATGATCCGAATAATAATTACTAGCATCAGTTGAGCGATTACTTTGTGCTAGGCATCGTGTTAAGGGCTTCACGTTTGCTGGCTCATTAACTCATAAAATAACCTTGTGAGGTGAGAAACGGGGGTGCAGGGAGATTAAGCGACTTGCTTAAGCTTGCTCACCAGAACCCCCATATCTGACTCCAAAGCGTCTTCATTCGGCCAACCACTGTGATTAGGGTGGACTCCGCCCTTGAACTGTGCCCTCAAACGTGTCTGGAGCATCCTAGGCGGTCTCGGCCTTCTTGGGGCTGAGAGCTCAACACTCAATGTCACTTCAGGGGGATCCGTTCTCGGGCCGTGCACAGGCAAGGCTGAGAGGACCATTCGTCCCCTCCCTCACCGGTAGTTAGTTGAGTGCTAGGCTCTGCTGGGGCCAGGGATGCAGGGTCAGCTAAACTGCTACAGACCGTGCTTCCACGGAGGCTTCAGTCCAAGGGAAAATGTACCCTTTATTTAACATTTATCAAGCTCTTCCTATGGGCCAAGCTCTGCGCTAAGTGCTTTTAAATGTTGGTTTATTTAATCCTCATAGTAGCGCTCTGCCATTCACAAAGGTGAGAAGGTGAAGCCTTGGAGGGTTACGCAGTTGGCTCAAGGTCATTGCTGCCAACCACCATGTTCAACTGCAGGCAGATCTGACTGATTCTTGGGGATTAGTATCATGGGGTATCTATAATTTTTCTCTTGAAGGCACCTTATTCCTAGAGGTACAGGCAATTGAGACTCACAAGTCTGGCTTTACAACCCTCCACAAGACTTATCATCCTGGTGCCAACTGGGAACATTGTATCCATAGGGGCTGTGTTGCCATATTGACTGAGGGTGGAGGAAAACACAGAGGCTCTGGCTCAGCCACATTGAGAGGACAGCAGAGAAACACGTGATGTCTGCCAAGCATGGCTTTGGCTCGAGGAAGGGCATACATGCTGTCCCCTGTCCCACTGAGCCATGTGGCATGCCACCACTGCTTGAGAAATGCCAGAGGATGCTCATGGACCTTTGGGGATGAGGGAGCAATGGGACGCTGGAGCAGCCACCTGGCCCTAGAGCGTGCACAGAACTTCTTGCTGGACACTTAGACAAAAGCTGTCTCTTTTGATCTTGACAACAGCCAGCAACGCAGGCATTACTATCAACATTTTACAGATGAGGAAACGGAGGCTGGAGAAGTTAGCGAATTGCCAAAAGTCAAATAACCAGTAAGTGGCAGACCAACGATTTGAACCTGGGTCAGATGTCAAAGCTCAAACTCACCCCCACCCCCTTCCCTGACTATGCTGTCTCATGAAGTGAGCCTTCCATACTCAGGCTGTTTCTCTGCCTCATTTTCCCTTCTCCAGCCGTCACTACCTTTCCATCCTTCAAATCCAAATGCTTCCCCAATTCTTCTTTCATATTTGCTCGGGAGAAATGAAAAGACACATCCACAAAAAAGACTTGTATGCAAATGTTCATAGCAGTGTTGTTGATAATGGCCAAACATGTGGAAACAACCCAAATGTCCATCAGTTGGTGCATGGATAAGCAAAATGTGGTATATCCGTACAATAGCATACCATATGACAATAAAAAGAAATAAAGTACTGATGCACGCTACAACATGCATGGACCGCAAACATATTTTGCTAACTGAAAGAAGCTAGACAGAAAAACCCGCATATAGTACAATATCATTTACATGAAATGTTCAGAATAGGCAGATCTATAGAGAGAGAAAGTAGATTAGTGGTCGCCCAGGGCTGGGAGCAGGGCTGGGGGAATGGGAGGGACTGCTGATGCACACGGCTGTTTCTCTCTGGAGTGGTGGAAATGCTCTGAAATTCGATTTTGGTGATGGTGCACAACTTGGTAAATAAACTGATAATCGGTGAATTGTACACTTAGAGAGGCGAATTTTATGGTATGTAAATTATACCACCATAAAGCTTAAAAAAAGACAGAGAAAAACAGCTTGAAACTCATGGACAAGAGGAGCTGAAGGCCCTTCCAGATCTCAGTTATGGAGGCTGCTGGGGGCCAGCCCCTCTCCCTCCTGCCTCCCTGGCCGGTGCTTCTTCCACAAAGAGAAGCCCCAGACCCTAAGCTGACCTGTTTTCTTTTTCTTGCCTGATCTTAGCGAGCATTTTGCAGAGCTTCAGTCTCTGGGGGCAAAGTCCAACTTCTTATTCACCATCAAAGGCGCAGAATCTGGGTCAACGGAAAGTGTGCTTTTCCCCCAAGGAGTGGGGTCAAGGAGCAGGTGTTGGGCCGGCAGATTAGAAAGGAGGTCTAGAGGGGCCAAGACACGCCATCTGCCTCCTGGCTTGGGGCTGGGAAGTCGCTCCTGTGCATAATCTGTGCAGGTCAAGCAGGTGAGAACTTACTGAGAACAGGTGAGAGGCTGAGCTGGGAGTGCAAGCATTTGCAAACCTGGGGCAATGGCGGTTACTCGGTGGTGGGGGCCGAGGGCAGCTGAGGGTGGGGGTGCGCAGAGCAGAGGCCAGGGCGGGGCTGTCAGAAGGCAGAAGGGGAGAGAGCCATCGATTTTACCTGGGTTGGTTGGGGAAGTCTTTCTAGAGGAAGACTTTCATTCCCCGGAAGGAATTATTCTTCTTCCACCACCCACTCCCTGAAAACTTCTAATTGCAGTAAACTTACAGAAAGCTGCCCAGACCCTTAGTGCATAGCTCCACGGAGTTCACGAGGGCCTTAGTCAGCTTGGGCTGCCATGGCAAAATATCACAGACCGGGGGCTCAAACCGCAGACATGGATTGCTCACGGTCTGGGGGCCAGAAGTCTGAGACCAGCACGGTTGGTGCCAGCATGGTCGGATTCTGGTGAGATCCTCTTCCTGACTTGCACATGGCCTCCTCTCTGTTCCTTACGTGGCAGAGAGAGACAGAGAGCAAGCTCCCAGCTGTCTCTTCTTACAAGGGCACTAATCCCGTTATGAGGTCCCCACCCTCATGACCTCATCTAACCCAGTTACCTCCCAGAGACCCCATCTTCAAATATCATATGTTAAGGCTTCAACATACGAATTTGAGGGGGCAGGGGACACAATTTAGTCCACAGCACACAGGTACAACCAGACTCCAGATCGAGAAATGGAACATTTCCAGGACCCAGAAGACCCCCCATGTCCCCTTCTAGTCTTTACTCACCCCCACCCTCCAAGGGTACACGCTGTCTGGACTTCTGACACCATGTGTATCCATTCCTGAGTTTTGTGTGTTTGTGAACCTTGTATAAATGGAATCAAAAGCATGTGCTCTTCCGTGTCTGGCTTCTTTCGCCCAAATTATGTTTGTGATTTTCAACACACCTGGTTGGTGTGTGTGGTTGTAATCTCTGCATTCTCACTGCGGTGTGGAGCATCCATTCCACTGTTGGTGGGTGTTTGGGCAGCTCCCAGATTGGGGCTATCACGAACAGTGCTGCTATGAATGCTCTGGTTCACGTCCTTGGGTGAAGACACGGATGCATTTCTGGTGGGGGTGGGATTTCTGAGTCACAAGGTATATGCGTGTTCACCTTGAGTGGATAATGCCAAGTAGTGCCCCAAAGTGGCTGGACAAATGTGCGCTCCCACGGCAGTGTGTGAGAGAGCGTTCCACTCCAACTCTCCCTAGAAGAATAACATGCACTGAGCATGCGCTCTCGTGGGCTGAAGGATGAGCCCCTCCCATCACATTTAAATCATGAGGTTAGGTTGTTCAGGCCCATCCCCCATCCCCTGGTTATTGGAATAATAACCATATTTGGCTTTGCGGTTTGGGACCAAGGAGGGAGGATGGGCCTGGGAGGCAGAAGGTCTGGTTTGAACCCTGGGTTCATGGCTTCCTGCTGAGTAAATGTGGGCCAGTCCCTTCGATTCTGTGTGCCTCGGTCTCCTAATCTCTGAGGCCTCTCCATAGGCTGATGGTGCATCTCCAGTGTGAGAAGGTATGGGACTAGGCCTTGTAAACTGTAAAGTGCTAGGGAATGGTAACTGTTTCAGAGATTTTGTGAGTTGTGCTATGCATTTGCTGGAGACTGAACTGTATCCACCCAAAATTTATAGCCCTAACCCGCAGTGTGATAGTATTTGGAGACAAAAACCTTTGGGAGGTAATTAGGGTCCTAAGGTATGTGCAGGGTTCTATGGGTAACCTCCCACCATGTGAGGACACAGCGAGAAGACAGCCACCTGCAAGCCAGGAAGAGAGTTCTCACCAGGAGCCGAATCAGCCGGCCCCCGATCTTGGACGTCCCAACCTCCAGAACCGTGAGGAAGTAAATTTCTGCTGTTTAAGCCACCAGCCTATGGCGTTTTGTGATGGCAGCCTGAGCAGACTGATACAGCGTTGGTGCAACATGCTACCCTCCTTGGTTTGCAGAAATTCATAGACACACACACCACATCCTCAAAAGATTAAGATTCTTAAAGGACTGACTCTTTGGCACGCCTCAGTTCACGGGCTGGGCTGGACGAGCGGCCCCTCCAGGGAAAATAAGTAGTATCAGTGTGTGTGCTTTGGGGCTGGTGTTCAAGAGGAGCCCAGTGTTTGCCTCATGACCCAGGCCTGTGGACCGCTCCTGTCCTGGAGACTGCAGAGCAGGGAGACAAGCGGGGGAACGGGAAGGACGGCAGAAGCCTTTTCCATTTTATGAAGATGCTCAGAGAGACAGGCTTTGCTGTTATCTCCATTTTACAGATGGGGACAGTCAAGCTCAGAGACTTGCCCGAGGCAGCTTGACTGATACGTTGTAGGACCCGGGACTGAAACTGCAGGCCTGTGGCTCACAGGTCTGTTCATCGCACCATGTCAGTCTGGATAGGATAGGTTAAGCTGCAGAAACAACAATAACGGAACCGGGATCTGAGCGGGCTGGGGCAACAAACGTTTTTTCCTCACTCACTCTATGTGTTCATCACGTGTGGTTGGCGATGCTGCTCCCGTCCCTTCCCTCTGAGCCCAGGCTGACGGAGCCGCCCCCGTCTCCAATATTGCTGGAATTCTGGAGGGTCTTGCACTGGCAATTGAATGCTCCAACCTGGAAATGACATTCGTCATTTCTGCACAGACTCATTGGCCAGAATTAGTCATGTAGCCCCAACCAAGCACAACAGGGCCAGGGCGTTCATCCTACACCTGGCCCGAAAGACAGAGAGGGGAAATACTATTGAGCAGCATTAATGCCCGTCAGAGAATGAATGAATGCATGAATGAAGAAATGAATGAATGCACTTAGAATCCCCATCTGAATGTGGCAGCTGTTGACGCCTCCTGGAAAGAACGACGTAGATTTGAAACTAACCCAGCATAAGGGTGTTGGGGCTCTTGGGGTCCTAATAATAGGTTTAAAAATCCTGACGACGTACTAGTTCTTTCTCTCTCCATCTCTTACAGCCCCCTGTGTCCGCATGTTCTTTTCACCAAATCTCTTTGCCATTTACTGTGGGCAGCGGACTCACCCTCCCCGCCCAGGCCCCATTCCGGGGGTGATTGATGACCGCCGGACACACACAGACGGACACAGAGAGAAATTTCTACTTCTTCCCCGAGCCTTGGGCAGCCGTGGAGACGGCAATTTTTCATGTGAGTGTTAGCTCAGAGTCTTTCTCGGGCTCCGGAGCATAACTAAGCCCAGACAGGCTCTGTGAGATGAAAAATCAAGCATTGTTTTTATGATGCCATGAAAAGCCTTCTTTCTCCTCCTAAAAAAGAAACTTATTTATTTCCGTGTGGGTCCGGGTTTGCGGTAAGTGTGGAAGGATTAAGCCTTTGAAACTGTCGATTTATATCCGTGAGTAATGTGAAGTCTTTGTCTTGGAGAGGAGCGAGGCTTCCAAATGGGAAAAGAAAGAGTCGCCTCTTTGCTCACTCGCCTCATGGCTCATTCGTTAAGTATTGACTGAGCTCCTGTTGCCGCCAGGCATGGGGTCAGGGGCTAGGGGTGCAGAGCTGATGGAAGAGGCTGCAGCGCCTGCCCTCAGCGGGTTTACAACCCACAGGGTCAGCGCCGAGTGCAAAGAAGGGGGGGAGGCTGAGCCCGAAGTCGGGGGAGGCCTCCTGGAGGAGGATGGAGGAACCAAGCAGGTGAGGAGGACAGAGGGGGGCGATCCTGGCAGAAGGAAGGGCGTTGTGAGAAGGGAGGCAGCTGGTGAGAGCGTGGTGGAGCTGGGGTCTATCAGGCAGGTAGGGAAGAGGGTGATGCCTGGGCTCTGGGTTCAAACCCCAGCCTCGCCCGTCCTTGCTGTGTGACCATCTGTAAAATGGGGAGAAAGGCTGTAATTCCCTCATGGGGACGTCGTGGAGAGTCACTGTTCTGACACACCTAAGGAGCTTGGGGCAGCGCCTGGTCTGCAGGAAATGGTCAGCAGCCACCACTTGTTGTCACCAGTGTAATGAGGCTTGAGAGACGGGAAGAGGAGGTGGGAAAGGTGACCAGGGCCTGAGTGGCATGATGAGGAGTTGAGGCTCCGACCCTGACTTGCAGAGTTGGGGGGTGCAAAAGATGGGCGGTTTCCAGGCCTGATCTGACCCAGGGAAGGGAGACTGACCAGGTAGTTCTGACCTTCCCCTCGGGGCAGAGTGGTCCGTTGGAAATGCAGGGGCTGACGGGGAGGCCCCAAGTGGTCAGCTGGAGATGTGGCTGGGTCATGGGGTCTTCAGGTGGAGACCCACAGAGAAGCGGGCTGGTTTCTGAGGAACCCACAACAGAGGCCACCTGTTGAATGTCCAGTGGGGGATGAAGCGTGTAGTCGAGAAGTGGACGGTGGTGTCTCTGCAGGGAGGAAGCAGGGGGTGGGGTGGGGGCCTCATGGGCTCTGGAGTAAAACCAGCTTGAACCCAAAGCCCAGGCAAAAGCTGTGCAGCCTGGTCAGCTGAGCCTCTGTAAAAGGGAGGTGATGACCCCCGTCCCTAAGGGGGCGTCTGGGAGTTAAGTGCTGTGTCCTTAAGGAGCTTAAGTCCTAAGTGTCCTTAAGGAGCTTAGAATATGGGGGTGCAGCCCAGGAAGAGAGATGATCAATCAAGCATTGACAGTCAAGCGAGGTAAGGGGAAGACGGGAGAAGTGTAGCCATCTGTGGGAACACAGAGGAAGGCTGCCTTACCCAGCAAGCAAATCAAGGCAGGCTTCCTGGAAGAAGGGGCCTTTATGCCTAACTTCACAGGATGGCTAGAGGTTGGTAGTCGGGTGAAGAGGAGCAGGGAGAGTGTTCCAGGGCAGGAGCCAGCAGGAGCAAAGGCCTGGAGGTGAGAGATGGCCTCGCAGGATGGAGACACTGCAGGGCATTTGGTGCGGTGGGAGCATGGAGCGCTCAGGCAAGAGTGTTGAGAGACAACGCGAGAGTGAGTGATTCCATCCCAGACTAGAAGTGGCTCTGGGCTATACCGAGGAGGCTCACGGGGAGGGGGACTCCTCCTGGGGTTAGACCTGCTTCAAGGCTGGGTCGTTCTTTAGCTGTGTGCCCCGGACACTTCACTTAACCTCTCTGAGTCTGTTTCCTTCTCCATAAAGTGGGTCTCATGTGAGGACAAAGAGATGGAATGCTTTCATTTGTTTGTTTGTTCCTTCATTGAAACCAATATTTACTGAATGACGCTGTGGCCCTGGTGCTGCTCTGAGCATGGGGGATTATTCCAGGGCGTAAGAAAGGTGAGGTCCCTGCTCTCACGGGCCTGACACGTTAGTGGCGGACACAGATATAAGTGCTAGGAAGGGAAATCGAGCAGGTGGGGCTAAAGGGCTGAAGGGTTATGTTGGATAGTCAGGGAAGGCTTCTCAGAGGAGGTGGCATTTGAGTGAATGACACGGGGGAGCAAGCTCTGTGGGATCTGTGGGAAATAATCATTCCAGACGATCCTCCTGTGGATGGGCTATGTGTCAGGCTGGGTTCTAAGGGATTCACTCACTTAATCTTCAATACGCCCTGAGCGGAGGCGAGCACTGTCGTCATTGCACCCCATTTACAGATGGCAGAACCGAGGCACAGGCTTAAGTGACTTGCTCAGGTCCCAGGATTTGAACCCAAGAGGTGTGGCCCCCACAGCCGCGTCCTAACTGCACGCCACGTTCCAGGCCGGCAGCCCAAGCTGGGGCAGGAGTCCGAGCCGGGAAAAGTGCTTTGTGGATTACAGTCAGATGCGAAATGTTATTACTCGCGTTTTCTTTGGGACGTGATGGGAAGTCCACCAGTGCTCCTAGAACACACACAGCCTGCGGCCCACCTCCGCCGACTTCCTCCAGAACGGGGGCATCAGAGAGGCCCGTGGCCTCAGTTCCCTGCATGATTCTCAGCAGGCCATAGGAGAGCGGAATATGCTGAGGGCTGGGGGTGTGGGGTGTGCAGGGTGGGGAGGATGCTGGAAAACAAAAGGAACACCTGCGTTTGCAAAGGTAATATGTCCACATACTGAAACTATGGAAATTAGAGAAAAGAAGAAAAATTCCCCACATGGTCACAATTTAAATACAAGCACTGTGAGTATTTTGGAGTATTTCCTGCTATTCTTTTTCAAAAGGAGTGGGTGTTTGAGTTGTGCATGGCAGAAAACAAAGAACTCAGACGGTTTGCAATATGTAGATGGGGACACAACATTATTACGTGAGAGGAAAATGTAGGCTAATGTGCTATGTATTCCCTTATTCTCCAAAGTGTCAGCTTTCCCAAACAACTCAGGGCAACAGATAGAGCCCTGTGGCAGATCACTAGAGACTGGCTTTCTGGTTGGTCAGTTCTCTCTGAGGTTACCTGCTTACCCTCCTGATGGCCACTTACCTGGGCTGTCATCTGGTTCTGTGGTCACCAAGCATTTTGATTGCAAACCCCTCTTATTAAAGACTTTTCTAGCATCTCCTCTCAATATAGGCATATTGATTTATAAATCATACTTCTACCAATCTTCAGATTAAATATGATCATATTACTAAAACATTAGTATAATGTTTAACATATAGTTTGACGTCTTATTTTTATATAAAAATACAGATGTTCTAATATTTTCTTCTCACATTATTTCTTGGGTTCCTCACATCCTATTGATTTAATCCATTTTTTTTTCCCTCCCAATCTGGAGTCAGTTTTGTAGATGGACATGGTATCCTGTTTCAGGGTGAAAAAAATGTGTTATTTCACATCAAAACTCACTACGGGAACTTCTGTCTTCTCGTGGAGGCTGGCAGAGTCCACGTCAGTGGGAAAATAAATTCCGATCTTCCATTTAGAGAGGCAGGTCGGCGAGCGAGAGGAGTGGAATTTCAAGGCCTCTGCCAGGCCCTGTGTTGGCGGAGGATGTCCCACAGATCCCACAGTCGTGCTCTGTTTTGAGTCTTTGGACTGGATCCAGAAGGTTCTGAAGAATACATAGTGAGAAAAGGTAAGGCGAGTGGAAGTTCTGGGGGATGGGGAGCCGACGACAGGCTGGCCTGGGCTCACTTGCTGGGAGAGATACTAGGGCCAGGGCTGCCAACGACTTTTTAAAAAACTGTGATAAAATACACACAACATAAAATTTACCATCTCAAACATACATTTTTTTTTTTTTTGAGGAAGATTAGCCTTGAGCTAACATCTGCTGCCAATCCTCCTCTTTTTGCTGAGGAAGACTGGCCCTGAGCTAACATCTATGCCCATCTTCCTCTACTTTATACGTGGGACGCCTGCCACAGCATGGCTTCATAAGCGGTGGGTAAGTCCTCACCTGGGATTCGAACTGGCGAACCCCGGGCCACCGAAGCGGAACGTGGGCACTTAACTGCTGCGCCACTGGGCCGGCCCCTCAGCCATTTTTCAGCGTATAGATCAGTAGTGTTGAGTACATTTGCATTGCTGTGCAGCCAATCTCCACAGCTCTTTTTGTCTTCCCAAACTGGAGCTCTGCACCCACTCAGTAATAACTCCCCATTTGCCCCACCCCGGCCCCTGCAAGCACTCTTCTACTTTCTTCATGAATTTAACTATTCTAGGTTACCTCAGAGCAGTGGAGTCACACAATATTTGTCCTTTTGTGACTGACTGATTTCATTTAGCAGAATGTTCTCAAAGTTCTTCCATATTGTAGCGTGTGTCAGAATTCTCTTCCTTTTCATGGCTGAATAGCATCCCATTGCATGTGCGTATCACATCTCGTTATCCATTCACCTGTCGATGGACGCTTGGGTTGCTTCAATCTTTTGACTATTGTGAATAATGCTGCTACGAACACGGGTGTACAAACATCCCTTTGAGACCCTACTTTCAATTCTTTTGTGTAAGTCCCTAGAAGTGGAATTGTTGGATCATATGGCAATTCTATTTTTAATTTTTTGAGGACCCACCATATTGTTTCCCACAGCAACTGCATCATTTTGCATTCCCACCAACAGTGCACAGCCCAGTGACTTTTAAGGAGAATGAGGTCCGACATCAGTGTTACATGGTTTCTGGGACGCAGAAAGTTCTCCATCACTAGCAAACCTTCTGGATAGCCTTCTGATTTGAGCGCATGGTTTGGGGGTCAAATCAGGCAGAATTCCACATCTGAGTCAGAGAGAAAAAGGAAGGGAACAGGCCTGAGAACCGAAATGTGAGCGAGACAGAGAAGCACCAGAGGTTAGGAGCTGGGCTCTGGGGCGTGACGGCCTCAGTTAGGATCCTAGCTCTGTGTTCTGGGGCGAGTCACTTAACCTTTCTGCTTGTGTGTAAAATGAGGATAGCAATAATTCCCACCTCACAGGGGTCGTGAGAAGGAACCGGTCTCAGATGCACTAGGCGCTTTGAACAGCTCAATAAATGGTAGCTGTTGTTTTTGAGATTAACAGCAGCTGTAATTTGAAGCTATGATGTGGAGGTGAAAGTGACCACGAGAGGCTGGGCCCCTGAGAACTTGGGGATTCTGTGCTTCAGCCAATCTCATTCGAGTCGGAAAGGACAGGATGAGCCCAGCTGACCAGCTGAATCCCCGTGGTGACTGGGTTCGGCTCCCACCTCCCCAGCCTGAGTCTTGTTTTCTGACGTGATGGAGCCCCAGCCCACCACACGGACAGCGGATGAGAGAGGTTTGCTGGGAGAGAGCCCGGCTTCCCCTCCACATGCCACTCCCCGGGGACTCTTCCATAAAAGCGAGTATTTGCAAAGTGCTTTACAGATGACAAAGCCCCCGATAGCCATTATGTGATCTGATTATCACAACAACACGGTGACCCTTTTAGAGCAGAACAAGAGTGGGAGAGAGAGGAGAAAAGGGTCGGGGTAAGCGATGCTGAAGTGCTGAGACTGGCTCTTCTTATTTTTATTTCATTTGGTTTTGTTTTCACTAAGAGCCTGGGTCTTTTTGACATAGACACCTGTGTGCTTCCTTCACTACCAGCCAGCAGTCAGTGGGAGATGCCGGCCCTCCCAGAGGCTGGGACGATCTCCGACTCAGTTCCCAGCACCCAGGGGTGCTCACTGCCTGACTACTAGCGACCTGGAGCTACGGATCCCATGCCTGCGTCTCTGCCACCTGTGGGGGCTGCGGTGCCCTGCCTGGCCTCAGGTTAGCCGTGATGGCAGCAGCTACTATGAGCCAGCCTTGCCTTCCCCCCAGGAGTTCTTGAGCAATCACTTCCTGAGGCGGACGTTCATCGGATCCCATCTCACAGATGAGAAAACTGAGTCTTGGAGAAGTTTGCACCTGCCAGTGAGTGCTGGAGCCAGGTCTGTCTGACCTCAGCATTTGACCTCTGCACTCCACCCAGAGAGGACGCGTGCCTGGGGAGGCACAGCCCACAGGGAGGGATCCTGGAAAACTGCTCCTTTGCCATCACTCAGACCCAAAGGGCAAGAGAAAGAAAAATAAATTTTAAAACCCTCCAAAATTTGTCATTTGCTTGGATTTTTCCTGCTTTAAGCAATAACTAAAACATAGCCTATTTCCCAAAAAGGGGAACAATATTCCAGTTATTAAGGGATCCCCAAGGAGCCGAGGACTGTAGTTTTGAAGGGGCAGTTTTCAGACTCCCAGATGTGCGGGGTGAGAGCTGAGGGGGTGCAGGGAGAGGGAGGCAGAGCAGGAGGCCAGGGTGCGGGTGCCCTGGGCGATCGGACACCCGGCATAACTGCGTAGCCCTTTCCGAGGGGCCGGAGACAGCCTCTCAGTGTCCCTCTCGTCCAGCATGCCCCATGGCACAGTTAAGTGCTTTAAGTGGCGGCTCTGAAAAAGGCCATTTCCCGCCAAGACTATAAAATGGAAAAATGGAGACGCAGTATTCACCACGAAGCATCAAACGTGCAGAGCCTTCCACGGAATTTATAAATCAGTTACCAGGAACGTTAAAACGCCTCTCGCCGCACTTCATCTCCGGCTGCCTTTCTTCTCTTCTTCCAAATACCTAACACATCGCTCTTTTTTACTGGCTCTGCTGGACTCTTCGATGAAGTCTGTTCCTATTTCAGAATATATATATGTGTATTCCCTTCTCGGACTCAACTTGACTGTAAAACAAACAATGGTCCCGGCTCGCTCTGGGCCTCTGGATAAATCTGAGGGCAGGCGGTCTTGCTTTCCTCTGGGCTGGGATCTCCCCGGGGGCAGGGAGGGAAGCTGTGCTGAGCACGGTGCTGCCGCAGCATCCCGCACGGTCACGGGAGTAGGAGTGCTCGGAAGGTGATGCCAGGCAGGGTGTGGTCTAGACAGAGTCAGGGCTGGCCCGGTAAAGACAGGTCTACCAAATTGCATTCCAAGGTAATGGCCAGTGCTTCCATGGGCCCTCCCTGGGGTTCTAAGCTCAATACACTTATTGACTCGGTTTAACCCTCGCAATAACCCCAGTACTGTTATGATCCCCATATTATAGACGAGGAAATGGAGGCACAGAGAAATCAGCGTTCTCGATTTCATACAATCCGTAAGTGGCGGGGCTGGGACGTGGAGCCAGGAGGTCTGACCCTAGCAGCAGGGCCCATGTGCCACGCTCCGTGGCCCTGAGCAGGCTCATTTCCCTATTTACCACAGTTCTGGGAGGATTCAGCGATGCTGTTCATACGAGGGCAGGGCTGATGCGAGCTACCGAGCTGGTGATTCCCAGGACATCTGTTTGCTGGGCTGGTGGGCTGTTTCTGTAACGGAGTAATCTCCACCCTTTAAAGCGCCTTTGGTCAAATCATAGGTGAGGCTTCTGTTGGAGGGGTTCAAGTGCCGACAGCTGAGGCGGAAGCCGCTGCATTACTCCCAAGGGAGCAGCCTGGGATGGTTGCCCTGGGGAGAAGCCTGGGTCTGGGGATCCAGAGGACAGAGACCTTCCCCTGAAGGCTGTGGGAAAGCTTGACTCTGAAAAGAGGAGGCGAGGTGGTCTGAACAGAGATGCTGAGGTGCATCTCTAGGATGCCCGTGACACCTGTGGGGTGATGAGGAAGTGCTTCAGAGCCTGGATACCCGGCAATACCCCAGCTGGGGACCACAGCACCCCCACCTGATTTTCAGCCTTTGGGTCTTCCTTGAAAGGGCCTCTGCGCCTCCTGGAGGACATCTGTGTGTGGCCCTCACCGGACATCCAGACCCTCCCCGACCCAATCTTTACCCTACGGATAATTTCTCTCTCTCATACCTTCCTGAGATTGGTCTAAGTGGGGCTCCTGCTGGCTGCCTTCTGGCCCACACCCACACCCCCACCCCCACCCAGGCTCTTGGAACATTGGGCCTCAGCTTGAGCCAAGTGTCCCCGAGTTCCCTTGTCTGCAGGGAGCAGTGGGCAGTCCTGGTCTGACGCCCCCAGTGGGGTTGCCTGACCTCTCTGAGCTTAGTTGGAGTTGACACCTGGGCTCCTCTCATCTTCCAAGGAGGTGGCTGTGAGACCCAATGAAAACGTCACATGGCAGGAATCCTTCTGTGTGGCCAGTGAGGGAGGCGTGCGGGTCGAGGGCCGTCCGGAGACCCAAAGACCTCACCTGTGGGGTCTCTTCCCCCCGTGAAATTCCATGACCCTGCGTGGGAATCTAAGCGGAAATGTAGACTAAAGATGACAGGGTAGGTTGACAGGATGACAACCTCTAGCTAAACAGCCGAGTTGTGAGTAAGGAAGAAAGGAAATAGTGAAGCCTGAGAGCGGGCGCGAGTTCACCAGAAAGCAACACGCGGAAGAATTCCCCTGAGAGAATCGCCGCCCATCCCAGCGTGGAAACGTGTCCCACGATCGCACAGTTGGACAGCACGGCCCCGTTGGTAGGCATTTCTTTTACGATTCTCTCTTTTCCCTCCTCTCTCACAGCAGTCCTGGGAAACAGGCAGAGAAGTGTAACGTCTCCATTTTACAGATGAGAACGGAGAGGGGAGGGGGAGGGGAGGGTACCCAGGCTCACACGAGTTATGGAACGTAGACCCAAACCAGCTCCTCTCTGTCTCTGTCGGGCCCCTTTCCGTGACTCTGCGTGGTGTGTCTTGATTTTGGCAAAACACCTGACAACTGGCACGATCTCCCTGAGGACCAGACAGAGAAGCGTCACCGAGGGGGTCGGAAGTGTGTGGGTTGAACGTCAATGACTTTGGCTATTTGATGGCTGCGTGCTGGGTCTCTGGACCACGCCCACCTTGCCTTTTGTACGGGGACTACTTCCCCGAGATAGAGCAGTGGTGATCAGACCCCCAGATGCCACAATGCTGGGAGGGACAGCTAATACCCCGGATGGCAGCACTGAGCAGCAGACAATGGGGAATGTTTGCTTATTGGAGAGGGCGTGGGCTGTGGGGTTACACTAGCTGTGGACCTCGGGCCAATTGCTTCGTGACAGCCGATGCTCATGAGATCCCCTCCCTCTCCTTCCCTCCCTCTGGCGAGGAAGGGGAAGAGTGCTGTCTTCAGACGTCTGAGGCTCCATCCTGAAAAAGAGGATGCTGCCGGTCCCCAAGGCCTAGGGCTTACAGCTCAGACCGGAGCGCAACTGCCGGGGTTCGCAGATCTCAAGCAAGTTACGCCTCCTCTCAGTGCCCCTCCTGTGAACTGGAGATGACAGCAGCACCCACCTCACAGGATGGTTGGCCCTTACGGTGGCATTTATTATGGCAGCCAGCACACGGCACATGCAGTGAGCACTTTCCATTGTGGTTATTGTTCTGTGGTCCCCGAAGGTAGAATGGAGCCAATATCATCACTTATAAGGAATACGATTTTTATTCTGTGTAGGTGAGAACTGTTACGTCCCTTTCCTGCTGAACACTTTTCAATTCTACTTTATTGCTCTTAGGAGAAAGACAGACATCCTTAACGTGGCCTCCACGGCCCTGCTCGCGTGGCCCTTGACTCGGGACAGACTCATCTTGCACCCCTTGATCCACTGCTCACTGTGCTCCATCTGTACCAACCTTCTAAAATGTCTTGTATGCACAATGCCCCCTGCCTCCAGCCCCAGGACCTTTGCACATGCAGTTTCTTTTGTTTGAAATACTCTTCTCTCCTTCTTTTTTGGCTAATCTCTACCAATCCTCCAATTTTTAACTTAAGTATCATTTCCTCAGGGAAACCTTTCCAGATCCTCCAAGTAAAGTTAGGCCTCATATATACCCTCACAGAAAACTCTGTTCTTCTTTGTAACAGTGAGATGTATTACTATTATTACTCAGTAACAGTAGTAATTATTCATATAACTTTAACGTAATGTCTCTCTCTCACGAGAGCAGGAACGATCTTTGTCTCACCGCTGTATCCTCAGCTCCCGGCACAGTGCCTGGCACACGGGAGGTGCTCTAGAACCATCTGTGGGCTGAAGGCAGGCACTTTCCCATGGGCATAGCACCACAGGGCTGCCTCTGGGGGCCGTGAGATCTGTCACTGGGGATGTGGAACCGGAACCTGGGACGCGAGGGGCTGACGAAGCACAGGGGTGAGCTGAGGCCTCCCTGCTTCCTCCGGGGAGAACTCACTGCCTGGTGATGGAAAAAAGTCACCAACCTCCGTGCTCCAAGGCTGCAAAATTTGCAAGGCCCCAGCTGAGGCTGATGGGGCCCGAGATCTGACGATCTCTGCAGGGAATTGTGTCAGTTCCTGGGGAAAAGGGGCCGGGGAGAGGAAGATGGCCGGAGGGCCACGGCTTGGACACAGCTGAACCCCCCAGGTCGGCACATACACGCCTAGTGTTCAACAAACATGCAGCTTCTGGGAGACTCCCGCGTTATTTACTTATTTTTGGACGAGCTCTCCCTTAACCGGCTACTCAGTGGCCCTTCCATCACCTAGAATGCCAGCCCCTCCGCGGCCCCTCTCCTGCAGTACGGGCAGAGTCTGGGGTCCTGGATCCCACGGATCAGTCCTGGGCCTGGAATCTCATTTAGGATGGGGGCGATTTTCTTCCTCACCAAGAGACAAATTCCTCAGAGGGGCACCCGGGTATTTCTGCGCACAACCTTATCCCTCATTTCCAGGAATTGCATTGGCACCCAAGGCTCCTGCAAGTAGCAATTTACTAGAACAAAATGAAATCCCCAGTCACATTCAAAAAGCAACAGAATAAACAGAATTGCATATTTCATTCTGCATCAGGACAGTGGGGACACGCCCACGCCCCGCTCCAAAGCACCTTGTTCGCTGTCCTTTTAAAGAGACACCACTGATCCATCACTCGGTCCCTTTCATATCATCCCGGGAGCACAGGGGAAAAGACAGAGAACAAAAGCTCCTTTTCTCCTTCCAGGAGTCTCTGAAACCAGCTGTTCCTATTTCTTAAATCTGCAGACCCCCCACTCCCATCCTCTCAACCTCTCTCTTGCTTGTTTTCCTTTGGGAAATATTCAGCAGAAAAGGAACATCTGGAAGCACAGGTTTCCATGGAAAAGACAGCAGGCCGGGCTTTGTTCTCATCCCCAGCTGATGGAGAGGAGGCTTTGTGATGGCAGCAGGGAGCCGTTGTTGGGGTCACACAGTGCTGGGGGCCTCCTCTGCCTTCCAGCTCTTTCCGTTCGTGCTGCACTGTTCCACGTGCTAACAAACCCCCAGACCTGGCTTTGTCTCAGCAGGACACAGAGAACTGGTCCTGGAGCTTCCCTGATTGTTTTCAGGGTCTCCAGCCTCTGCTCCATCCCCATGCCACACTGCCAGCTTCTACATGACCAGGAATAGGAATCTCAGCTCTGTTTGTTTATGGCTCTGGGGTGGCCCGCTCAGGCTCCGGCCATCAGTAGGACTGAGATGGCCATTTTCTCCTTTGGGACTCAGAGAGAGAGTGGGGCAGACCTTGGAGATGGTAGAGTCCACCTCCATCCTTTAGAGATGAAGACCCACAGGCCCAGAGAAACTCATTAGCTGGCCCAGGGTCACACAGCGAGTTAGACGTGGAGCCTCCTGGCTCTGGTTTGGTGCTCTGTCTACTGCTCTGTGGAGCCCAAGGGTTGAGCCGGCCCTTCCAAGTCACGTCCTTGGTAGGCGGAGTGGAATGAGATGTCTGGCAGGGCTGAGCTCTGTGGCAGAATGACAAATGGCCCCCTTGCATTGCTAGGAGTGGGTTCTGGGAACAAGGGCAGCTGGTGAAGCCATTTATCCACCTCCCAGTCAGCGACTGGGCTGGCAGCGGGGGAACTGAGAGAGAGCAGGGGTGTAAAGGCTTCCGGCTCCCCACTCTTCCCTGGCAGAGACTGCCGTCCACGGTGGACCAGCGCTTCAAACGTGAGGCCTGTTTGTCCTAAAGGCCAGGGCCAGGCGAGGAACATCCTTCTGATTTAAATTGCTTTGGAAATCAGAGCTTTTCAATTTTTAAGTTCGAGTCTTGCAATTTCGTGTGTGTGTGTATGTAATTTTTTAAACATATAATATATAGGATGTGGTAAGACAGGAATTCTCATACCCGGGTGATGGCAGAATAATTTTTTAGAGGACATTTGGCCAGTGTCTATGAAAGACTTAAAATATTTATATTCTTTGTCTTAAGAATTCCTTTTCTAGAAATACACCCTAAGAAAATGATCAGAGAAAGAGACAAAGATATAGCAGTATTAAATTAGATTCAATCTTAATACCCCACCTTTAAGATACGTAGTAAACTATGGTATATCCTTTTGGTAAATTATTATGAATTATTTAAAAATGATGTAAAGAATTCTGATACAAGAAATGCTTACAATATAGTGCCAAATGAAGAAATAGGGCATTTCTCTATGTTTTCATCTCTTTTTTAATCTCAATATAATCTTAGGGAGAAGGGCAAGAAGGAGTCATGTCAAATGTTTGCAGCAGTTTTTCTCTGGAAGGACTGGATTTGGAAGGATTTTAAATACCTTCCCAAATTTTCCACGCTGGTCATGTGTTATTTCTTATGATTGCAAATGTGTAGCAGCTGGGCTGGGGCTGAGATGTGGGGTCTCCGATGGTGGAGGTGGTGACAACCTCTCTCTCTCCCAGGCATCTGATCCCCAGCGCCTGCAGCCCCCTGACTGGCGTTCAGAGATGCATGGGCGTGTCTAGTGAGCCTGGGCTGGGGCCCCAACCACCCCTCTGCCACCAGATGGCAAGAGGCCCCAGAAGAAGTCTGGCAGAGCGAACAACACTCCACAAGAGGAAGGCTGTTCCGAGAGACAGTATGGGGTTGTTTCTTGAAAGTCTCCCCTCCCCCACACCTGTTGATCCAGTCACCACGGCAACTGTGGGCACCCTGGGAAGAAGGATGCTACTGTCAGAAAGTGCTGGAACTCCCAGGGGCCCAAGTGGACCAGCTGTGGGGCCCATCTGGGCGTATGAGGGTCAGCAGAGGGGGAGTGAGTCTCAGCTACTCTGCAATGGTGACAATGAAGCAAGAACGGAGGGGCATCAAAGGGGGACCTGGGCCTGGGGTAGGGGAGGAGTGGGCAGCAGATGGCTCAATGTCACCAGCAGAGAGGGTGGGAAGAGCAGGGCACTGAGCCAGACTCCAGGATCCCAGTGCACAGGAGACTGTGAGAGCAAGACGGAGGGAGGGAAGTGGGGAAGAGGTCTTGGAGCGTGGCGCTGTCACCATAGGTGCCCAGAGGAAGGGAGGTCTGAGGACCTGTGAGTTACAAGTACAGCTGTGGAGGGGGCACCCAGTGGCCACAACCTGTGTGTGTAACGGTCATGACTGTCTGTATAGTGAAAGGATCAGAACAGAGCAGGAGTTACAAACTCAAGTTCAACGTGCAAACATATTTCATGGGGTCAAAAAAGCTGGATGCCTTTAGGCAGGTCCTACCCTCTAATTGCCACACACTTCGCCCCTCCCTACTGTCTCACACCAGGCCCACTTCACTTATTTGTATCACCTGCCAGAGCCCCGAAGCCATCTGAGTTTGCAGCCCCTGGGGGATGCTCTCGAACGACCTTTCCAGCTGTCATATGACAAAGCACTTCCACAGTCCTTGTCTCCCCTTGCCCCTGGCCACCCCCACACCCCAGAGCTCCCCGAGAACTGTTTGCCGTCCTCTGAACACGCCAACTTCACATTTGCCTTTCATCGGGCTGCTCCACCTGCCTCGGCACCCTTTCCAGCCTGGCAACCTGCGACTTGTCTTCCAAGCCTCCACTCAGGGTTCTCCAGCATCCTGATGCCTTTCCTGATCCCTCCCAGGCAGTCCGAGCGAGCGCTCCTGTCTGTGTCCCACCTCGACCGGCGCTGTGGTGCCTTGTCCTCGCCTCCTTCCTTTACTGGGAGCAGAGCATGGCCTGTGTTCCGTCCAGTGCTGTTGGAGTGAAGGTACTCTATCCCATTATACTGCTGACAGATCACAGGCTCAGAGAGGTTTAGACAGTTGTCTAGGGTCACACAACTCATACGAGAAGCAGAGCTGGCACCAGAACTCAGGTCTTCTTCCTCTGAACATCCATTGGCCTTTCTTTGCCTCACTTATCACAAGTGGTGGGAAAAACCAGGAAGTTTTAAAGTTTTGAAAGGGACAGGGCAATAGACTAGTTATGGCAAATAATGGATATGGCTGATATGTACCTTTTTCGACACAGGTGACTGAGTGGGTGCTATTCAGAAAACACGTCTGAATTAGTTCTTTTCTCAGAAAGTTGGTTTCCTCCATTGGGCATTGTCTTCTGCACTGGGAAAGTCCCTGTTGAGGAAGGACCCCCCAAGGAGTCGGCTGAGCGCAGGGACATTATCCTGTGTCCTAGGGGCGGGGACGAAGGATTCCAGCTTAGTCTCGTGGGCACAGACTCTGCAGCCAGACCTCACGGTTTGAATCCCAGCTCTGCTGTGTGGCTCTGGACAAATTACTTAACCATTCTGTGCCTCAGTTTCTGTATGTGTAAAATACACGTGACAATAGTTCCTGGTCTCATAGGGTTGTTGAGAGGATTAGATGAATAAAGTGCTTACACCTGCCCCTAGCACACAGTAAGCTTTTATCGAAGTGCTTGTGCCATTATTATTGTCACTTTGACCTGACTCCTGGTTGGGCTCTACCCTCAGCTGCCCCTTCCTCTCTCTGCTCCTGACTCCCCCAGGGCAGCAGGAGGGGTGGGTGGGATCCACGGGGTTGGGGATCCTTCCGGTCCACCGCCCGTGGTTGTCTTCTCTGTTGCTTCTGTGACTGCTTTGGGGCTAAGCCTCTTGAGCAGCCAGAAGGATGAGGGAAGTTGAGTCATTCCCACCTCCTGGGTCTTCCTAATGAGCCGCGGGGTCCCTCTGTGTGTGTGTGTGTGTGGAGCAGCCCGGGCCCCTTCCGGCGTGGGAGGCGGTCCTACCCTGGGTGCCGGGCTCGTCTCCAGGGAGCAAGGGCCTCCCAAATGCCAACCCCCAGCCGGGCCCGTGTCCTGGGGGCACTTGTGGGGAATGGGGCAAGGCCCTGTCCTCAAGGGAATTAAAGTCACTAACACTTCTGGGCACTAAGTGCAGTGGGGGCCAGGCACAGGGGACTGTGTGGGCCCAGTGAGGGGGTTGGGGTGGGCTTTGGGAGGAGGTGACACCCCAATCCTGAAAGCCCAGTGGGAGGTGGTCAGGAGGGGAGAAGGGACAAGCATTCCAGGAAGATGGAATGGCCTGAGCTGAAAGGAATGAAGCCGTGAGGAGTGAGCTGGAAATATGCAGCTGAGCGGTGCCCTGGGGTGTACAGGGCACCGACTGCCACCTCCTGGGCAGGCTGGATGGCCCCGGGGAGGGAGGTGGCCTCCAAGCACCGCCAAGCACCCTTTGGTGAGGCTGGTGGGGGGCGGAAAGCCCAGCCCCCTCCAGCCTGTGGGGGAAAACCAAATGCATGTGTTCTGTGCCCTCCTCCTGGCGGTGGGCTTACCAGAGCCTTTGCACGCCTTATTCCCCAAGCCCTGGAACGTCAACTAGGGGGCCCCCTGCGGGGCTGTTTGGTGTTGCCCACTTCACACCAGCCCCCTGGACTTCCCTCTGTAGGAAGGAGGTGCAGCAAGCTTCACTTTGGGGGGCTGCAAAGCTGGTGGGGGCCCAGAACCCGGGGGCTCTCTGGGACCTGTGCACAGGGCTATCTCTGCAGAGCCTGGCCTCGAGCTGGGGGGCGGGGAGGAGCAGGCCCTGCCTTTCTGAGCCTTCAGATTGCCCACCATCTGCCAAGCAGCCCTCCTGTTTAAATTCTCCACTTGTCTGGCTTTCCACAAAATAATTAGCATCCATTTGTTCCTAGAGCTCGCTTGGCCACATTAGTCATTGTAGGAGCTTTCAGCGCGGCTCACAGAAATTTCCATTTGATGCAAAGTTGAAAATGGCTTAAGTGGGGCTCTGCGGGGGGGCCCCCCCCTTCTGCTCGCTCACCAGCATCTGGCGCCTCCATTTGTTCCCTCCCACCCGTTTCTTTGTTGCCTTCTGAGTGACGACGACAGGGGGAGTGGAGGGCACTGTGCTGAGAGGGGAGGCTGTCCTGGGGACGCCCGCCTGCCCTGGGGAAGGAGACTCACGAGGGGAGCCCGCCTAGGGTGGGAGGGGAATGGTGAAGGGGGAAGAAGCTTGGCAGCCCCCTCGGCCCTTCCCACAGGGCTGCAGCTCTGGTAAGGCAACGGTTTAAGCGCCGAGCCGCGAAGGAACTCACAGAAACCAGCCCCAGCTCAGGCATGAAGTGTGCCGCAGAATAATTCTCGGGTGTGTTTGCGGTACAAAGCTGACACGTGCCGTCTCGGAGCAGCCGCTCCCTGCCCTGGTGGCTCACAGCCCCTTGGCTTCTCTTGAGAGCAGTGATGTTCACTCTGAGAACCTGCTGCTCCAGGCTGAGCCCGTTTATCTGGGTGGTCTCCTGGCTCTCCTGTGGGTAGGGAACGCTGGGCGAGCAAGTCCTGGAATCTTGCCTCACACCCTCCGGGCTGCAAAACCCTCTCGTACACATCGTCTTCTTCGATCCCCCAAACTAGGTGAGCGTTAAGGTCTATCTGAGATACAGGGAGACGGAGGCACCTGCTTTGTGAATCTGGGCCTCTCTTTGCCCATCTGTAGAAAGGCCAGGTTGGACAAGACGCTGTCTGAGGGACGGTCCACATTCAGTCTCTCCCACATGCTGTGCATTGGGACCGACGGGTTTTACTCCCATGCTGGTCCACAGGGCGGACCCTTCTCTGGACAGCACTGGTGGGCACTGGCTGTGGCAAGCTGCATGGTGTGGAGGGGTGCTTTGGTCCGAGATGTGAAACAGATCTGGCTTCAAGGCCTGGCTGGCCCTTTTTTAGCTGTCTGCCTTTGTTGCTGTACCTGGCAGGATCTCAGTTTCCTGCTCAGCCACAAAGTGGGGTCATAATCTCTTTTCTGCCTGCCTGGCTCCAGGGGGAGCGTCAAATAAGATAGTCGATATGAAAAGAAATGCCCTGTGGAGCAGAGAGCGGTAAATGTGGTTTCCATTCTTTTGTGAAAATGATACATGCAAATTGTACAAAATTCAAACATTGCAAAAGGATGATGACAGATAAGCCTCCCTCCCATCCTGACCCTGGTCTCGCAGTTCTGCTCCCTGGATACGACCACTGGTAATTTCCCGTGTGCTCTTCCTTAGGAATTCTCTATAGGCTGAATATATATATGTACAAAATGTGACACATCAAGTATAAATGCATATATATCTCATATATAGATGATCTTTAGGAATATTTGTTCAGCAAATATTCCCACCTCTGCTCCTCCAGAAGCATACTTCCTGGCCCCATTGATGCTGGGCTTGGCCATGACTTGCTCAGGCTAATGGGATGCTAGTAGATGTGACATAAATAAAGATTTGAAATATGCTTACTTGATGGAGCTCTGCTCTTATGCTTCTGCTGTGACCGTGAGAGGAGCATGCCCCAAGTAGATGGCTGGTCCTAGAAGAATGGGAGACGTGTGCATCAGAGCTGCTCCAGCCTCTCTGTGGTCTCCTGATTGGAAGGGGTAGAGCTGCCCCAACAGATGGCACATCTTTGAGCCTGATAATAAATGCTTATTGTATGTCACTGAGGTTTGGAGTTGTTTGTTATGCAGCAATAGCTGACTGATACAATGTCCATGTCCACTTAAAAAAAATGGAATCATGCTATTTACACTATTATGCACCTTGCTTTCTTCACATCATATATGTTGGAAACTTCTATATCGGCACATGAGCATATTTCCCATTCTTTTTGGCTGGGAAGTAGCTGGGTGTATAATATTCCACATTCCTTACTGTTGGACGTTTAAGATGTTTCTGTCTTTCCCTATTGCCAAAAATACTGTTATGACTCACAATTAAATTTGCAGGAAGAATACCTACAAGGAGAAGTTAGTGGATCAAAGAGTGTGTTCAAAGAAGTCCAACCAATTTACAGCCCACCCCCAGCCTGTACGACTGCTGTCTCCCCACCCCCGAGGTAACACAGTGATGATGGCCCTTCCTTCCAGCAGCAAGCCTTTGACTTCCATTCCACGGCCCCATGGGCTTCAAACCTCACCATGAGGTTTCAAAAAAGCAGTGTTTTCCCAAAGTGGTATACGATTTTAGGTGGTACCAGCGATGATCTTAAAAGGTGCACAGACAAGACAGTAACTAACATGGAATCCCGTAGTGAGGAAATTGCTCCCTTTTCAAATCTCTTTCACTCTGATTACATCAAGGAGAAGGAGCCCGTTGGATGCTGATATGTTTCAACGCTTCTCCAGCAGTTGCTAATTTCCTTTTCAACAAAGAGGGAAGAGGTCTTGAGCTCAGAGCCTCCAGCAGGCAGTGGTACCTTGCTTCCACTATATTCATTTTTACCAGTTAACTTTGTTTTATGGCTGATGACCCTGGTTTTTCATGTTTGGCCTGGATGGCAAGTTTCCTTTGAAAATAAAAGTGTATTTCATGAAGAAAAGAGCTACTTTGGAAAAGTTATCAAATGTATCATACGTACAAGGGTATATGTAACATAAAGTTTAAGAGTAATGAAACAAAAACCTTATTCCTAAAATAGTATCTTGAAGCTACCTGTGAAAAAGAAAGTTTTCAATCAGAAGGACAAGCGTCCCTCTTTCCCCCACCCCCACCTCCAACACAGGAACCACCTGGAAAGTGTTGATGCTTCTGTCCAGTGACAGCTTTGGGCCTCCTGTGAATTGCACCAGCCTTAGAATTTGAAAAATGACAAAGCTAACATTATTGACCACTGACCACCCTTTTTTGTATCAAGCCCCATACCAAGCACTTTACAAATAGTGTCTCAATTTTCATAGCAACTGTGAGGTGGTAGCAGAAAAAAAAGATATTTCAGTAAAAAAGAAAAAGTCTGTGGCCAGATTATTTTACCTTTTTTTTTTTTTTTTTTTTTTGCTGAGGAAAATTGGCCCTGAGCTAACATCCGTGCCCATCTTCCTCTACTTTATATGTGGGATGCCCGCCACAGTGTGTCCTGATGAGCTGTGCATACGTCTGCACTTGGGATCTGACTTGGCCAACCTGGGCCGCCAAAGTGGAGCATTTGAACTTAACCACTATGCCACTGGGCTGGTCCCAGATTCTTTTACTTTTTTGGAAACAATTTTAGACTTACAGAGGAGGTGTAAGGATAGTATGGAGCATTCCCATATGCCCCTTACCCAGCTTCCCCTAAGGCTGACACCTTACATAACCATAGTACAATTATTGAAACCAGAAAATTAATGTTGATTCCATGCCATTGACTAATCTACAGATCTTATTTGTATTTCGCCAGTTTCCCACTAACATTCTTCTTCTGGCTCAGGATCTAATCCAGGCTCCCACATGACGTTTAGTAGTTCTATCTGTTTAGTCTCCCCCAATCTGTGACAGTCCCTTAGTCTTTATCTTTCATAATCTTGATCCTTTTGAAGAGTCCTGGCTAGTCGTTTTGTGGAATGTCTCTCAGTTTGGGGTTGTCTGGTGTCTTCTCATGAAGATCACAGAAGTGATGTTCTGCCCTATCACTGCATCATTTCAGGAGGTACCCAATGTCAGTGTGTCTTGGGGACAGATGTGTGGCTGAGGTTTGGGAAACCCTTCCATAGGCAGGGGTAGTTTGTGGCTGTCCCCTGGTGGCACTGGCAATGTGGATTAATGTCTGCACAACGGTTCCCCCGTCCTGGCCTCCTGTGGGAAGCTGAGCATCCTCTGCCAGTGGCATAACTCATGGCCCAGCTCTTTGTGGCCATCACGGAAACCAGCATCTGCATCCCCATGCCCTGCTCCCCGCCGCTGGTCCTGGGTGGTGAGTCGGGCTCAGACTGTTTGGCTTTCATTCCCGGGCTTCCTGAGACGGGCTCGCGCTGGCTCGAATGAATGGCGCAAGACAGCTCTGTGGATTTGATCTTCCCTTGAATGAAGCTTTTTAGGCTGGAAAATAAAATCATCCCAGGCGTGTGGGAGTTGTCTGGCTGCATTACACCATTGAGTGTTGCAGCGATAGCAACTGATGGGTGTTTGGAAGAGAGGACCATTAGCTTCATGTCCAACCTGGAAACTCTTAGCTCAGCCACTTCTCACAGGAACTGCTCCCCATGCCCAGAAACATGCCAAGGCACAGGTGCTCGTTGCTAATCTCTCACTCTGGGAGAGTGGAGCTTCAGAGGCCAGACTCGGAGTGAGGGCTCAAGTCTGGGATCTGAAAAACTAAACCCACGTGCTCAGCAGACACCCCATTTGCTAACAAGAAGTTTCAGGCGTCGACTGGGAAGAAGCACCTCCTGGGGAAGTATCCCATTTAGAAACTGGAAGAACATGAAGGCCATCACAAATTCCTCGACAGAGGCATCTCTGCGGGTTTTTCTTTCAACCCCAAAAGAGATTTTCCCAACCGATCTTGCTCACCATCTGCTGCCAAACGATCGCTTTGTTTGACTTTCTTTCCCTTCGTGCTCAGGAAAAGGGAGGTGAAATCACGAGTCTCTATGACGTGAAGAAACACTTTCTTTCGGCCTCTGTCTCACCCGGACTCTCCTCGGAGCTTGGGAAAGAGGCTGGGGCTTGGACGTGCTGCTGGCTCCTGGGCAGCCTGTGTTGGTTCGGGTCTCAGATAATATTGTCCTAGGGAGAAAATCCAATTACCCGAAGCTCTGACTAATTAACTACCACGGAGGGCTGAATCTCAGAAGAAAATACCTGGCTCTCCCCAGGCTCTGCTGAATGAGGCGACGGCTCCACAGGGACAACTTTAAGGCCTGACATGGAGCCAGCGCTCAACTCACGTCCAATCTGGCTCCCAGCGTCACTGCCGCCTCATTTCTGGCTCGCACACCGCCTGGTTTCAGATGTCGTCACAGCTGACAGTTGAAGATGAGAAATCAGTTATGATTTTTTTTTTTGTGGTCAAAATGAGTCATTCCCTCATTTTTCTTTCTTGCATGCAAAGTCCTGGTTTAGGCATCAGAAATTCACAGGAGACTTTGGGGAGTTTCCATCAAGGAGAGGAAGGCAGGGGGGTAAACAGGTGGGTACAATAGGACCTGGTGAAACGCTCTGATAGAGTGCTTCATTAACTTCATGGCTATTTATTGGCTACTTACTACGTGTGAGGTGCTGTGGGTGCTGCCGGGGAGACAGCGGTGAATGGACTGTAGAGTGATCTCTGCTCTTATGGGGCCTGGAGTTTGGAGGGAATTTCAGACAACTTAACAATGAAGAGGCATGAGGTTTAAGATAGGGTGTTTGAGAGTGAGGAGGAGGAGACCCAATCCACTGTGGGGTGAGGAGTAAATTTCAAGTTGGGATTTGAATGGGATAGGAATCAAGCAGCTGGAAGGGCCCGAGGTGGGTAGGCATGTGTGTTTGAGGCAGGGGCGACGGGACATGTTGCTCAGAGATGAGAATAACGTGGTGAATTTGAGGAATCGTTGGAGAGTCCGGTTGGAATCCAGAGTTCAAAGAGAAGAGTGGAGAGAGGTGAGGCCAGGGAGGGAGGCGGGGAACCCTTGTAAGCTCAGGGGTTTTGTCTTGATTTCTAAGACCGATGGGGAACGGTTGCAGGGTCTTCTATGTGAGGGGTGGATTCCGATTTTCATTTCAGAACAGTCAACCTGGCTACATCGTGCAGCATGGAAAAGAGAAGGCAAGAATGGGGGCAGGGAGAGCAATGAGGCACATAATGCAGAAGTCCTTGGAAGGGGTGAAGGTGGCCTGGATGAGGGTGGGATGGAGAGAAGGGAGCAGATTTAGTACCACCCCCAACCCCAGGAATAAGAGCGTGGGGAATACACTGAGTCTGAGTCCTAATAGGCTCCATACTTTTTTTGCAGACAGACGGTAACATTTCTCTTTGAACTCAGAATTTACTCTTTGTGGCGAAATCAGTGTTATTGTTTATCACACACTGAGTCCTGACCAATGGGGTCTGGGCAGAAGTGACGTAAACCTTTTCCAGGATTGGGTTAAAAACATCTACACAACTCTCAGTCATCCAGGATGGTGGTTCTAGAGGATGGAAGGAACCTGGATCCCCTGAGTCCCGACTTGGAGGAGAGCCCCCAAAGTCAGTTTCCTTGCTTGCCGCAGTCTGTGACATGAACGAGAAACCAACCCATGTTTGGTTAAATCACTGAGACTTTGAGGTTGTTGATTACAGAAGTCGATGTTAATTACCCTGCCCCATAAAACAGTTGGGGTCGTATTTCCCTCCCTCGTCCATGGCACTTCGATGGTTTCCAACTCTCTTCATCCAGGGAAGAGTGGAGCATCGACTGCAGACACAGATGGCAAAGGAATTGCTGGGAGTCCATGAGGTGGGAAAGAAAGTAAAGACAGTCATACAGGTTCAGAAATGTATATAGACATAGATACTTGGGGCTTTATCAACCAAGAAACCCACAGGGGCCCGGAAAAGCACGCGGTAATAATAAAGATAATAATAAAATGGAAATCCCCTTAGTGTCAAGGACTGTGCTAATATTTCATTAACCCCCCACAACAACCCTAGCAGAGAATATGTACTATTATGACCCTTTTCTTTATAGATGAGAAAACTGAGGTCTAAAGAGAGTGAGTAATTTTCCTGAGGCCGCACAGGATTTGAGCCCAAGCATCCTGACTCAGGAGTCTGTCCTCTTAGTCACAACACAAAGACAAGGGCACGATGACAGAGGTCTGGGGATGGGGACACTTGCACATGCACACACACACACACCCCCCAGAGACAGAGAGAGTCTCCATTGTCCTTGTCCCCAGCGTGAATGCCATTCCATTTGCAGGAAAGAGATGGTCCGATTGCAGTGGTGACAAGAACAGAGCATCACTTTTAACAAAGACTTACTCTAATGAAATTCTCAGCTGCTCAGGACATTTTGTTTGTCTCTAGATAACTTCCCGATGCTATCATTTTTGCATCCCCTGTTTATTTGTCCTGCTCCATCTCTCCCTTGCCCATAAAGAAGGCTCTGCTGGTTTGTTTGATGTCCTTTAAATACAAATGACTCTTCCCCGAATAACAAATAGGATGTACCCTTCAGAGGAATTTGTGATGGCCTTCTTGTTCTTCCAGTTTCTAAATGGGATACTTCCCCAGGAGGTGCTTCTTCCCAGTCGACGCCTGAAACTTCTTGTTAGCAAGTGGGGTGTCTGCTGAGCACGTGGGTTTAGTTTTTCAGATCCCAGACTTGAGCCCTCACTCCGAGTCTGGCCTCTGAAGCTCCACTCTCCCAGAGTGGGAGATTAGCAACAAGCACCCCTGCCTTGGCATGTTTCTGGGCGTGGGGAGCAGTTCCTGTGGGAAGTGGCTGAGCTAAGAGTTTCCAGGTTGGACATGAAGCTAATGGTCCTCTCTTCCAAACACCCATCAGTTGCTATCGCTGCAACACTCAATGGTGTAATGCAGCTGTTTTATTATGCTTACAGATTCTGGGGGTCAGGAATTTGGACAGAACCCATCAGGGATAGAGTGTCTCTGCTCTATAACATCTGGGACCTCAGCCGGGTTGACTTGAAGGCTGGTGATAGGGGTGTTGTCACTCAATGGCTTTGGGCTGGAATCATCTGGAGATGTCTTCACTCATATCTGAGGCTATCGCTGGCTGTTATCTGGGCCGTGTGCCATATGGTCTCTCCATATAGGCTGCTATGGGGTTGCACACAGCATGGTGACTGGGTTCCAGAAGGAAGCATCCCAAGAGGGCAAGACAGAGTGCATGGCACTGTTGTCATCTAGCCTTGGGGGTCACAGAATGTTGCTTCTGTCATGCTCCATTGGCTGAGGCAGTTACAAAGTTCTGCCTGGGTTCAAGTGGAGGGGACACTGACCCTACCACTCAACAGGGAAGTGGCAAAGTTCTAGAAGAGGATGTGGGACAGCAGCCATGTTTGGAAAATACAATCCGTCCCAACATTTCACGTGTGAACCCCTTTCTCGTAGCCTACCACATGTTCATGCAGCCTCCACGCCTCTGATGGGGAGCTCACTACCTGGACCAGTTAGAGTTCTTTGATGCAGGCAACAGAAGTCAATTCTGGATAACTTAAGCCAAAGGGAATTTACTGGCACAAGGTGGGGGATGTTGAAAGCTTGGCATAAAAAAGGACCAGAGTAGCGGCAGAGGCAGAAGTGTAGGGATGTCTTGTCTAGGCACTGCCTGGGGGATAAATGAATCCCAACCCATGTCTGAATCTTTCAGTGACTCTGCTTACAATTCACTTGATGGGGAGGGAAGATCTGAACGGCCTTACTTGTGCCGTGAATTTGACCACTTACTATTTGCTTAGCCCTGAGCAAGTGACTTAACTGCTTCATGACTCAGTTTCCTCCTCTGTGAAATGAGGACACTAATAGTAGCTACTTCCTAGTTATGTGAAATTAAATAGGGTGATGCTTACAAAGTGCTCAGCCCGAGGTCCAGCATATGGTAAATCTTCAATGAATGTTAGCTAACGTCAACAACTGTTACTATTGCAACCACTACTATTATTTTTGTTGGCTTGCTCTTGTGTCGACTACAGGGTCAGGCACAGAGTAGATGCTCAGTAAGTAGTATTAAATGAGTGAATGAATGAATGAATACACAAAGAAATGAGTGGCTTCTGCTGTAGCACATGGCACTCAGGGTCTGTGAAGTCATCATTAGACACTTCTTCTAACTAGAGCCAAACAAGAAAAGTCAACCTACAAGAATCTCAGGGTATTTAAATATGGGAACTGCCCTCCTTAGTAACTGTTTTCTCCCTCCAGTCCTCATTCTGAAAAATAATCCCTGGCGTTACTCCTTGCCCGAGTCCTTCACAGATGCTGCAAACAGTAAACAAAGAGCGCTCCGCGGAGGTGAATAATGCGCTGATGGGATTGCCTTCCACATCAATTCTCATGTCATATTTGATTAATTTTATACCTAGCTTCATTATGTCTCATCCCTCATTTCAAAGGTGTCCTTCAGATTGGACACTGGAGGAGGCAGAGAGCGGAGCCCGAGGAGGGGACAAATTGGTGCAAAGAATTCATGAGAACCCAAAATGTAGCCACTGAGATTTAAAACTTTATGAGCCTCTCTGCCCATCACGGAGTGAGCTCATTGCTGGCGCAGCGGCATCTCCCGACTTGAGTCACGGTGCCCCAGCGCCATGAGATAGCCACTCTACACACTATTAATCAGCAGAGTGGCCGGCAAATGCTGACCCACTTAGCTATGATACCCAAGTAGGTGATGGCTCCTGGAGCCAACAGACTCTGGCCTGCGGGCACACAGCTCCAGGCAGCTGTCTGGGGCTCTGTGATCTCTATGTGGGTTACCATGCAGCTGAAGGTGACAGATCCAACTCCCTGGCCAAGAAGTTGCTTAAATGGGTCAGGGCAAGATTTCACTCTGTCTGGTACACCTGAATTCTGGGCTTATCCTCATCAGGGCTGATGATCTGCTCCTTCTCACTCTTCCCCGTCCTGCCCAAGTTCCACCTCATCCTGGGACTCCAAAGAATCATCTAGAATTTATTTAATTCAATTCAATGATTATTTATTGAGTAGAGTAAGGGACACTCCAGGTGTTTGTGTCATGTCAGTCCTATTGGTCCACTTCTGATTTCAGCTGCAGCTGTATAGGTGTGTGACCATAGCTGTGACTATAGATGGAGGCTGAGCCTGCATCTCAGCCCCAGACTGTGCCCTGATCATGGTCACAGACTGAGCCACAATCCTCATCACAGTCTGAGAATTGATTCTGGGCACAGACTGAGCCCACATCCTGGTCACAGACAGAGCCCTGATCACAGTCACGGATGAGCCCCAACTCTTGTCATAGACTCATCTCTGATCATGAGAGCACACAGTGAGAGCAAGATTGGGGATGACTCTGCCTAGGTCACCCCCACTCCTGTGGAGCTGTACCCTCTCAGTGGGATTTGAGGACTGGAAGAATCAGGGTAAAGGCATTCTGCTCATGACCAAAGATAGTGACAATCAAGGCAGCTCGCATTCTCAGGTTTCTAACTCAGAAAAAGCCCCGGCAGTTTCAGGCAGAGCCTAATGAGGTTTTCAGAGCTGTGTCTTGTTTTCTCTAGCTTATAGAGGTTATTGTGTTTTGCAGGAAAATTAACTGGCAATTAAATTTCTGAAAAAGTGTTTGAAACTCCTACAAGCTGTGCCTCATTGTTTTGCAAGATTGGGTACACAATGTAATAATTCCATCTGCAAATTAATTTTCTCTCCCTCGCAGCTTCTGATGTAAGTGCAGTGTCATTCATTTAGTTATTCATTCATCCCTTTATTCAGGGCACATTTACTATGGATCTCCTGTGAACTGGGCCGTCTGGGGAAGACGGAGATGGGTCAGACATAGTCTCTGTCCCCTAGGCAGCTCCCTGTCTAGAAGGAAGGCAGAATTTTCTCAGAAATAAAGGTCACAGGAGGAAGAAGGGGAGCATTCCATTAGAAGGAGATGGGGAGTGCTTTGGACTTTAAGATGGGGGAAGATAGAGCTGTCTTTGTTTCCGTGGACAAAGACCAGAAAGAAAGCCGAAGGTGATAGGAACTAACATTTATTGAGCACATGCTGTATACCAGACTTTACGGTAGGTGATTTGCATCTGGGATCTCATTGAATCCTTAGAAGAGTCCTGTGAGGTGGGGTTATAACCCCCTTTTTAGATGGGGAAACTAAGGCTCAGACCAGTTGGATGATTTGCTTAAGATCACATGGCGAGCAAGTGTCAGAGTCTGTCTTGGAACTCCGAAGTGTCTGATTAAAACATTTCCCACTAAACATGCTATTTTCTAAGGATGACTTCTTTGCCATGTGGTGTGCAACCTTCCTGCCTTCCTGCTTCCCATCAGCACGAGCGAAGGGGTTGGTGAAGGACTAGATGGTGGCCGTTCCAAGACTGAAGTGACTTCAGCTGTGCTCTGAAGGGAGCTGCTGGCACTGGAGGAGAGACGGCTAATCGATCATCTTTTGAGTGTCTACCATGTGTCTACGTGGTGCTTTCCATACATTTGTTCGTTTAATCCTCACATACACTCTATGAGGTAGGTATTATTAGCTGCATTTTTTTTGAAAAAGGAAATGGAGGCTTAGAGAAATTAAATGATCTATCCAAGGTCATGCAGCTGCCAGACGGTGGAGCCATGATTCAAGTGCAGGTCTGTCTGACTCTGTCTCACCGTGCTGCCTCTTACGAGGTGTGGTGTATATCTAGCCTCAGAGCATGATGGGCTGTCACAAGATGCACATAGTAAGTTGTTCTTAGAAACTTCTATGGTTAGGCATAAGGAAGTAGGGATGACTCATCTTAAGACGCAAACCCTAATCCTGGTTCTATGTCCCTGTCTCCAGCTAGATCTTTAGACAGAGCCAATAATCTTGTCTCCCCCTTCCTAAGAGGTCTAATCTATCCCATGGTAACTACTAACGTCTGGACATGGATGATATTCTAATCCCACTGGACTCCCCCCTGAGCTCCAGACCTACCTGTTTGCCTCCTGGACACCTCTTTCCACCTGATCCTGGGAATGTAAGCCTAGCACAGAAATGCAAATCCAGCACAGGAATGCAGACCCAGCACAGGAATGCAGACCCAGCATACCCAGGTGAATTCATCACCTTCTCCTCCCATCCTCCTCCTTCCCTTGGTTCAGGCCTTGTCCCTTCTCCCCATATTGTTGCCTGCCTCTGGTCTTGCTCCAGTCAGCCTCCACACTGCAGCCAGAGTGGTGGTGCAGGGGGCCTGGGCTCTGAACCGATTACGTGCTGTCACCTATGGCTCATTACTTGATCTCTCTGCGTCTCATTTTCCCTGCAAGTGAAATGAAGGTAACAGAACTTCCGTCATAGGGTTGTTGTGTGGATTTATAAAACGAGAAGTGGGAAGCATGTAGAAAAGGATCTGACTCATAATAAACGTTCAATAACTGTTAGCTAATGTTATTATTTAGGTAAATCTGATGACGTCTACTACTGCTCAGATTTTTTGGATAACTTCTCATTGCCTCTAGAATTGAATCCAAGCTCCTGATCAGGCCTTTGGCTCTCTATCTCGCTTCATATTCTGGTATCGTGGAACTCATCCCTAACCCCCATCTCTGCCTTCCATCTTTCCTCACTTTTAATTCCATCCATTCCGTGGGAAGTTGCATTTCCAGGCTGCAGCACAAGGAAGAGAACCAAAGCAGAGCCCAACAGATTTCCTCAGTTGAGGAGCTGGAACTGAGAGTCTGGGAGATCTAGAGAGGAGAGAGCAGCACAGACAGAGAACTCTGGAGCTCTTCCAAGGGTCCCACTCACGTATTCAGTTGAGGACTGATCAGGGCCTGCAAGTGAGGAAAGTGCAGGGGCCGGGGAAAGCACCAGCCAATGGACTAGGAGTAACAACGCCCAGTGCCCACACAGGCCTGAGAGTAGCGCCTGTTTCCACCAGCCAGACTGGAAACCTTGTGGTTCACAAGGCATTGAGCAGGGTACGAAGAAAGCTCTGGCCTTGGCAGTGGGAACGTGAGCACTGCTCTGGTCTTGCCCAACGAACCTGAAAAACATGAAGGGATTCACCTGTTTTTGAGTAACTTAACTGTATCCCAGAACACAGCTGAAGGATATTTATAGGAAAAAAAAAAGAATATTTATAGGAATGTAAAAATATACAGCATTCAATAAGGTAAAATTTACAAAATCTGGTATCTAATAAAAAGTTAGGAATGCAGAGAATCAGGAAAATATGACCCATAATGAGGAGAAAAATCAATTTATCAAAATTGGCCAGGACTAAAATGGATATTAGAATTATTAGATGAAGACATCAAACTGGTTATTATAGCAGTATTCCATATTTAAAAATATTAAGTAGAGGACATGGGAGATATCAAAAAGGACTAAAATCAAACTTCTAAAGATGAAACTACAAGGGCTGAGATGAAAAATAAGTTTGATGGGATTAATGGCAGATGAGACTTTGTAGAAGAAAAGATTAGTGAACTTGAATACATAGCAATAGAAACTATTCAAAATGTAACATATACAGAAGGAAGAAGAATTTGAAAAAATTAATAAAGCAACAGTGAGTTATGGGACCACTTTCAGAGGCTTTATAACATGGAATTGGTGTCACTGAAAGAGAAGAGAGAAGAGGGGAGGAGCAGAAAAAATATTTGAAGAAATAATGATTGAAAAATTTCCAAATTTGATTAAGACTATAAACCCTTACCCAAGAAGAACAACAAATCTCAGGCACAAGAAGCATGAAGAACACTACACCAGGGCACGCCATAATCCAATTGCTAAAACTAAGCGGTAAAGAAAAAGTCTTAAAAGCAGCCAGGAACAAGACACATTACGTACAGAAGGACAGAGATAAAGATGGCAGTAGATTTCTTGTCAGAAACAGGGCAAGTGAGAAGGCAGTGAAGAAACATCTTTAAAGTACTGAAAGACAAATATTGCCAGCTAGAATTCTTTCCTGAGCAAAAATATCTTCCAAAATCAAATGCTGAAAAAATTCATCACCAACAGACCTGTACTACGAGAAATGGTAAAGGAAGTCTTCCAGACAGAAGGAAAATGATATGAGATGAAAATCTGTATCTACGCAAAAGAAAGAAGAGCACCAGAAATAGTAGCTCTAGATGCAATATATGACTTTTTCTTATTATTTAGGTCTCTTTAAAGATAATTTTCTGTGTAAACGAAGATAATAAGAGTGTATCGTGTTGTTCAATCACAGCAAGAACAGTAACAATTACAACAATGAAGCCCAAAAAATCCACAGTGCACTGCAGGGTTTGTAACATATGCAAAAGGATAATATATGACAGCGGGAACTGTGGGAAGACGGGAGGTGATAGATGGAAGCGCACAGCTGTAAGGTTCTCGTACCATACAGGAAGTGGCATAACATCACTGGAAAGTAAACTGTGGTAAGTTAAATACGTACACTGTACATCCTGAAAGGTCCAGTCCATTTACAAAGCAAAGAGTTCTGGTTTATAAGCCAACAATGGAGACAAAATAAAAGCACAAAAAATACTCATTTAACCCAAATGAAAGCAGAAAAAGAGGGAAAAATAACCAAAGAAAAGATGGGACAAATGGAAAACAAATAAGATGATAGATGTAAACCTGGCCATATTAATAATCATATTAAATGGAAATGAATAAAAGGCGGAAGTTTTCAGATTGAATACAAAAGTATGGTCTAACTCTGCTGCCACAAGAAACACACTTTTAAAATAATAGACACAAGTAGATTAAAAATAAAGGAATGGAAAAAGATATACCACGCTAACACTAATTAAATGAGAGTTTATATGTCTATGTTAAGAACAAATTTGACTTAAAAAATTATTCAAAAGTATTCCCAGAGATAAGGAAGGTTATATTGTAATGATAAAGGGATCAATTTATCAAGAGGACATAACAATCCTGAATTTATACACCTGATAACAAAATATCAGAGCCTCAAAATATGTGAAGCAAAAACTGATAGAACTTCAAGGAAAAAATAGGTAAGTGCACAATCATAGTCTGATATTTCAGTTCTCTCTTCTCTGTAATTGACAGAAAAACAGACAGAAAAGCAGTAAAGATATAGAAGATCTGAACAACGCTATGAGCCAATTTGACATAACTGACATTGATAAAACACCCCACCCAGCAAGAGTAGGATTCATATTCTTTTCAATAGAAAAGACTAAGATAGATCACATTCCGGGCCTTAAAATAAGTCACAATAAATTTAAAAAGATTCAGTCCGTACAAGTCTGCTCTCTGACTACAATCGAATTAAATTGGAAATCAATAAAAAAAAGATCTTTGGAAAATCCTCAAATGTTTGGAAACTAAATAATATGCTTCTAAACAACCCAAGGGTCAAAGAAGAAATCAAATAGATAATTAGAAAATATTTCGTATTGAGTGAAAATGAAAACACACATAACGCAGTTATGGCATGTCACTAAAGCAAAACCAGATAGGCGGCCATTACAAGAAAACTACAGAGCAATCTCCTTCATGGACATAGATGTAAGTCTTCTAAAGAAAATTTTATCATATTGAATTCATCAAAATAGCATAGGGATAATACACTATGGGCCAAGTGAACTTAATCCCATGAATGCAAGGTTGGTTTAACATTAAAAAATCAATCAACGTAATTCACTGTACTAACAAATTGAAAAATAAAACCATTTAGTGATATTAATAGATGCAGAAAAAGCATTTGATAGAATTTAACATGTATAACTGATAAAAAGTATCAGCAACTTAGGAATAGAAGGACATACTCTCAACCTAATAAAGGACATCTATGAAAACCTGCAGCTACTACACGCTCCTCTCTCACTGCTCCTATTCCACGTTGTACTGAAGGTTCAAGGCAGTGCAACAAGGCTAAAACGGTCCATTCATAGAAGCAGAGGATAGAATGGTGACTGTCAGGGCTGGGGGTGGCGGGGGAATGAGGGGTTGTAGTTCAGTTGGTATAAAGTCTAAGTAATACAAGATGAGTAAGTTCCAGCGCGCTCCTGTATGACGTAGTGCCTATAGTGAATAATACTGTCTTGTGCACTTAAAAATTTGTTAAGAGGGTAGATGTCATGTTAAGTGTTTTTATCAAACACATACAAAAAAGAAAAAGAAAAAGGGACACAAGGAAACTTTGGGAGATGATGGATCTGTCTATTACTTTGATTGTGGTGATGGTTTCATGGGTGTGTGCATATGTCCAAACTCACCAAATTGTATACATTAAGTATGTGCAGTTTTTAATATATCAATCATACCTCAATAAAGCTGTTAAAAATAAAATAAAAAATAAGGCAAGAAAATTCATCTAGATTGAAAAGGAAAAATTAAAACTGCCCTTATTTGTAAACAACATCATTGTCTATGTAGAAAATTTGATGGAATCTATAAGAAAACTACTAGAACAGATAAAGGAATTTAGCAAGGTTGCAGAATGCCCATCAATATACAAAAATCACTTGTATTTCTACGTATTAGCAACAGACCATTGGAAATTAAAATAAATACCATTTCCAATAGCATTAAAGAACAGAAAGTACTTAGGAATAAATCTGACAAATGACGTAAAAGATATACGCTGAAAACTGTAAACATTACTGAGAGAAATCAAAGGTGACAACTAAGTGGAGAGTTGTACTATGTTCATGGGTTGAAAGACTCAGTATTGTTAAGATTCAATTCTCAAGTTTACCTATAGGTTCAACATAATCCTAACCAAAATCCCAAACAGGGTTTTTGGGTAGAAATTGGCAAGCTGATTAAAAAATTCATATGAAAGTGCAAAGGGTCTAGAATAGTGAAAACAACTCTACCTGTTTGCAAGACATTATAAAGCTACATATTATATTGGCACCAGAATAGACACATAAACCCACATATACGTGGACAACTGATTTTTGACAAAAAAGGTGCAAAAATAATTCAGCAGAGAAAAGTCGGTGTTTCCAACAAATGGTGCTGAAACAACTGGATATCCATATGCAAAAAAAAAGAATTTTGATCCCTGTCTTGCACCATATACAAAAATTAACTTAAAGTCGAACACAGACCTAAAACTATAAAACTCCTCGAAGGAAACAGGAAAATCATTGTGACTTTGGGTGAGGCCAAGATTTCTTAGACATGTCAGCAAAAGCACAACCCATAGAAGAAAAATTTCAAGTGACTCTCAAAATTAAAAACGTTTAGTCTTCAAAAGACACTATTAAAAGAATGAGAAAGAAAACCACAATCTAAGAGAAAATATTTGCAAATCATATAAAGGACTTGGATCAGGAATAAATGAAGAATTCTCAAAACTCAATAAGAAGAAAGCAAATAATCCAAACTGGGTAAAATCTTTGAACAGACACTCCACTGAAGAATATATACTGATGGCAGGTAAACGTATGAAAAGATACAAAACATCATTCATCATTGCAAATTAAAACCACAAGGAGATATCACTGCATACCTGCTAGAATGGTTAAACTTAAAAAGACTCACTGTCCCAAGTGTTGGTAACGATTTAGCTGGACTGGAACTCTCACACATTGCTGGTGGGAATATGAAATGGCATAACTACTTTGGAAAATAGTTTGGCAGTTTCTTAAAATGATAAACATATTATCCAGCCATTCTACTCCTAGGTATTCATCCAAGAGAAATGAAAGACTATGCCCATACAAAGGCTTGTACATAAACATTCCTAGCAGCTTTGTTTTTAATAGCAAAAAACTGGGAACAACCCAAACGGCCCTCAATAGACGAATTGATACACAAATTGTGGTACATCCATGCGGTGGAGTACTACTCAGTAATAAAAAGGAACAAACCACTGATGCATGCAACAACATGGATGAATGTCATGTTAAGTGAAAGAAGACAGACGAAAAAGAGTAAATACTCTATCCATTCATATAAAATTATAAAAAATGCAAACGAGTCGCAATAACAGAATGAGGATCAGTAGTTGTCTGGGGGAGCGGCAGGAGAGAGGGATTAGCAAGGCTCGCAAGGAAACTTTTCCGGGAGATGGATGTGTTTGTCATGTTGATTGTAGTGCCGGTTTCATGGATGTATCTGTACATATATCACATTATGCACTGTAAGTATGTGCAGTTGTGTTGATTGTGCCTCTAAGGAGCTGTTGAAAAAATCTGACAAAAGATTTTTGTCCTGAGTTGGAATAGAAGGAGTAAGAGTAGAAGAAGTCTAGGACATGTGGTTTATGTGTTAAAATGCAGCATTTCCAGGACATTTTAAAGGTTGATGTGAATGGCATATTCGGAATCAGGGCTGTTGTCCCTGTGGGGATGGGTCCCCAGAGAGATCCGGGCACAGAAAGGAGGTGACTGGACACCCAGCTCAAAGCCCACACTCCCTAGGGGGAGTGGGTTGACATTGTCACATTATCCTTGTCAACTGTGGCTTCCCTGCCTCCTGGAAATGTAGGTAAATCTGGTTCCACCCTCTCAATGCACACCTGTGAAAGCACAGGGCGTTTCCCATGAACCTGGAGAGTTCCTGCTGGTCTGATTCCTCCATCTTTTCCTCTCAGCATCCCAGTGTGCAGCCTCCTGCCATCTTGGATTCGAAGCCCAGTGCCTACAGAGGTCTCGACAAAAGATTGCTAAGGGCTGACAATTCTGGGGTGCGGTGTATTTACCCAAGATCTGAGGAGTCATCCGAGAGGGCGTGCCAGGCTCTCTAGAGTCTCTGCTATTTTGCTGTTCCTCTCTCCCTTCCTCTCTCTCTCCTTCTCTTTTGAGGACCAACAGCTCCTCCCCAGCATCTCAAGCTCACGTGAGTCTACTGGGGGGATCCACTCGTATCTCCAGAGTTGGTATGAAGATGGTTTTAAGCCGAAGACATTTGAGATTCAACTGATGCAGAAAAAAGCCTTCTCGGGGCTTCCTTTATCAAACTCAAAGCAGCAATTTCTGGGAAAAGAGGCTGCCATAAAGCCCCTTTCTGGGAGAGTTTTATGATCCTGAAGAATCCACTCATACCTGAGTGACAAACATTATCCCCAACTTTCTTATCTGTCATTTGTTCTTCTAAAAACCCCATTTGTCTGTCCTAAAAAAAACCCCTATTTGTATTTCCCAAAGGGAGCCTTTTCTTTCCCTTCCCTTTCCTCTACTGAGTTAGGTAGATAAGCCCAAATTATAACCACCCCTTATCGTTGAGCACTGCTGGGTGTATGAGCATTGCATGTGCAAATAAACTTTTCTCTTGCTAATCTGCCTCTTGTCAGTTTAATTTGCAGGCCCCCAAGTGTTGAACCTAAGAGGGTAGAGGAAAAGTTTTTCATCCTCCACATTACTCTCTCTCTCAGCCCCCACCTCCAGAGTCTGAGCCCTTATCCTAAGCGGGATTATCCAGGAATTATCCCCACAAAGGTGTGTTTCTTAGATCTACCCGGAATTCTTGTACCAGCTGTTGCAAGAAGAACAATTTCTCCTTCTATTCGCATAAGTATATGAAAACCAGTGCCCTCTTGCCTCTTTGGGGGGTAGGTTAAGATAAACCCAAATTATACAAAGGAATGTTCACATTTTTAGGCCAACCAGTATCCACAGACTCTCTGGGCTTCAGAAAAGCTATTCCTCAGGGAGAGTACAGAAGGAAATTGCAAAGCTTTTGTCAAAATATTTGGCTGCCAGAAAGTTCCTGTTTGCTTAACAGAGACGAATGCATGAATGCCACAGTACTATCTGTTCTGTTTCATGATCCTCCTCCAAATAAGAGCCTCTGTTGATTTGCACTGGCAATTTGAGAACAAGAAACTGGAAAAAGTAGCTAGAAACCAGTTCAAGGTGGCAGACAGTGGACATGCTGCGGCTCCCGCCTTGTGCCCTAATTTCCGAGAAGGGACAGAAATAATTATTTTAAGAAGGTCCCATCACCATGCTGGGAAGGAAGATGAGATGCTGTTGATGGACAGTAATTATGAGAAGTCCCTTAGAGCGAGCAAGGAAACTGCAGTCAAAATGCATCTGTAGGGGAGGAGGGCTGCAACGGATGGGAGTGGGCCCCAGGATGGCAAACCTGGAGGCGTGACACCACGAAGAGAGCAGACCCCGCCCGAGGTACCTGACGGGGTGTTTGATGGGACATGCAGCCCTTTTCTCAGTTCACAATGTTATCTTGAGTGTCTTGTTTCAAGAGGCGACACTGACTGGATCAGAGAGGCAGGGAAGGGGCTGGGGTCGCTGACAACACCTGGAAAAACCAGACAGCCCCTATGTCCAGAAGATTATTAATGCCCCCGCCCCCCAACATGTCTCACCCGTTTGCCATAATCATGAGAACGGCTGACATATCTGCCTGGGCAGCCCATTTGGCCCCTTCCTACATGCAGGCTGTTGCGTGTTGGTGTAACTTCTCCATCCTGGCACCCAGGGAACTTTACAAAGATGAGCACACAGCTGGAAACCAAGACCATTTCAGGGAAGTCAACACCATGAAAGAGGCACCAAACTCAACACACGAAGTTACATCTTAGTACAAAGTTTGGAAAACAAGCAGAGCAGGACTCTGAGTACATTTAACTATTATCCCCAAAAAGATGCAAGAAGAAATGGCAACCATAAGAATCAACCTGATACACCCACGTTCACGGTAGTGCTATTCACAATAGCCAAAAGGTGGAAGCGAGCCAAGAGTTTATCAATGGATGAATGGATGAACAAAATGCGCTATATCTGCACAATGGGATATCATTCAGCCTTAAAGAGGAAGGAAATTCTGACACATGTTACAACATGGGTGAAGCTTGAAGACGTTATGCGAAGTGAAATTACAGTCAGTCACAAAAAGACAAATACTGTATGATTCCACTCATACGAGGCACCTAGAGTAGTCAACTTCATACAGACGGAAAGTAAAATAGTGGTTGTCAAGGGCTGGGGGGCGGGGAAAATACCGAGTTTCTGTTTGGGACGATTCAAAGAGCTCTGGAGATAGATGGTAGTAAAGGCAGCACAATGACGTGAGTGTACTTAATGAATTGTACACTTCAAAACAGCTAAAATAGCCAGTTTTTTTCTTTTTCTAATTTTATTGAGGAAAAATTGACAAATATAATTGTGTATATTTAAAGTGTACTAAGTGATGATTTGGTATACATACATATTGTGGAGTGATTACCAAGATCAAGAGAATTCACACATCCCTCACCTCACACAATTAACTTTTGTGTGTGTGTGTTGAGAATGCTTAAGATCTACTCTCAGCAACTTTCAAGTATACAATACTGTATTATTAGTCATAGTCATCCTTCTGTACATTAGATCCTCTGAACTATTCTTCTTATAACTGAAAATTTATATTCTTCGACTTACATCTCCCTACTTTCCCCTCCTCCCAGTGCTTGGCAATCACCATTCTACTCTCTCTTTCTGTAAAATTTGCTTTTTTTTTAGATTCCACAGATATGTGAAACCATACATATTTGTCTTTGTCTGGCTCATTTCACTTAGCATAATGCCCTCAAAGTCTATCCATGTTGCTGCAAAATTTAGGATTTCTTTTTTTATGGTTGAATAATATTCCATTGTGTGTGTGTGTGTGTATACATACACACACGTACCACAATTTCTTTATCCTTTTATCTGTCTAAGGACATTGAGGTTGTCTCCATATCTTGGCTGTTGTGAATAATGCTATATGCAACACTGTGCACACGTGTGTGCAGATATGTCTTCAAGATGCTGTTTTTATTTCTTTTGGGATATGTCCAGAAGTATATACACAGGGATTGCTGGATCAGGTAGGAGTTCTATTTGCAATTTTTCGAGGAAACTCCAGGCTGTTTTCACAGGCACAAGGGTTCCCTTTTCTCTACATCCTTGAGAGATAACACTTGTTATCTCTTGTCCTTTTGATAATAGCCATTCTAACAAGTGTGAGGTGATATCTCTTTGTGGTTTTGATTTGCATTTTGCTGATGATTAGTGATGTTGGGCACCTTTTCATGTACCACTGGCCATTTGTATCTCTTTGGAAAAATGTCTATTGACGTCCGTTGCCCAGTTTTAAATTGGATTATTTGCTTTTGTTGCTACTGAGTTGTATGAGTTCTTTACATATTTTGAATGTTAATCCCTTATCAGACACATGGTTTGCAAATATTTCCTTCGTGTACTGCAAATATTTCCTCCCATTCTGTAGTTGCTTTTTCAATTTATTGATGATTTCCTTTGCTGTGCAGAAGCCCTTTAGTTTGATGTAGTCCCACTTTTTAATTTTAGCTTTTGTTGCCTGTGCTTTTGGTGTCTTATCCAAGAAATCATTGCCAAGACCAATGTCAAGGATCTTTTTCGCTATATTTTCTTCTTTTACATAATGCTAATGGATAGCATTAGAAAAACTTTATTGAGGTATGATTGACGTGTAAAAAGCTGTACATATTTAATGCATACAACTCAATGAGTTTGGGGACAAGTACACACCTGTGAAACGATCACTACCATCAAGGCCATAGACATATCCATCACCTCCTAAAGTTTCCTCTCACCCCCTCTTGCATTAAATTGAGTAACAAACCCAAATCCAGATATATGTTGTGTACATGAGAAATTCTTAAAATAAAATGGTAAAGAAATATTGAAAATAAAGAGATGAAAAATATAGACAAATATTGGCAAATAAATCTGGAATAGAGATATTAATATTAGGCAGAAAGGCCTTTAATGTGAAAAGCATTAAAAAGGGCAAATTGAAGCACTGTTTATAGATAAAAGGAACAATCCATCAAGGAGTGACCACAGTTACAAGCCATTATGTGCCAATGACGTAGATTTGAAATATTAACACAAAACCAGACAGAAATACAAGGAGAAATGCACAAAGCCACAACCATGTATAAAGCTAAAGCAGAAATGCAAGGAAAAATGGACAGTCTCATCCTTCACTCATAAATTGACATAGCAAATAGATAAAAAACCAAGAAAGTAAGAAATTTGAATAGAAAAATAAAAAGTTGATTTTGTTAGTTTTGTGCCTAACAGAGAATATAGTTTTCTTTTCAATTATATTACTTGCAATTATGTTCTTTTTTTTTTTTTGAAAGCTTCATGCATGGTTGCATATCCTAGTTGTTAGTTTAGTTCTCTTGTGTGAGCCGTCACCACAGCATGGCAGCTGACAGATGGGTGGTGTGGTTCTAGGACCAGGAAAACAACGAGGGCTGCCATGGGGAGAGTGCTGGATCTTAACCACTAGAACACCAGGGCGGGCTCTGTAATTATGTTTTAGATTAAAAATCAACCCAAGTTGGGCTGCAAAGGAAATCTCAATAAATCTGAAAGGCAGAAATAGGCCATTTTCAGAGGTCAATTCAAAGAGGCAATTTTTAAATGCAAAATTCAATAGAATTAGATGTTAAAAACAAAGAGATAACCGAAGAATCTCATATACTTGAAAGTTTTAGAAAACCATATATACATTTTGAAGTACTACTGGGTTAAAGAAGAAATCAAAATGGAAATTAAAATCTCTTTATATATCAACAAAAAGAATATTGTAGAGCAAAATTTGTGAGTTATAGACAAAATGGCATTCTGAGGAAAATTTGTAAACATAAATACCTTTATAAGAATAAAAGAGCTTAAAATCAAATTGAGCTTTCATCCCAAGAAGCTAGACAAAGTACAAACACAAAATAAAACTATTCCCTAATAAAAAAATCTCCTCAAACTAGATATAGTAGAAAACTTCCTGCATCTGAAAAAGGATATTTACAAGAGAGCTACAAAGTGTCACAGTCGATGTTTCCGAGATTCCCAGGAAGTCAGGAAGAGGATGAGGATGCTGTCCATCCCCTCCACTTCTCAGTGCTGTGCCCGAGCTCCTGGGCCAGTCGTCTTCAATCCAGGTTGTCTACCAGCATCATGTGGGAGTCTTAAAGTCACAGCAATGTCTGGACCCCATCCCAGGCCACTTGAGTCAGAATTTCTGAGGGTGGGGCCCAGACGCTGGAATTTTACATGCCTCTCTAGGTGATAGAGTTAAAAACTGCTCTAGCCTATGAAGTGAGACAAAGACAAAAGAAAAGATGTAAGAGGCATAGATACCATAATGGAAGAGGCAAAACTATGAGATTATTTACCTGGAATATTGAAGAGAATCAACTGGCAAACTGGAAAAATGAACATGAGAGCACAGAAGATGATGAAATACAAGGTCACTGTGAAAAATCAATAGATTTCTTATATGGTATCAATAGTAGGTTAGAAAATGTATAAAAAGTGCCAATTATGAAGGAAATAAGAACAAAACAAAATAGGAAAAAAACACTAAAAGAAGTATAAAAGACCTTTATGAAGGCAATTTGTTTTAACCGAGGCATACAAGATAAACCCAATAAATGGAGAGATTATACTATCTCCATAGACAGGAGCACTCAGTCATGAAGAAGCTAATTCACTCTAAATTAACTATCACCTCCCTCAAATTTCAACAAAACTCATCACAGAACTTTATAAGCAAATTCTAAAATTTATATGAGGAAGCAAATGTGCAAGAATGGCTAAATTTGAAAAAGGACATCGATGACGTTCAATATCTTGTCCTACAAGATATCAACATATAAGATGTGGCATTAATAATCACACAGTGTGGTATTGGTGCAGGGAAAAAAAAAAAATAGATCACTGAGCCAGAACAGAGAAATCAGAAAAAGATCATATGTGGGAATTTAGTATAAGATAAAGGTGGAGTTTGAAACCAGTGATGGAAGGATGGATATAACAGTTTAGATTAGCTTTGACTGCATGTGACAGAAAACCCACACAAGTGGCTTAAACAAGAAAAAGTCTTCTTATTTATCTTTCACATGGATGAGAACTGGAGGTCACTGATCCAGGACAAGTATGGCAGCTCCATGACCACGAGGAGCCTAAGTCCCATCTAGCTGTCTGTTCCACCATCCTTAACGCATTGATTTGATTCTCAAGTTTGCCTATAATTCAAGACATGGCTGGAGCTCCGGCCATCACATCTACATTCCAGGCAGGAAGAAGGAATACGGCAGAGGAAAGCAAAGGGCATGATTCTTTGCTATGTTAGCCCCCTTTCAGGAGCCTTTCTGGGGATCTTAATGACTTGTGTTTAGGTGATATTAGTTACCCCTACTTGCACTGGAAGCTGTCAAAGGAAAATCGTCTAGCTGGGCACATGGCACTCCAGTAGTAAAAGCGTTCCACCAGTAAAGAAGTCAAAGTGGATTTTGGGTACACAATTAGCAGACGGTTCAGTTTGGGTGACGTGCAGGTCCTTCCTCAGATCTGGTGACTGTAAATTTAAAGTCAAATGATCTCCCCACAGCACACCCTGGTAGAGAAGGAAAAACAGAGAGCTACACAGAAAGCATTCCACCAGAAAGGGGAGGAGGACTCACACGGCAGTGACTGATGCACAGGAAGTACGAGGTCTCTGGGCGGGAATAGCAGATTCCCTATTTTGGGAGTGAGGTAAATTTCTTGGTTACCCCGTCTGGCAGCCCCGGGTTCTGTTCTGTAGGGTTGCCAGATTTAGCAAATAAAAATACAGGACATCCAATTAAATGTGAATTTCAGATAACAAGATAATTTTTTAGTAACATGTATCCCCCAAGACTACGTTATATACCCCAAAAATTATTCATTGCTTATCTGAAATTCATATTTAACTGGTCGTCCCATATTCCATCTCAAAATCCCACCAGAAGTATCATTTGTGCACTCTCTGGCCACATCTGAGGTGGGCATGGCAGAGTTTGTTCATGGACGCTGCACAACTTCTCTCGCCCGTTTTCCGTAGGGTTTGCTTTAGGGATTGAAGCCATAGGCTTTTGATGGCCGCTCATGGTTATATTTTATTTGAAAAATTCTTCCTTCTTTCCTTTCCCGTCCTTTCCGTCTTTCTATCAGCAATAGACAATCAACAAAATAGTTCCCTAAAAGGTTGGTAGCCTACAGGTCTACTTGTTTCCGGTCAGCGTCATGTGAGTGCATCCTTGGTGAAGGACCTTGATGGGACATGGTTGTCAAGCCTACTTACCAGCATGTGCCCCACCCATGCCTCCTTCAACTTGATGCATGAATTCTCAAAGCCATCTGAAGCGATGGACAAGGATGGGAAGGCAATACTCTGAATGTCACCTGGACTGGCTGGCTCACTGACTTGGGTAGTCAGTCATTGGTCTTGTCTCTTGCAAAGGCTGAAATTTTTCAATTATGGCTTGTAATTGCTTCAGTAATAGACACAAAAGCAGTCGGACTTTTCAACCTTGCAAAAATGGCTTCAAAAATGAGATTTTTGGTCCACTTAGTTTGCAGGCCGCAGAGTGTCTTTCTTAGCAATGCAGGATTTCCTTTTATTTGTGCTTGTGGACTGAATTGATGTCTGTCTTATAGAACTTCGATAAAAGTGACAGGAAAGAATCAGCTTATTCTAACTTTCTGGAATTTTCCTTATTATTTGTTTTAATACTATAGTCTTACATAACAAGAGGTCTGTTTTCCAAGGTGAATGACTGATGGAGTATTTTTTCATCTCATAACAAGGGTCTCCAGCTTTCCAGCCTGTGGTATCTGAGTCCTCAGTAGCTACCTCTTTACCTCCTACCTTTGGCTGTTTCCATATTTTAGGTTCTCTTCTTTGGACAACTCATTTCTGGTACCAGAATCTGCAACAATTAAGATTAAATTAGCTTCATATAACAGAAAACCACTGTGTGATTTAACCAACATAAAGTCGAACTAATTATTTCTCATAAAGATATGAGCTCTGTCTGGGGCTGGTATGGCAGCTCCATCAGGAACCCAAATTTCTCCTGTGTTTCCGCTTTACCATTCTGAGTGAGTGGTTTTCTTCCTTGTGGTTGTCTCATGGCCCAAGATCCAGCCGTCAAACTGGGTTCCAGGCAGGAAGAAGAAGGATGAGAGAGCAGGGAAAATGTGCATACCTTCGAGCAGAGATGGTCTGATTTAAAGAGTCTTCCCCACGCACCTACTAGAAACTTCTGTTTACCTCTAATCACCCACTCTTTGACATGGAAAGAGCTCCAAGACATTGTGTTGAGTGAAAATAGCACACACATACACAAGCACAAAAGAAGGATCTGTGTAGTTTGCTACTGTATACATTATATTTGTATCTATCGGTATATTTGTCTCTCTCTATATCTATATCTATACATACACAGTTCTGGAAGTATAGTCACCAAAAGGGCTTGAAATTAAGGGTCACGGTCAAGGGAAGTTTGATTTACTTTCTCTGTAGTGGTTGAAAATTGTATTTGTACACTAATTATTTTTATTTACTTGTATAATTAAGAAGATATAAAAAGAATGTAAGAAGGTAACCAGGGCATTGTTGGAGCTGAGGCTATAGACCAGAGGATGCCAATAGGCTTGACTTGGCTTCTGGGATCAGGGTCTGTAGACCTGGTTTCCATTTTCATCCCTGAGCAGCCACTTGTGTTCTCTGAGACTGAGTTTGATGATGAGACCCACCAAAGAGTTGTTGATACCATGTAAGACAACTTAGGGACAAATGCTTTGTAAATTCTATCGGGGCACACAAATTACCATGTATAATTATGTCTATATGACTTTGTATAATTTATTGTATAATTGTGTTACAATGTACCACCATATAATTATACTGTAATGTGTAACACTTTGGAGTGAAAACAGAAGTAGAAGATAAAGAAGTATTAACTAATTTAAGGTATGTGAAAGAGCCAAGTAGAAGCTCACACTCATGGTAACAAAGTTGAATTTTAAACACAGGTCACGTGATGCTGTGCCCAGGACCCTGTCCATGCAACTTACGAAAAATTTTACCTGGCTCACCCACTTTTTAGTCTAATTATTATATCACACGCTCACTGACTTTTTTCTTTTTTTTTTAGGTTCTATTTACCCTTAACCCCTTTGCTATTATTTCAACAGTGGAATTTCTTAGATTGCCGGTAAATTGTCATTTATTTAGTACAACACAAAGCTATCGACTAGTTGAATTGGATCTAGGATCAACCCATCTCTGCTGAATTAGAAGAGTCGAGTGGTTGTTTTATAGAGTTATCATAGTATTTGGGGAAAATATGAGCATTTACTTTAAAAAATTTAATAAATCCTTTGTGCTGAACCTAATTATTAATATTATTACTATCAAACTAATACTTTAAAAATTATCTGGAAATAATATGCATTCTGTGAGTTTCTAGGACCTGTCGTGAAAGACAGGCAGGGACCAGAGTCTGCCGCTGGTGGGTGGAAATTGGTGCACACGATGAAAGTAAAGTCATGGGGAGCTCAGAAGAGCTTAAAATAGGCTTAGCCACCAAATGTCCGAATGCAGGAGCGAAGGCCTGGGCACGGAGAAGTAAGCCGTGTGCCTGGTAGCAAGGAACTTCTCTGTTGAAAATTTATTAATCAATGTTTACTCAACTTTAAAAATTGCTATTGTCTCACTCTTGGTATTCACAACAGAGCAATACAGTAAATTAAATGCATCTTCAATTATTCAAAGCCACTCCACAGAATTATCACACCTAAATATTGTGTTTTAATGAACTGTACTTAATTTCTACACAATTAAGAGACTGTCTATGCTACATCTTTCTCCCAGAGGTCTGAGGCAGTCTGTCTGGCGCTGCAGGTGACATGTGCTTTCACGTGGTTTCAAATGTCGTCCTCTAAACCCCCTCCTGCTCCCATCCTCCTCCTTTCCTACTAAGCCAGGCTCAGCAACACTCTCGTTTACTGCGTGAGGTTCTGGGAGGTGGGCTGGAGCAGGGAGGGGAGGCTGCTGCTAACTATAGAGTGGGGAGATCTTTATCTGGGAGACAAGAAATGAAAGCCTGGGAATGTGAACTCCAGTCCATGATCTTAGGCTGCGGAAAAGGGAAGGGACAACAGATTCACGCCGTCACTCTGTCCCCAGGGATTAAAGTCCCTAAGACCTTGAGACCCAAACCCATGAACAGGAAGAAAGTAGGAGGGAAAAATGGCACAGTTCAATGTCAGCACACTTCCGTTGCTCACCTTTCTGTCCCAGGGACGAGGCAAGTTCACGTCAGAACCTCTGGACAGAAAGCATGCCTTCCTCCGCTCACCTCAGTTCTGCACGGCCCGCGTGGCCCCCTCCTTAATCCACGAAGCTGACTCGTCCTCAGAAGCCAGAGCTGCACAATTCACTGATGGCCCCTGAAGGCTCCTTTGTTCTTCCTCTCAGGGTTTCATGCAGGCAGGGAGGGTCCCCTGGCCAGGCCACAAGACAGGCCATGACCTTAGCCCAGGCTTGGGTCTTGGGGCCCCTTCTGCCCACCTTCTGTTAGGGTCTAACCATACAACCGTTGTGATCCAGGGTTACAGTTAAGATATCTGGTTTTTTTTCCCCATAACACTTATCATCTTCCAATAGACTGTCTACTTAATTAATTTTCTTTATCGTTCATCCCCTCCACTTGAATGTGAGTTCCGCAGGACCAGCATTTTGGTCATTTTGTTTGCTAATGAGTCCCCAGCACCTGCCTCATAGAAATCTGTTGTGTAAGTGGAATGAATTAATGAATGCCTACCTGGACTCATTTATCACTGCACGCACGCAGCACTCAGACGTCCATCCTCCCCCCGACCCCACTGCATTAGCCAGGGTGGGTTAGGTCAAGTTGCAGAAAAATTAGCTCTGAAATCTCATGGGTTTAATACAACTCAGATTCATTTCTCCTTCATGCCCCATGTCCAACTGTGGTTAGCAGGGGGTGGGGTTGAACTCACACGGTCACTCAGGGACACAAAGTGATGAAGTTCTGCCCTCTGGAACATTGCTGGTCACTGCAGCACCAGGAGAGACAGCCAGACGGTCACACAGCCAGGGGCACAGGTCGCTTCTGCCCACAGCTTGTTGCATAGTCACATGGGTCCTGCCGAACAGCGTGGAGTGGCTGGGCCGTGAGGGGAGCAGATGGAATACTGAGGGAGCATTGCTGTCTCTGCACACTCATACCTGTTCATACTCACTCAAATTTACTCACACTCACCCACAGCCATTCACACCCACTCAAGCTTACTCTTACTCAGACCCCTTCCTACCCACCCATAACTTCCCTTGCTCACCCAGGCCCAATCACCACACACGCCTGTGCACTGCCTAACTCATGTCTCGCCTGTGCTCCCCGTCCACCACCCCCACCATCTCCAACATGTTTACTCATGGCCAACCATATTTAATCTCCTAGGCTCTCTTCCTCTTGTTTCTCCTGAAATGAATTGCTCTTTGGCACAGGGGGACCTCTCTGGGTAGAGTACTGGATGCCATCTTTTGGGATACAAGGACTGCTTTGTCATGTCAAAATATGTAATGGACTCCCGCGTGCTAACAGCAATATTTGCAGTAATTCTTGACTGAGCAAACATTGAATGTTAAGAAACCTGCCATGAACTCAGCAACCCTTAAGCATCTGCACCTGCTAGAAATATCGTTGTGCGTTGATATGTAAGCATATCATTTACTGAGGTTGCAGACATGCAGATTCAAGGGTCCTCTGCAATAATGCCATGGCCTAGGAGTTGGACGCCACTGAGGTAGAATAGTGTTCATGAGCAAGAGAGCAAAGTCCAGAGAGGCGTTCACTTCATCCCTCACTTGCTGGTCGGTGAAGCTGACCTCAGGGCGTGAATGTAACCCCTCGCTGCCACAGTGACTGATGATGGTTTGTAATCCTGTCAGTAGCCACGCTTCACTTTAACCACATTGCATGTTCTCTTCTCATGGACAAACCCATGCAATGTAGAGCTCAGCTTACAACTGATAGAAACTCTATCCAGAAAACGTGATCCGTTATCTCCCCGGATGTGGTCAGTCCACTCACCTCCAGGATTTCATTTCCCATTTGAGGGTGCCTCAAGATGCTAACGTTATGCCAAGAATTTTCTGAAAATGAAAAGGACTCGTTTAGGGAGCTCTGCCAGAGATGAGAAGAGATTCCATGACTTCTGGGTGTGAAGTGTCCAGAGAAGAAGCCCAGGACCACTGGACGCTTCCTTGTCTAATGCTTTCTCCTATTCTCCCCCATTGCTCCCTTTACCACCCCAGACCACTGTCTTGTCGGGCCCAAGGACTTTCACCCTAGGGACTACCCCTGCTAAGGGATGTGAGGGATGGTTCTAGAAGCCATGGCTGTTTCCTGATAGTTCGCGACTCCTCAGTCTGCCCAAGGTTACCTTGTCCTTCAAGAGTTAAGTCAAACTGGTTCACATTCCTTCTCATGTGCAGTGAATCTCGACCATGCACTCATCTTTAGAGTTGAGATTTCCTCATAGACCGCTGTGTAGCCCACAAGGGGGTGGGGAGGAGTGGACTCTTTTTGTGAGTATGACGATGGTTAGATGGGTCATATCACCAGGCAGGGTACCTCCGGGGCTGGTCTTCTAAATGTGGGTGGTCCCTGTTCTTCCAAGCCGTGGCCAACTTCCTGGGCACTGCTGTGTGCACCCCAAGTGCCAACAATCACTGTACTGATTAGAGACAGTCGCTCCACATCACCTGCACCCCCTGGTGTGGCCGTTTCTCCCGCAGGCTCCTGCACACCACCAGCCTGCAGTTCCTTCTTCGATGTGGAAATGAAGATCCCTTCTACTTCTTTCCTCCTTGTAGAAAGTCCTCTCAGGTTCCAGGTCTCTAAGCCCATGCCCAGTTTTCAAGTGTGGGTATGTATCTGTTTATTTTTTTATTTATTCTTATTTTTAACTTTTTTTATTAGAATTTATTTTTTGAGCAGTTTTAGGCTCACAGCAAAATTGAGTGGAAAGCCCAGAGAGTTCCCATACGCTCCCTGCCCCCACACAGGCACAGCATGTCTTATTTTTATAACATCTACATAGTTTCTATGGATTTGGGGGTGGGGGACCGTCTGCAGTGTGGGCTACCATCTTGAGACCAGAAGTTCCTTCCATGTGCAGTGGGAGCGTCTCTCCCAGTACTTCAAGGATTCTTGGGCACAGGTTCTAAGCCCCTGCCTCTGCTGAGCTCTTGATCACCCTATGACATTCCTGAATGTTCTGTCCCTTTTCTCCCCTGAACTGCATCTCTGGGGATCACATCACCTTACTGGGCACATCCCTAATTTCTCCACTCCCTCAGTGCCGGAGAGCCAAGGCTGTGTGCCAAGCACGATTTATGACAGGGCTGGGGCACCGGGAGAAGGGTCTTTCTCAGAGCAGCGTGGTAAATAACATAGCATGGGGTTAGAAATCCTCGTGCACAAAAGCCCCTGGGTTGTTCCCAGGCATAAGCAACTTCCACTGGGATTCTGGGCTCACGGGGCTCCGGGCTCCACTGCCTCCCTTCTTCTTCTCTCTGGCTCCATCCCCCAGGCCCCCATTTTCCCATACACTTCACGCAGAGCCGGTCAGCGACGTCTTTATCTGTGTCCAGACTTTCCAGGCTGTGCACAGAGGGCCTCCTTTTCAAAACCAAACCCCATGGAGGTGTGTTTCTGTACAAAGACTTTTCTCTTTGTGAGAACTCCTGACCAGCTCTGAATCTCTCTTCCCCTCGCCTCTAATACTTTCAGTCAAGGATTCACAGAAGGTTGGGCTGGGTGAGACCCGAGTCCATCTAGTTAGTTAAACTCTCCATCTGATGCTTGAATTCCTTCCGCAGTCACTGAAAAGGGACAGGCAGACCCTGCTCGCAGCCCGCCAGCCTCCAGGGTTAGTGGAGGTCCGGCTTACTTCACCACGTGCACAGTCTTTGCATCTTTTGAGCTGCTGCTTCCTGATCTGTCAAAGGCGACAGGAGACTGATATCTACCTCCAGGGCTGTTGCGAGGATGGAATGAGGTGCGGGAGCCCAGCACAGACTCAGCAATTGGTCCACGTTTCTGCTTGCTGTCTGCTTGGAGCAGGTCTGATGGATAACAGGGGGCAGTGCTCACCTAGTGAACTGATCTGTCCTCGACCCTGTTTGTTTTTAGCTGGGACCACCATCGCACGGGCAACCAGAGAGAGATTGCTCCTCGAACTTCTGTGGGGGATGGTGATGGTGGTCGGGCATATTTGATTCTGTAAAACTACAGAATTTCTGTGTGATTGGTGGCAGAGGGAGAGGCAGAGACCTTGGGGGGGGGAGCTGTCTGGGACAGCAAGCAGGGTTGGTGGTGTGAGCCTGACCTGGTTCAGCCTTGGGCACCAGCCTTGGTGGGATAAGGTGATGGAGCCTGGGCCAGGAAGGGACTCCCCTAGGAATCTTTGTGACCCCATGACTTGGCGTTAGAGAGTGGACTCTGCCTGATCTGTGACAGTGGCCACAGAAGAAGCTACCACAGCCACAGGCTGAGCCCTGACCTGGCCCTTCCACCAGGCCAGCCACACGCTGGCTCTCACCTCTGGGTGAAAGCTTGTCATCACTTGGAGTCCCTTCCTGCCCCCAGGGGCCTGCACCACTGATTGCCAGCAGCAGCCGCAGCAGCAGCAGCTCCAAAGCTGGCAGATGGCACACGTCTGCCTCGGAAGGATTCCCAGTCCTGTTTGCAGCTCCTCTAGGATGCCACTGATGTTCCCAAGAGGGGCTGTGAAATTCTCAGATAATTCTCAAAATAAAATTAATTTTAATACATTTTCATTTAAAAATAATAAGTGCTAGACCGAACTGTGTGGGGAAACTTGGTTGCAGAGGGAAGTCAGGAAATGAATCCAGCTGTCAGGATCCACCGCCCATGGGAAAGCAGGCGAGGTCCCCAACGTCAGAGCCGCCCTCCATCGTGGCCAGATCGCCAGGTCCAGCTGTGGGGGACCCACAAACCCCATCACCGCTCCTGCGATGTGGGGATTGGGTCCCAAACTCCCTGAAGGCAGTGCCCGACCTTCGTTGCCGCTGGGAAGTGCTTATTACAGACGGGGAGTCCATGGTCCACCTCCCCCCGCCCCCCTCACCCCACCCCCGCTTTCTCCCTGCTCCAGGTTAGTGGGCCCACAGACCTTCTGCTCACCTCTGCTGTTCTCCTCACAGCTCCTCCCATTGCTCCCTCTGCCTCCTTGATTTCTCAGCCTTCCCCACCTCTCTTCTCTTCCCCTCATCTGTTCTCCAACCCTCTCTTCTGTCTTCTTTCCCCTCCTTTTAAGTCAGGGAAACAAGGACTTGGAAGCCGACAGGACCACGCAGCCCGTCTGGTCCAGCGTCCTCCTCTTTCACAGACGGTTCCTCCCCCTTCCGTCGCTTGACTCCGTTCTCGTGGTCTTTGTCCTTTTCTCTCCTTCTGCTTCTCTGTTTCCGACTCTGTCCTGTTGCTGTCTTGTCTGGACCCTTCTCCCCTCTCCACTCTTTTCCTCCTTTCCTCCTCTCGGTCTCTGTCCCTGTCCATGACTCTGTCTTGGTCCCCGTGTCTCAGGGTCTCTGACTCTCTCTGCCTCTGCCCGTGCTCCCACGTCCGCTGTCTCCATCCAGATCCTCTGCTCTCCCCGCCTCCTCTCTGTCTCTCTGTCTGTCTTTGTGTCTCTGTCTGTCTCTCTGTCTCTTCTCTCTATCTCTCTTTTTCTGTCTCTGTCTCTCTCTCTCTTTATCATGAGTTTCCTTCCTGGAAGGCCTAGAAGAGGACATGGCTTCAGCCCTTGGTTCTTAGCCGTCTTGTAGGAGTTAAGGATTGAGGGCCTCAGTGACGTCTGACAGAGTGAGCAGTCAGGGCCTTGGTCCCTTGGTCCTGGGACTTTGGTCTGATCCCACAGGGACCCTCAGCTAAACCAGCTGCCTTTTCTACGTTCTCCCGCACCCCTCCCCCGATCCAGCCCCCAGGATGAGACCTGCACCCACGGAGGAGCCCTCACACTTGAAGGCGGGACCCCAGCTGCTGGGAGCTGAGCAAGGGCAGCTCCCTGTCCCCGAGGGCGGGCTCTGAGCTGGGCACTTGTTGGCTTGGGGATTATTTCCTGGCTGCCACTCTCCCAGTGGATTATCTGGAGGAGGGCAGTGAGCTGTTCCCAATCTGACCTGAGGGCGATTCTCACTCAGTGTCCTTTGTATCACAGTCTCCTGAAATGTCTCGTGGGCTTAAGAGGTGGAAGAGCACCTGTATGGAAGAGACGAGGAGAGAGAGAGAGCAGGACACACACACACACACACACACACACACATACACAGACTATTTTTCAGGTACGTGTGTGTGTGTGTTCTCTCTCTCAAGCCTAAAGTGACTGTCTTACTATTTCCTTCCACCTGTCAGACTGTTTTTCTTCAAGGCCTAGAACAAATGCTGCCTCCTTCTTCAAGCCTTCCCTGATTTCTCTTTCCTGTCTCTGTTCACTCCCACACCCTGCAGTAACTCCTTCCTCTGCTCAATCCTGGGACACGGGGCTTCTCCCTCCTCCTTTATGACCCCCACCCCGCCAATGGAGGCTACGAGGTGAGGGAAATGGGGGGATGTTGGTCAAAGAGCACGAACTTTCCGTTATAAGGCGAATAAATCTTGGGATCTAATATACAGCCTGGTGAATATAGTTAATAATAATGAAATTTTCTAACAGAGTAGATCTTAAGTGTTCTCACCACACACACAAAAATGGGGAGGTGATGGATGTGTTAATTAACTTGATTGTGGGAATCATTTCATAATGTATCCATATATTAAATCATCGTGCTGTACATCTTTAAAAAAATAAAACCTTTGATATCTTAAAAAAAAGAAAAAGAGCGGTGGTTCTGTTGAATGGACAATGGTGTTCAGAAGCGAAGATCTGGTTTCTAGACGTGCTTGTCGGTGCTGGGATGTCATTCTTCCGAGGCCCTCCCTGCAGGCAAAGCTGGGAGACATACGTCTGTCGTGAGATAATAAATGTTTGCTATTGTGAACTGCCAAGTTTTGGGGTAACTTTTTATACAACAATAACTACTAAGAAGGTTTTAAAATTTTAGATGGAAGAGTCTTTAAAATTTTTTTGTTCTAATTTCTAATTTTATTGCACTGTGATCAGAGAGTGTTGTTAATAATATTTCTGCTTTAAGGAACTTAATGATATTTTCTTTGTGACCTAGCATATGTTCCATTTTTGTGACCGTTCCATGTGTACCTGAGAAAAGAGCGTATTTGCTTTCAGCAGAGTGTAACGTTTTATATCCGTGAGGTCTACCTTCTTGGTGATGTTAATTAATTCAACACATTTGCTGAGCGCCTCCTACGTACCAGGCTGTATACGGGCTTCTAGGGTAGAGATGAAACCCTCAGTACTGCTCTCACGGAGCTGACAGGTTTATAGAAATAAATAAGCTAGGTTATAAGAATCAGTTGTTCATATAAGGTCCTCCACCTTTCCTCAAGGAACACTACTGCATCCAGACCCTCGTTCTCTGCTGGACCGTTTCACATCCTGATCTTAAGGGGTCTTGCCCCTATCACACGGAGGGAGCGACCTCCCTGGAGCTGGCTGTGTGTCTGAAGGCCTCTGCACAGCTCTGTCCTCTGTGCCTCTCACTCCACATAGCTCCACGGGCCGACTGAGCTGACCGTCTCAAGCAGGCTTCAGTCAGAGCCACATTTTCCAACTTCCCGACTTCCGGTCTGACTTCAGACAGAAGCCAGTCTCCTTGGTGCCTGCATAGGCCTGGTGGTTCCCTCCCCAACATTTCCCCCAGCCCTCGCCCATGGGTAAAACGGCTGTGTGGAATGACCATGCTATTTTTGGAGCATCGATTTCAAACCTCGTTCTAAGAGTTGATTCTGATTTCTTTGTACCCAGTCTGGCTCCTAATCTCATCCCTCTTGCTACAGTGTCTTGTTCACTTAACTCATTCTTAAGCCAGTCAAGGCAAGGCATTCCCTTGGCCAGAGAGACTAGCTCAGAGATGGGCGTGTGACCCAAATTGAGCCATTGACATATGGGGAGAAGTTCTCTAAGGAGTTATGGGAAAGAAGATTCCTCACTAGCCTAAGAGATCCACTGAAGGCTAACCCTCCTCTCTTGAGATGGTGGGATATAGAAGGGATACCTGGAAATGCTGCTGCCATTTTGCCACCATGAGGGAAGCTGACACTAAAGAAAGCAGAAAAGAGAAACAGAAAGTGCCAGCTCCTTAATGCCACTGTTGGACCACTGAATCCAACCAACTCTGGAGTCTGCCTTACCTCAAGAACTTCTATTTCCTTATATTGTTTACTCCAGTTTGATTGGGTTTCTTGACTTGCACTGTAAAGATTCCTGACAGGATCAGGGTCTGCAGAGCTTTCTGATGACTGCTTCCCATCCTCGCTCCCTGCACGACTCTTCTGTGTCCCATCAGGGAGGTGCATGAGGTTCTGCTCCGTTAGCAAGGCTCTACTGCTGTTGCAACATTGACCTACACTTGTGGGTAGGTCACACGTGTGTTCAGATCCCATCAATGTTCCTCACAAGCTGTGTGGCCTTGGACAAGTTACCTAACCTCTCTGAGTTTGTCATCTTCTCTGTAAAAGGGACAAGAAAAAAAAATCAATCCCATCCCTCTCAGGGCTCTTGTGAATGAGACGATGCATATAAAACCCAGCACACAGTAGGACCACAGGTAATGTGGCTTCCACTCCCTTTGCTCCTGCTTCATCATGGAGTGTGCATTCCCTGCATTGGGCCTTAAAGGAGACGCTTAGATGCTCTGGCTTAAAATCCCAGCGATTTCTTGAGAGGAAAACAAGTCCCTGTTGCCCGAGAAGATGAACAGCTCAGCCATTTGCTAAAACAAATATTAGCTCAGTGTTGTCCAGGGAGAGCGAGCGGCTCCAGGAGTTGTTTGTGTTTGTATCCTTCAAGGAGTGATGAATACGCTGCTGAGGACAAACAACTTGAGGGGAGGGCTTGGAGAGGGGCGGCGGTTCCGTGAGCTCCCCACCTGCCTCCTGTTCTTGCGGTGGGGTCATTTATCTGGGCAGCTGGGGCATTTCCCGTCTCTGCCCTCTCTGTATGTTTGGGCTGGTGCTCTGGCTGCGAGGGCCACCCACACCTGGGGCTGCTCCTGGCCTTGACCCTACCCAGTGGCTTGGAGGTGGCTTCACTGGTCTGATGGACTGTGCATTCAGACAAATCCTGAGAGTTTTCAGGGAGAATTGAGCCCTCACTTATGGGTGTTCATGGCACACATGCCAGGCCAGGGTTCGACAGCCTTGGCCCCATTGACATCTTGGACCTGGTAACTCTTTGTCTTGAAGGGGTGTCCTCTACCTCATAGGATGCTTGGCAGCATCCCTGGTCTCTACCCTCTAGATACCAGTAGCACACCTCCCCCGGTTGTGACAATCAAAAATGTCTCCCAACATTGTCAAATGCTCCCTAAGGAAAGACTTCACCATCGGTTGAGAACCACTGTTCCAGACGAAGGCAGGGGAAAATTCTGGAGCTTGCTCTATCTTGGTTCAAATCATGGCCCCATCGTGCACAGCTGTGATATTTGGCTGGTTAACTTAACCCCTCTGAGCCTCAACTCCCACACCTCTAAAATGGGAGCCACCATAGCACCCATTTCATAGGACGGTTGTGTGAGAGTGAAAATGAGGTGCCTGGCCCCACTCTCCTTCCTACGTGTTAGCCTGCTTGTAGTATATTTCAAAACTACGAGGGCAAGGAGCATGCCTGTGTTGTTCGCCACTGTGTCGCCAACACCCAGCACAGGGCCGGGCACACAGCTGGAGCTCAGGGAAGGAATGGTGCACGTGGGGCTGTCCTGGACCTCAGTGAGCTTTCCCTTTACTGCTGCTTCACCCTCTCAGCAAATCTCTTTAGCTGCTGGCCTCCTTGGAGGGGCAAGTCACTTCTCCCTCTAGGGTTTATATACTTATCCTAAGCCTGCCATGGCCTCCCTTCCCCTCCCCAGGACTCTCTGAAGGAAGGCTCTGGAAAACCTGCCTCATTCCCGTTGCCCTGGTGTCACTTTGCGTGACAGCATCCCCAAGAGCATCTCTCTCCAGACTCCTGTTGCTGACTCCCAGGTCTCCCTCCAGATTGCAGTTTATTGGCAGAGCAGAGGTGATTGACATATCCTGGGTCCAATGAACAATCAAGTCCTTTCCTGCTCAAATGACAGCTCTGCCCACCTCACCAGGTTGCCTTGGACGACTCCTACTGGCCCAGGTACGCAGGTACTGGTGGACTTTGTATCATTTCTGTAATCTAAAGGCTGCTTTGAGAAGCATAACCGTGTCCCCAGAATTCTTCCTATTGAAGGAAGAAGGTCATTTCACCCAAGTAACGTGTGTCTAGACCTGTACTGGATCTTATGGGGTCTCTGGAGGACAAGACAGGCTTCTTTCTGAAGGGACTGACATTAAGTAGGGAAGTCAAGACTAATAAGGTGACAGTTAGGGAACCTGTAAGCTCTAAATTGACTACAAGAGGTTATGAGTGGAGGTGCGCAGTTCTGTCTTTCTAATCCCACTCCACTCCCTTCGCCTCCACCAACTCCACTCGGATTTAGGCTTCGTCATCTTTGACCTGGATATTCCGATCGGTTCCAACTCGTCTCCCTACTTCCGTCTTTTTTGAATCTGCCTCCAAAGAGCTGCCAGGGTGATTTTTCTAAAATGCACATGTGCTTATATCACAGTGTGCCTAGAATCTGTTTAAGGTTTATTGTAGTGTTATGTGTAATCACAGAACATTGAAAACAATCAGGAACGGTCAAATAAATGCTGGTATGGATGAAGAAATATTTCACAACCATTAAAACTCATCCTTTGAAAGACTAATTAGAGGCAAGGAAAAATACCTATAATATTACAAGAAAAAATCTAGATTCAAACCTGCATGCCACAACACAGAGTTAGTAACTACATATGTGTCCAATTGCAAGATTGGAACTATATATATCTGGGGAAAAGTAACAATGGCTGTTTCTAGTTGGTAAGATATGGAAGATTTTTTATTTCTTCTAGATATAAACTTTATGAGTTCAGAGATGGTTTGTCTTGCTTATCAAATTTCCAATGCCTGACAGAGTACCTGGCATGCAGTAGGCACTCAAAACATTTGTTGAATGGTGTTGAGTATGGTTTTCATAATTTCTAAATTCTGTCTGAAGACATTGTCTTTGGTTGTTTCCCTGGAAGCAGACGCTGAGAGGAGGATTGGAGCGTAAGCACTTTCTCCGGGAGGTGATCTCAGTTAGAGAGGGAGGGAGAAAGGCAAACTGAGTGTGTCGTTGAGCGTGAGAGCGCCGTGGGGGCTCCATCTTGCTGGGCAGCTCTGGGACACTCTGTGGACCGTGCTTTTAAAGTCGTGCGTCAGAGGGGCAAGAAGCTGCCATACTTGCCCTCCAGCTCCCATCCTTCAGGGCCCAGGGCGGCCCCTGGGGGAGCGGAGGCTCGAGCACCTGCAGCAGGACACAGAGAATGGCAAGTGCTGAGGGGATGTGGGCAGGGCGCTGACAGGTTCTCCAAACAAGGCGATTTAGAAATAATAGGAAAAATGTTTTAAAAAGATTAACAAGTAATTATTAATGGCCTTGGGTAAGTCACTGAACTCTCTGAGCCTCAGTTAACTCATGTCCGAAGTGAGGACAGTAATACCTGCCTGGCCTTGCTCCTAGGGCTCAGTGGGAGCTGTGTGTGCGTGTGTGTGTGTGCGTGTGCGTGTGCATGTGTGTATGTGCATGCATGTGTGCGTGCGTGTGTATGCATGTGTGCATGTGTGTGCACGCGTGCGTGTGTATGTGCATGCATGTGTGTGCATGTGTGTGCATGCGTGCGCGCGCGTGTGTGTGCGTGTATGTGCATGCATGTGTGCGTGCGTGTGTATGCATGTGTGCATGTGTGTGCACGCGTGCGTGTGTATGTGCATGCATGTGTGTGCATGTGTGTGCATGCGTGTGTGTGCGTGTATGTGCATGCATGTGTGCGTGCGTGTGTATGCATGTGTGCATGTGTGTGCACGCGTGCGTGTGTATGTGCATGCATGTGTGTGCATGTGTGTGCATGCGTGTGTGTGCGTGTATGTGCATGCATGTGTGCGTGCGTGTGTATGCATGTGTGCGTGCATGTATGTGCATGCATGTGTGTGCATGTGTGTGCATGCGTGTGTGTGCGTGTATGTGCATGCATGTGTGCGTGCGTGTGTATGCATGTGTATGCATGTGTGCATGTGTGTGCACGCGTGCGCGCACGTGTGCGTGTGTATGTGCATGCATGTGTGTGCATGTGTGTGTGTGCGCATGTATGTGCATGCATGTGTGCGTGCGTGTGTATGCATGTGTGTGCACGCGTGCACACGCGTGTGTGTGCGCGTGTGAGCGCGCGTGTGTGCGTGCGTGTATGTGCATGCATGTGTGCGTGTGTGTGTGTGTGTGCATGTGTGTGCATGCGTGCGTGCGTGTGTGTGCATGCATGTGTGTGTGCATGCATGTGTGTGTGCATGCATGTGTGTGTGTGCATGTGTGTGCATGCGTGCGTGCGTGTGTGTGCATGCATGTGTGTGTGCATGCATGTGTGTGCATGTGTGTGCATGTGTGTGCATGCATGTGTGTGTGCATGCATGTGTGTGCATGTGTGTGCATGTGTGCGTGCGTGTGTGTGCATGTGTGTGCATGCGTGCGTGCGTGTGTGTGCATGCATGTGTGTGCATGCATGTGTGTGTGCATGCATGTGTGTGTGTGCATGTGTGTGCATGCGTGCGTGCGTGTGTGTGCATGCATGTGTGTGCATGCATGTGTGTGCATGTGTGTGCATGCATGTGTGCGTGCATGCATGTGTGCGTGCATGTGTGTGCATGCATGTGTGTGCATGCGTGCGTGTGTGTGTGCATGCATGTGTGTGCATGCGTGCGTGTGTGTGTGCATGCATGTGTGTGCATGCGTGTGCATGCATGTGTGTGCATGCGTGCGTGCGTGTGTGTGTGCGTGTGTGTGTGTTATGGACTGAGTGTTTGTGTCCCCCTCAAGTCCATGTGTTGAAGCCGTAACCCCCGAGGTGACTGTAAAGGAGACAGAGCCTATGCAGAGAGGACGAGGGTTAAATGAGGACGTAGGGTGGAGCCCTCGTGACCAGTGTATAAGCCAGTAGGGCTGGTGTCCTTGTAAGGAGAGGAAGAGACGCCAGAGCCCTCTCCACACCGGGTGAGGACACAGCGAGAAGATGACTGTCTGCAAGCGAGGAGGGGAACTCAGCGGGAGCCGAATTGGCTGGCCCCTTCATCTTGGACTTCACAGCTTCCAGAACTGTAAGAAATAAATGTTTGTTGTTCAAGCCACTCCTTCTCTGCGATCTTTTGTTATGGCAGCCGAAGCTGACTTGTACAGTGTGTGTTTCAAAGCAAGAAAACGATATAAATGTAACTCGTGTTTCCTGCGTCTTACTCTGCGGAAGGTAGAAACGAGACGCCTGTGAGAGTCGGTTTCCACTCTCGGTGCAGGAGCTCCAGCCTGGACTCAGTTCCTCCTGGAAAATTCTGCAAGTGCCCAGGGGTGTCTCATGGATGCTCTGCAGTGAGTGCCCTGGGGGACTCCGTGGGGCTGTGTTTCTCTCCCTCCCGTGCTGCTCACAGTGGTGGTGTCTCGTCGCCCTGTCGGCCCAGAGGTGGGAGCTGTGGTGTAGATGGCTGTGCTTCTGCATCAGGACCGTGTGGTGCTGAGGCCAGGGTCCTTCCTCCTGTTGCTACCAAGGCTGCTGGGGCCACTGCCAGGATGCTCTTGGCCCTTGATGTCCCCAGAAATGGTTGTAAAGAAGTTCTTCCAGTGTTGGCTTACTCTTCAGTTGCATCTCTCTCTCCTTAGGTCACAAGGATAATTCTTTGGGTCACCAAGTGACAGGACCCACGCTCAGAATCACTCCTCCCACACCCGGGCTCCCTGTCTGTGAATTAAGCATGTGGATCTGACTCTCTTTTGCCAGAGTGAGTTCTTCCTTCCCCAGGAAGCTCCTCCATCCCTTACGTGAATGGATGCACGAGACCTTCAGACTGGCCCAGATATGACCAAGTTCTAGGCTGAAACTAACTTAGCCTGAAACCTATCTCATGCATCCTGCTTAAGCCTGTGTGCTGTGTGGCCTTAGCAAGGTTACTTAACCTCTCTAAGGCATCATTTTTCTTATCTGTAAAACGAGGATAACAATAAACTTTCCTCATTGGGAGTTGTGAGGATGAAAAGTGGCACTGCATACAAAATGCTTACCACGTGGCTGGCAGGTGCTGTGGCCTGAATTGTGTTTTCCCCAAATTCGTATGTTGCAGCCCTAACCCCTAGTGTGATGGTATTTGGAGATGAGTCTTTGGGAGGTAAGTAGGTTTAGATGAGGTCATAAGGGTGGGGCCTTCATAAGGGAATTAGTGCCCTTATAAGAAGAGATGCCAGAAAGCTTGCTTCACCCCCACCCCTACGCCCACCACATGCATCAAGAAAGGCCATGTGACGACATAGTGAGGAGGTGGCCTCTGCAAGGCAGGAAGGGAGCTCTCACCAGGAACCGAATGGGTCGACACTTTGATCTTGGACTTCCCAGCTTCCAGAACTGTGGGAAATAAATTTCTGCTGCTTAAGCCACTCAGTCTATAGTATTTTGTCACGGCCGCCTGAGCTGCCTAAGACATCAGTTAGTAAACTTTCAACAAATTTTAACTGTTGTTAAAATAACAAGAACAATTGTCATTGTTTACTATTTTCGTGAGGCAGAGAATAGGAGTTGCCTGACGAGGCCCAAGCTGTTGGCATAATTGCTGAGCTGTACTTCCAAGATCAATCATATTTTCAAATGAAAATCAAGCTGGAGAGAGCCCTAAATACCACTTGGGTCCGGACATAAGACCCGCCTCCAAGTCTACCTGGCAATTTACAGACCCCCAACCATCTGAATTCTGATTCTCGCCCCTCCATTCTCCCCCCTCCCCAAGTCCGAACATTCTGTGTGGCTCATCTCTCTGTCCCCTTATCTACAGCTTGGGGTTGAGAGGATACTGATGGCCCTGGTTTCCAGGGACAAGATGAGCCAGTGTTGCCAGGAATCCACCCCAGTTTGCCTGGGACTCTCCCAGTTTAGCACTGAGAGCTTCACGTCCTAACCCCTCAGTCCCAGGCCAACCAGGAGGGCCGGTCATCCCGCTGGGAGGGCAGGATGCATGTGGCGCCCTGCTCACTTCCAGGCTGGCCGCCCCAGGGCAGAACTCACTAGAAACTGTGTGTCCACAGTGCTGAGCAAAGTGTCAGCTGCTTCCCTAGCATCTGTCTGGTTGGAATGCCCAGGGCGCTATTCCTGGAAAGAACCCCTGGAGCCGTTCTGGGAAGACCACCATAGCGGGGGCGGGACATGAGAACAGTCGTCCCTTAAGTCGGCTGAACCTCCGATGTGATCAGGTGGTGCTCTGCTAACCTTATCAGTGCTTTGATGAGGAGCACCGAGAGGCGAGAGCCCTGTTGGGAGCCTCTGCTCAGGTCAGGGGAGGGGTTCGCAGTTTCCCACTGTGAATGACACAACCTACCCTCCTGCGATTCCCTGGTGACGACTCCAAGGAGGGTCATGACATGCCCCTGAGGACGCCACAGCTCTCACGTGGTTTGAGCCTCTGCCTCAGAGTCCCTTAAGAGGTCCCTTTATACAGTCAAAGGCTGTGAGGTCAGTCTCAGACTCTTCCTATATCACATCTGGAGTCAGAGGGAAGATGCAGCAGGAGATGAGAGACACGCAGGAGAAGAAGAGATTCCCGGGGAGCATGAGAAGGGAGGCGGGAGCTGCAGGAGAAGAGATGGGAGGGACAGACGGAGAGGCCTCAGTCCCTCCCCGCAGGCACAGGGCAACTCGGTCGGATCCTGGATATAGACTCTCCTCCCATTGGCCACACACTGACCTCTCACCCTGACCACACCCCGACCACCGACCTAGCTCTGACTCTCATCAAATACGGAGACTCTGGCTACATGCTGACCTTTGATCCCTGACCCCTAGGCAGCTACCGGGAGAAGCTGTCTGAGGCTCTTGTTTGCAACTGCCTCTTCATGTAACAGCAGACAGCGCAGCTCCGTGTTCATGCACCAGCTCGGCCACTTGTCCCCAGCGTCCGTCAATGCCCCAATTACCAGCAAATTGTGAACACTCAAGCAACTCTCTCTGCATATTAATTCAGCCAAGTGCGTGTTCATCAGGTAGCCTGCCCATGTGCTCAGTGCTTTATTTGCTCTGCAGAACCAGATAATTTCCTTGCTGGACCTTAGTGGGAAGTTGAAAAGCACTGTCAGCTTCTCCCACCCTTAATTGGGGCTGGGCTTTCTCCGGTAGATCACTGGTCATTATCAATGAGCTTGTAATTTTATGTCCCAGGATTAGAGACTGATGATTAAAGAGAAAATTGAGGGGCTGCGGTGTAGGTCTGGGCATTCTTTTAATCTCCATAATTTATTCCACTGTGACCTTTTTCTACAGTTGCACTGAGACTTCCCGAATCGCAACATCTCCTTCTCTTTGCGGAGGGGAAGGCTGTTCCGCTTGACCGTAGGCAGTGGCCAGCCCTCCTGGCTGGTGGGGAGTGGGCTGGTGGCCTGTCTGGCCTTTGTGCAGAGGAGACCCAAGGGGCTGCCTGGGAGCTTTCTTCTCTCTACCTCACTCCCTCTCGGTCCTGAGCGAGCCTAGCACTGCTTGAGTCTACTGCTGGGGCAATTGTTTGCAGTGGGGCAGAGCCCATGGGGCTCCATCAAAACCACGCCAGGATGGCAGAGGCCCCAGTCCCTCTGGGCTCCCGATGCTTGGTCAGGACGCTGAAGCCCATGCCCCTCAGTGGGGCAGAGCTGCTAGTGTTACCTGCATCAACTCCCCTTCCTGCTGCCACAGCACCTTGCTCTGCCTCCTCTCCTCCTCTTCCCTCAGGCCATGCTTAGGGTGACATCTTCCCCTACTTTCAGGGATGGCCTTGGGGCTCAGCCTCCACCAGTCATTGTGTGCTCCACAACCAAGGCCACAGGGAGTGACCCAGGAATGGGTAGGTGATCCACGTGGCTTGGATGAGACTCAGTTCTGTTGGAACTGTTGGAAAAGGAAGTTCTCTTTTGGCTGCAGTTGCTAAACTGGGAAAGAGTAAGCACGGAGCTGCCAGAGAGTTCTGTTTGGTGCCTGGATTTAAAGACCATGCTAGAGGGGACATTCACAAGTGGGTATTGAATGCCTACCACATACTTAGTCTTGAGAGATTATGAGAGACAGAGAAGAAGCTTCAAATACTCTTGAGAAGAAGAAGGCTAGAACTTATAAAGGAAATCAAAGAAGAAATATTGGTAAATCTCTAAATTAGTAGATTGAATAGATCTCCCAGAGAGCCTTCTAGATGGAGGTTGCTGGCTTGTCGAGACTGAGGCAGGGTTGCCACCAGCCGCCTGGCTCTCAGCCGCGAGCCTTCCTTGCAGAATGGAGTCATCTTGGCTCCACGGGTAGGTTTGGAGTCCATCCCCTCCAAGCCCTGCTCTCCTGCGCTCCCTTCTAGTAACTGGCATCCTGCCTGGTCTGTCTGCTCACGTCTGTCCCCAGGAGGTGGCATGATGCAGTGGTCAGAGCAGTGAGGATGGAATCAGGAGACCTGAGTCTCCATCTGGTTGGGTCACTAACTAAATGACTATGGCCAAGTCGCATAACCAATAAAGCTTCTGTTTCTCCTAGTGGCTCTGCTTCTCTCCCTGGGTTGCGGTGACATCCAGGGAAATTTGGAAACAAATATAAAGTTTACAGTGGACTTGCACCCTGCTGGCCCAATTCTTTGGAGCTCAGGTCCCGCCCACCAAACCCCCCTGACAGGGTGGCCCTGGGACCTGTGGCTCTGCCTCCTTCCCAAATACTCTGGCGAGTTTCTGTGAACTCTGAACCTGACTTGGAGCTTGCTTAGGACCTCAGGGATTGTCCCCGTCCCCCTGATGACCACCTCGTTTCGGGAAGGGAATTTCCCTTTGGACACTGAAGTCAAGACAGATTGAGATCAGCAAGGGCCTCCTGCATGCTCCTAGGTGTTGGACTCATTGAATCCTCAGGAAATGGAGGCCAACACCCCAGGCACAGCTTCCCCTTGACCCTGAGTGTAATATGAGCAAGAAGAGGGCTCATGAGCAAAGCATATGAGTGGCTTCGGAACCAGA